>NW_016814655.1:2185635-2253471 GCF_001698545.2 Rhinopithecus bieti | reverse complement strand
TTTTTTTTTTTTTTTTTTTTTTTTTTTTTACAATGGAAGCACAAGAGTGAGTTATGAATTTACCAATCAGATATCTCTTCCCTTAATGCTAAATATGCCAGAATTGTTTCATGGAAACATGACTTAGAATTTTAAATGCTCAGACTTTTTTCATTTTTCCTTGTGTTCCATAAAGTTTGCTGTAACTCTGCAGACAGATATACAGATTTTTAAACAAATTATTCTGAAACATTCCTTTTTTATTATACTGGAAGCAGACAGAAGTTTTTTTTTTTTTTTTTTTTTTTTTTTTTTTTTTACATGGAGTCTCGCTCTGTCGCCCAGGCTGGAGTGCAGTGGCCGGATCTCAGCTCACTGCAAGCTCCGCCTCCCGGGTTTATGCCATTCTCCTGCCTCAGCCTCCCGAGTAGCTGGGACTACAGGAGCCCGCCACCTCGCCCGGCTAGTTTTTTGTATTTTTTGGTAGAGACGGGGTTTCACCGGGTTAGCTAAGATGATCTCGATCGCCTGACCTCGTGATCCTCCCGCCTCGGCCTCCCAAAGTGCTGGGATTACAGGCTTGAGCCACTGCGACCGGCGTTTTGTCTTTAATTAGTGGCAATTTTTATTTTCCTTGAAAAGATATGCAGTTTCATTATTCAATAAAGTTTTATTCATTGCCAGATATATGTGAGGTCCCCTGTTCTAGGTGCTAGGTGCTGGGGTTAGGATAGTGAACACAACAAAGTTTCTGCCTTAGTGGTATTTAATTCTAGTGGAAGATAGGAAAAAATATGTGTATGATGTAAACATCCATATATTCATAGATATGAAAAGTTATGAAGAGTAATGGTTAAAAACATATGATTTAGAGCCTAACACCTGGCATTTGTTGAAACTGTGGCATTCCACACTTAGCTGTGTGACCTTGAACTGTGCCTCCTTTGACTTATCTATAAAAAGAAGATAATCATAGTACTTACTTCATGAGTTGCTGGGTGGATTATATTTATTAACGCTATCTGTAAAGCAGCAAAACGATGCTCTAGAAACAGTGTTATACAAATATTTGCTTTCTATCTTTCTATTTATCTTTTACTATTATATATCTACAAAATGTATCAGATAACGACAAGTGCTATGAATAAAAACAAATCAGGGACTGTGAATGTTGAAGCCATAAAGGTATTGCTGTTTTATTTTGGAAGACTTAGGAAGGCCTCATTGACTGGTGAACTAGGAACAGGATGGCAGAAGATAGTGCAGTCAGAGAGGAGCATGGAGCCAGGTTGTCAGGCCTTGGCTCCCTCGAGCCCGCATGAAGATGAGGAGTGGGTAGTTGGAGATTTGAGGCTGAGTTCGGGAGTGGGGGTGGATCATGGGGCAGTTGCAACTGAGTGTATCCATTGTAAAGTCTACAGTATATTGATGGCATTTTTAGACCACAGAATTGCCAGTCTCAGCTGAGTTGATCTATTGTAAAGTTGCCGGCATATTGATGGCATTTCTTAGACCACTAAGAAATAAGTATTGATGGAAAAGAGAAACAATCCAAAGACTGAACCTCAGGCTACTCCAATATTCAGAGTTCAATGAGATGAGCAGGAACCTGCAGTGAGGCCTAGATAGACAATTTAGAGATAAGGCCAGAAAGGTGGAGGGTGCTAGAATCCACTGGCCTTGAAGGCTTTATTTTTACTGTCAATGACATGGGAACCAATGGATTAACAATGCCCCAAATAATGTGAAAGGCCAATAAACTTGAGAAAAACATTGAATTTCATTAATCATCAACTAAACACAGATTACATGGTATCATTTGCCGCTATCAATTAGCTAAGATTGAAATATGGTAAAAGAATGCCAGTGAGTTGCAGGTAAACAACTACGCATAGTGCAGGTACAAATATAGATCAGTGGATCATCAGCATTTAATCCACCTTTTTCTTCTCACAGGTAAGTTTGGCCATCTGCATTGACAGATATGACATATGTGTCTTAGTTCTGACAGTATATGCTTTGTGTTTAATTATGGATTACTTTAAAACTCCCATTATATGGTCTGTTTGCTTTCCTATATGTCTGTTTGATAATTTTGAGTATTTGTATTTTTGTTCTAAGTGCTTAGCTTTATGAATAGAAATGTATATAGCATACTGAATCTTCTATTTCTGGACAATATCTGTTGATTTCCTGTTGGCAGCAATTACAAAATCAGTGTATTTCCTTGAATTTCTAATTTTCTCCCTCTCTTTAATTCTTCCGCTACTTAATTTTGAATAGTTATTTCCTAGTATTTGTCTTACTGCCTTAAAATATAATTCTGTTAGACTTAGTTTATGAAGCACTACAGAAGAAAGGTGAAAAAAATAGTGTGTGTTTATGACCTCTTGTCCTATTCCTCTTTATGTCATCATTTTAGAGCATGAACGTTCTGCTCTGCACTGTAATTCCTGCATTTATTTTGATTTTAGTCTTATAGGTAAATGTGTTCAATTGTCCCCAGAAGTCTTTTTGCTATAGTTTTTTCCATTTATCTCTTGGTTATCTGAAATTTGTCTTCCAAGAAAGGCTAATTCTTGAATGCTGAAAATATGTTTGTCTGTATCTTTTTGTGTTTTAATATCATTTCTTAGGGTATAACATGTATGTGTCATCCTCTTTCCATCATAATTTTTACTTCAATAACTTGTTATTATTCAGACCAATCTCATATTTTTCTTTAAGGCATCTTGTTGTTGTTTTATTTTGTTTTTTAACTTCAATACTTAAAGCCTTTAAAAAATATTTTGATACCAATTACTTATTAGTTAGCATATGCCTTGTGGTTGGCCATAGTGTACTGATTCTTTCTTCTGGAATATTAATATTTGTTAAATAGATTTAATTTTTTCTTTATTTTTAATTTCTCAGGAGTTTCTGTGGCATATCTTGAAATATATTTTCTATTTCAGTTTTATTGTTTTGGTTCCTTTCTTCTGGGATACCTAGGATGTGTACCTAGGTACCTAGGATACCTAGACAGCAAAGACAAAAGAGAGCCAAAATTTGTCCCTTCCCAACCCTTTTTTACTCCCTGAGTAAACTGAGAAAATGAGATTAAAACAATCTTACATTATTCTTCAATGAGTACTTAGTAGAGTCTGGGCTCTCTAGGTTCTTTTGCTTTTTTGCTTTTTTTTTTTTTTTTTTTTTTCCTGTTTTTGTTTAAGTTCTTTTCTGAGCTTTGCCCATTTATATTGTGTCTCTTTCTCTTGTCTCAACATACCTCCCCTGAGCTCTTGTATTTCTGCTTCAAACTCTTCTTTTATAGAGGTGATCTCCTCATCATACAGGTTATTTTAAATTATAGCAGTATGTTTACAGTTTTTATTTGCTCTATGGAAGCATATTTTACTCCATATTTGTTATTTGTTTTTCCTGTCCCTTTCCGTCTTTTATTTTCCTATATTATTTTATCATTCTTATGCTGTTTTCTTTTATCTTGATGTGTTTATTGCTTATTTTTTAGTGCTATGAGTTCTTCCTGGAAAAACTATTTGAGGAGGTTCATTTTAGTGATAGATTAGGGCTCTGTTTCAGCTGAACAAAAATCCTTCTTGGTTCTCACTGAGGTCCTATATGACTCAAGATTGTTTTCTCTGTGAGTAGGTTCTTCTCATAAGACAGAACCACCTGGTACACAATATATGTGACTCCTTTTTCCACATATATTGTGTTTCAGAGTTAGATTTTCATTGTGGATAGAGTTTGTATTTCCTTTTCTTACTTTTCTTATTGCTCTAGGGTGATTTATAACAGGAAAAGGGAGAAGCATCATCATTATTTGGCTATTTAAAACTATTTATAAATCCTTATTATGTATTTTCTGAAATGTTACAAGACCTTACTAATTGATTTCCTTCTCCCAGATCAACACCAGCCTTCCCCACCAGCCAGTCACAGGGCAAAATCAGTGTTTCTACATTTAGTGGCAGCTCATCACCTATAGGGTAAAATCCAATTTCCTTACCATTATCTGCAAAGACCTCTGTGACCTGGATCCTACCTACTCCATCAGCCGCATATGAATTCCTTACCCACCACTGCTCTTCACATTCCTTCCTTGTTTCATTTTAACCTTCAATAAACGTAAACCTGTTTAGTCTCCATGCACAAACTATGCCATTTCTTACTTTATATGCCTTTCTTATATATTTTTTTTTCCTGCCTGGGATGTCCGTTTACCAGACAAATTTATTATTTAAATTTAGGACAAACAGCTCCTCCCGTAGAAAATCTTCCCTGACATCCTCAGTGGAGATTGGACGAAGCTCCATTGCAGTACTTACCCATTTACATTATGTGTCCCCAGCCAGGTCTCTAAAAGGAATAGGACTGTGTGTTATTCATCATTGCTTCTCCTGCCCTTAGCATAATGACTGGTACTCAATAAATGTTTGCTGAACTGAACTGAACTGAGAAGATAAGACACCATCCTCTTCTCAGGAAGTGTAGTTAGTTATCTTTTTGAAGCAAGGGAATCTTGTTTCTGCAGCTAACAATACAAGACAACTTGCCTAATTGACAATTGCTAACTGCATAAGAAATGACCATGCAATGTACAATGTCTCTGCGTTTTTATAAAACTGCTGTCCAAGAATTACCCAATATATTATTCACTGTCCTTTTTATATTCATTCATTTAAATGTATTAAAATACATTCAGCCCAGTGGGAAATGCACATAACTAAACAATTATAATGTAATATAATGAGAACTGTATTAGTGGAAAGCACACATTGCTCTTGGAGAAAGAGCCTTTCACCTGACCCTAGAAGAGGGTCAGTACAAGCTTTCTCAAAAGAAGGCTATGAGTTAAGTAGGTGAAAGAGAAAGAGCATTCTGACCAGAGGAGAAAGCCTGGGTAAAGTTAAGGAAGAAAGAAAACAGAATGTATCAGGACCTCTTATGTAAGGGGCAGTTGTAATTGTGGGAGGGAGTGGAGTGGTAGAAAAAGAAGTTGGAAAACTGAATTGAACACTTTATATTTTCTTTAATTAAATCTAGATAATGTTGTGTTCCCCTCTTTATAGTTGCTAGAAAGCACAGAACTAATTTTTGTGTGAATTTCAGCAGCTTCCCCACATAAAACTTATGGTATTGTTATTCTTCATATTCCTTTATGTTTTGCCATTGGTCATTTTTTATTCCTTGGCTGCTTTCCTATATTCTTTTTGTTTGTTTTATTTTGTGTGTGTGTTGTTTTTAAAGAATTATTAGAAACCATCTCAAATGATTTTCTGAAACCAGTGTCATTTTAAAATCTTTTTTGGGGTGGGGGGTATAAGTTTTGAAAATGGAAATGAGGATCAGTACTGGCTTTATGGAGAAGGTAAGATTTGTGTCGATTGTGATCAATGTTTGCCTGTGGCCTAGAAAAGGGCGAGAGTTTTCATTCCATTCATTGAAATAAAGTTGCCTCTGCAGGCTTTGTCAAAGCAGAAAACCCACAGACCAACAAAGTAGCTTTTCCTACTCTGTTGGAGACGCTACACAGATGCTATATGAGCACAGTGTCAGGGTATCAGAGGAAGTGGTGTTCTACCTGTTCCTGCCTACCAGTCTGCCAGAGAATGGCCTTGGTAGAAGAAGTCAGAGAGCAGCAAGGCTTGAGAGTCCCTTCAAGGTGGCATCCTCAGGGAGTAGCACCAAGGCAGAGCTGGACACTGAGGATTGTGCATTCCACTGATGGATGCTTACTGGTTTGGCTTTTAAAGGGGATCCGTGTAGAGGCGGATTATTTTTTATTCCTACTATTTAAGCAGTTGAATAACAGCAAGATGAGGATAAGAGACTTTGGTGGGTTTGTTTTTTCCTGACTATAGAGATTTATCTACTTAAATTTCAAACTTTTAAAAGTATTGATGTCTTATATTTGGTTTTCGTGCTAACAGAGACATATAACTGAGAAAGAAGAAACAACCTCACAAACAAAGGAGACCAGACTTTCCGTTCGTCCTTTCCCACCCTTACGTGCCAAATCGAGGGGGATGCCTGGAAAGGCTGGGCTTTGGGCTTCCCAGCACCTCCTCAAACAGAGCAACTCTGCTTTTGTTTGCTCTGTATATTAGGTTTCCTAATACTCTTTCATTTGACAAAAGGATCCTGCTGCTAAGTAATGTTTGAAAACACTGACTTTTTGCAGCCCTGTTGGCTGCATTGGTCAAAGGTGAGGTTTTCCATGTGTGGACAGCTGAACCATGAGGAATGCAGGTGAGATCCAGGCCCACATCTTTTCTCTGCATATTAATAAATGTGATGCACATAACTCATGTGTAATTATTTACACGAGTGAGAGATTATATACAAATGTACAGTATATGCATTTGAGAGTATAGTTTAAATAATGAAAAACCTTGGTAACCTCTTTATAATGATACTCATTCATTAAATTAAACCTCTTCCCATGATATTAAAAATTTTACCCTCTCCTGTTTGCCCCATAAAGGAATGTGCCTCATGCCCAATCATAATTTTATTTCTCTTGACGTATTATTTTTAATTCTGTGTCTTATGTGCAGTAGAAGGGTCCATAAACCACCCACGCAGCTCCTACTATTTAGAGAGACCTCGAAGGTCTCTACTTCACCTTTTATTTTCCTATTTACTAGGAGGTAAAGGTAGCCATCCTGATGGTTTTGCTTGCGGGAACCCAGTGTTTGATCTGCTGCTGTTGGACAAGCTGAGCTGGAGATATACAGAAAGCTGTGAAATTTGTGAATCTGTCAGTTCCTTTTCTGTGTAGGGGACCTGAGGTTTTGTAGCAAAATCAAAAGAAGCTAATCCTTCCCAGAAGAGCCCTTGTTTTAATAGGGAAAAGTCTGCCTGAAATGCCGCCGTTCCACTTGGATAAAAGAGAAATCGGCTTTCCTCTGTAGAGGCAGGGGAAGCAATAAGTTGATTTCTGTGTTCTGAGCCAAGATGGTTGAAAATCCTGTCTTTTCTCCTTATGGAGTAGCATTTCTAGTGATTATCCTGAAGAATCTGTACTTTAGCAGCAGTTGCAGTAAAATTCCTTTAGTAATAAGATTCATACTCTGGCTCCCCTTGCTACTAGGGAATGTGATGAAGAAACAAGAACAGTCCCTTAGTAACCTATCACCAGCAATGTGTATGTTATGTCTGCAGTGGATTGTGTGAAACCCTGCCCTATACTCTCTTCATGTCACAGAGGGTGACCTTCAATGTGGTAAGAGTTCATTTACTCATGGAATGAACTTTCATTGTGCATGCAATTGTATTCATAAAAGGGGTATAATTCTGACAAGTCTTCAAAAATTTAAAACACAAGAAGAAAAAAGTCCATAATTGAGATACAAATAAAGTACTCTAGAGGTGGGAAGAAAGCAGAAAATTTGAGGGAGGGATGGTCATCTTGCCTCTGCTAGGTCACTCTCCACATCCCTGATGTCTTGGTTGCCTTAGCACAGAATGAAACTTTTCCCTCGCTGTTTTAAGTGAGCCTGTAGTACCCTGTGAGATGACGTACTGCAAATTGAACATTCTGGAAAAGGACATGGTTTTTAGGAACTGAGCACAGGGATAGGGTAGGAACCCTAAAGATACAGTTGGCCACTTGAGCCTGGGAGGGTTTGTGCAGATTCAGGCCCGGAGAAGAGAGTGGCTTCCCGAACCTGTGGCACCCACAACCACTCATGCAAACCGAGAATAGCTAGCTACTCCCTGAACCTTTGTAAAGATGCCAACCAGACAGGTGACACTGTGTAGATCCATCTACTACCCAGTGGTATTTTCAACTCTCAGTAATGTTCTATAGATGTAGTGAAGAAAAAGGAAACCTTATATAACAAGGAATTCTGAGGTTGGAACAATAACATGTATCAGACTGTTTCTAGGATGATCCCAGTACTACAATGAAGTCAGTTGGTAGCTTGGATACATGTTGCTATTAGTTTTAAGAGTTCTATGCATAAACATAGAAAAATAGGACGTTATAAAGTGTTGGGAGATGTTCCAGAAATACTAGCAATTAACAAGTATTGGTATCCAATTAACGGATACTTGTTGAGCCCTAGAAGTGTGCCAGGTGCAATGGAGCATTGCCCCTGCTCTCCATCAGGTTGTGATTCAAATAGCTAGTGGTCTGATGTGGAGAAAAGAGCCCTGACTTTAAAGACCTGGGTTGTAATCTGCAATCTGCCACCTACAAGCAAGGAAATTCTACACAAGTCACTTATACTCTCAGAGTACTAATTTCCTCATCTCTGTAGAATGGAATCATGCTACTTGCCCTTCCTAAATTGGAAGGTCGTTGTGAGGATCAAGGGAGATAATAATGGCTTTGAAATGCTTTGAATGCTACAAAGCCCTACAAAATGCAAGAATTGAGAGACTAATCCACATGCAAAAATCAGCCTCACTGTTTAGTATATGCACATCCTCTTTTAAGGATTTTTATAAGCTGATCACATAAAAGATTACTAGATCTTTTCTCCAAATTCGTTTTTAAATTATTCATAGACTCAATTCATGTGTCAACATATGTGCATGATAAAACCTTCCCACATAGCTTCCATTGTGTTGGTTTCTTTGATAACCAACTTTTAATGATATATATGAGATGTAACTATTCTGGGATTTAATTAACTTTCAAGACTGTTTTTGCATCTTGGTATCAGCTCACCTGGATTTTGGTACTTCATCTAAGATCCTGCTTTATATACCATCATGGAAGGTAGAAAAACCTCTATGATGTGGCTACTGTATCTCCAGTAAATTATTATCTTTCTGAAAAAAACCCTGAGGCAGAAATTAATGGAGTGTAATTATTCAAAGAAAAGCTATTTGGAGATGTTTTAAATGATGTTAATTTGGTCTTAATGGGAGAGATTTTGAATGTTAAATAAATAGCAATTACATCATTAGGGACACATTTACAACACAGGAGTTTAAAGCAAAATGAAAGAGTTACAGAGACAATCTTCAAAAGAAATCCAATAAAGACATCTTCAGGTAAATATTCTTGAAGTGCTTTCAGAATCTTAAGTAAAAGTGTTTTCAACAGCCAGCCCAAATGGAGGTTCTTTAAATAGCTTGGATGCATCTCCTATATGTATAATGATTATAGTGGTTTGCTGTTAGTATTTGAAATACTTCCAGGAATAAACACAAATTAGTGATCTGATTGCAAAGTAGTGATATTTAGTTGACCTTTGTATGGAGCATACTCCATCTCACATCCTTCCAGCTACGTTTGCCTCAGCTACTAGCTTTGCACAGAGGTGGCCTGCTATCACCTTGCCTCACCTGCACTGTGGATCCCCTGTTCCAGGGTTGATTTCTTCCCAAGTAGGATGCTTGCAAGAGACCTGTTAGCTATTCTGGTGCAGATACAAATCTTGAAGGCGCCAAGACTCTGGGACAACTTTAGCAACAGGAATCCAGAGCTGGTGGATCAGTGCTGGTGGGAATGTAAATTAGTTTAGTCATTGTGAAAAGCAGTTTGGCAATTTCTCAAAGAACTTAAAACAGGATTACCATTCGACCCAGCAATCCCATTATTGGGTATATGCCCAAAGGAAAATAAATTGTTCTATTGTAAAGACATATGCACACATGTGTTCATCACAGCTTTGTTCACAAGAGTAAAGACATGGAATCAACCTAAATGCCCATTAATGGTAGACTGGATTAAAAAAAAATGGCACATATACACAGTGTAATACTATGCAGCCATAAAAAAGAACAAGATCACGTCCTTTGCAGCAACATGGATGGAGCTGGAGGCCATTATCCTAAGCAAATTAACACGGAAATAGAAAAAAATATACCGCATGTTCTCACTTATAAGTGGGAGTTAAACTTTGAGTACACATGGACACAAAGAAGGGAATGGCAGACCCCGAGGCCTACTTAAAGGTGGAGAGTGGGAGGAGGAAGAGGAACAGAAAACTACCTAGTGGGTACTATACTTATTACCTGGGTGACAAAATAATCTGGACACCAAATACCCATGACATACAATATGCCTATATAACAAACCTGTGCATGTACCCCTGAACCTAAAATAAAAGTTAAAAAAAAAAAAACTAGTGGATCAGTATTTTTCTCTTATGTCAGGTAGGCAAGTCTGAGCCTCATTCTACATGAGTTTTCATAGGTTGTCTAATGGGATTGAGCCCTAATTGCTGACAGTAATAACCGGTTTAGTAATATACCCTGGAATGGCCTTCCCTCCCTCCCTGTTTCCTGCTTCCTAGTTTCACCACTCCTGTCCCCAGATCATTCCTCAACAAACAAAAACAAAAAACTACATAAAAGACCTTGTCTCAGGCTCTACTTTTGGGGGTAACTTAATGCAAGGCAATCTTGAAAGACTTTCGAATATTTCTTGAATCCCTACTATGTATCCAGTTATTGTAGGTAGAGTGAACTATTTAAGTGAAGTAGAAGGCATTGTTCTCATCCCCATATAAATGAGATTCCTCAATCTAAACACACATGTCCATCCCTCTTCTCAAGGACCTGGCACTACTGATCATTCTCCTTTCCCCTGTCTGTAGCTTACTCATCACTATGTTAAACTTTCCATCAATATTTAAATATTTTAAAAATATCCACCATCTTGACATAACAAAACAAAGCAGGGTAAAACTTTCTTTGAAACTACACCCCTCTAAGTCTCCCATGTTTCATTCACAATCAAATTTCTTGAGCACCAACTTTATTCATAACCCCATCTTCTCATTTTCCTGTCTCTGTAACACTTGAGACTGACTTCTGCCTCTGCCACCACACCAAAATTGCTTTTGCCAAGTTCATCAAAGGTATCTTTGAAGTATATCTAGACTATGCCCCTTAATAATTAACTTAGTTGACCTGTCTAGAGCATTTGAACCTCTTGACTGCTCCTTCTTCCTTGAAGCGCTCTCATTGCTTCCTCGATAAGGTACAGTTCAGGGTCCCCTCTCATCTCTCCATCTTTCCAATATCATCTTACTTTCCAACACAGGTGCCTCTTCCTCTGCCCACTCTTTAAATAAGGGTTTTTCCTCAGTGTTCTCTCTAGGTTCCTTTTCTCTGTTTACTTCCTACCCTCTCTGATATGGTTTGACTGTATCCCCAGCCAAATCTCATCTTGAATTGTAGTTCTCAGAATCCCCAGTGTTTCCTGGGAGGGACCCAGTGGGAGGTAATTGAATTATGGGGGCGGTTACCCCATGCTGTTCTCGTGAAAGTGAGTTCTTACGAGATCTGATGGTTGTATAAGGGGCTTTTTTCCCCTTTGGTCAGCACTTCTCCTTCCTGCCCCCGCTGCAAAGAAGGTGCCTTTCTTCCCCTTCTCCTTCTGTCATGATTGTAGGTTTCCTGAGGCCTTCCCAGCCCTTCCAAAGTAGAATTGTGAGTCAATTAAACCTCTTTTCTTTATAAATTATCCAGTTGTGGCCAGTTCTTTATAGCAGTGTGAGAACAGACTAATACAGTAAATTGGTATTGCAGAGAGTGGGGTGCTGCTATAAAGATACCCCAAAATGTGGAAGCTACTTCAGAACTGGGTAACAGGCAGAGGCTGGAACAGTTTGGTGGAGAAGAAGACAGGAAAATGTGGGAAAGTTTTGAGCTTCCTAGAGACTTGTTGAATGGCTTTGACCAATTGCTGATAGTGATATGGACAATGAAGTCCAGGCTGGGGTGGTGTCAGATGGAGATGAGAAGCATCTTGGGAACTGGAGTAAAGGTCACTCTTGTTATACTTTAGCAAAGAGATTTGTGGCTTTTTACCCTTGCCCTGGAGATCTGTGGAACTTTGAATTTGAGAGAGATGATTTAGGCTATCTGGTGGAAGGAAATTCTAAGAGGCAAAACCTTCAAGAGAAAGCAGAGCATAAAAGTTTGGAAAATATGCAGCCCGATGATGTGAGAGAAAAGGAAAACTCATTTTCTGGGGAGAAAGTCAAGCCAGCTGCATAAATTTGCATAGGTAATGGGCCAAATGTTAATCATCAAGACAATGGGGAAAATGTCTCCAGGGCGCATCAGAGGTCATCACAGGAGCCCCTCTCATCACAGTGCCCGAGGCCTAGGAGGAAAAATTGTTTTCATGGGTTGGGCTCAGGGCCCCCCTGCTGTGTGCAGCCTGGAAACTTGGCACCCTGCATCCCAGCCTCTGCAGCCGTAGCTAAAGGGGATCAACGTACAGCTCAGGCTGTTGCTTCAGAGGGTGCAAGTCTCAAGCCTGGCAGCTTACATGAGATATTGGCTCTGCAGGTGCACAGAAGTCAAGAACTGAGGTTTGGGAATCTTCACTTAGATTTCAGAGGATGTATGGAAATGCCTGGATATCCAGGCAGAGATGTGCTACAGGGGTGAAGCCCTCATAGAGAACCTCTGCTAGGGCAGTGAGGAAGGGAAATGTGCGGTGCAAGCTTCCACATAGAGTCCCTACTGGGGCACTACCTAGTGGAGCACTGAGAAGAGGGTCACCATCCTATAGACCTCAGAATGATAGATCTGCCAACAACTTGCACTGTGTTCCTGGAAAAGCCACAGACACTCAATGCCTGCCTGTGAAAGTAGTTGGAAGGGGGCCATATCCTGCAAAGCCATAGGGGCAGAGCTACCCAAGGCCATGGGAGCCCACCTCTTGCATCAACATGATCTGCATGTGCGACATGGAGTCAAAGGAGGTCATTTTGGAACTTTAAGGTTTAATGGCTGCCCTACTGGATTTCAGACTTGCATGGGGCCTGTGGTGCCTTTGTTTTAGCCAATTTCTCCCATTTGGAATGGGTGTATTTACCCAATGCCTGTACCTGATTGTATCTAGGAAGTAACTAACTTGTTTTTGATTTTACAGGCTCATAGGCAGAAGGGACTTGCCTTGTCTCAGATGAGACTTGGGACTTGGACTTCTGGGTTAATTCTGGAATGAGCTAAGACCTTGGAGAACTTTTGGAAAGGCATCATTGTGTTTTGAAATGTGAGGACATGAGATTTGGGAGGGGCCAGGGGCAGAATGATGTGTCTTCATCCAAATCTCGTCTTGAAGTATAGCTTCCATAATTCCCATGTGTTATGGAGGGGACCTGGTGGGAGGTAATTGAATCATGTGGGAGGTTGCCCTCATACTGTTCTTGTGAGAGTGAGTTCTCACAAGATCTCATGGTTTTATAAGGGGCTTTTCCTCCTTTGCTCAGCATTTCTCCTTCTTTTATTAAACTCTTTTAAAGTTTAAGAAAACTTTAATCTTCACAGGATCTCAATATGACAGATATTGTCTTTACTTTTCTATGGAGGAAACCGAGTTTCAGTGAAATTTAGGTAACCACCCTTTGAAGAAGGTGCTGTTCCTCCCTTTCACCTTCTGCTGTGATTATAAGTTTCCTGAGGCCTTTCCAACCATGTAGAACTGTGAGTCAATTAAACCCCTTTTCTCCTCTCTTAAGAGGTTTAATTACCCAGTCTTGGGTATTTCTTCATAGCAGCATGAGAACAGACTAACACACTTTCTCTTTGAGTAAGTCCATCCCATTCACTTTTATAGTGTCAGTTACTATCTAAATGCCAGTGACCCCAGTGTTCCCTGCTCCTCTCAGCATAATGTAGAGACTGGGAGGCTCTAGCAAGGGGTCTTTCTTTACAGGATGCCCATCAATCCCTTAGGCATGGCAATCTCCTTGCTCCATTCAGAACTCTACTGTGCATGCCCCTTATAAATTACTAAGACTTGTTTCTTCCCAGGATATCTAATGAGGCTCCATGGAAGTTACAATATCTGTTGCTTGCTAGGTCAATATAGCAAAGAATGTTTTCCTTTAATCTCAGAGAATGATTCTGTAATTTGCTACGTATTATAAAGTAATGATTTGCCTTTCTAATAAAATATGAATGGGCCATGTCTAGCATAGGAGTATTAAATTGTTTTCATTTTGTGTATCACCCCTGAGTTATTGGTAGTAGCTCCATAGAAGGGTGTGTTATTGTGCTTTGGTAGAAAAGCTTCTATTGCTATTAGTGTCTCCATGGGCATGAGAAGTCAGGGTGGTGGTAAGCATGCTGTGTAGTGCATTTTGCAAGAAGGGTGGCACTCATGGTGTTTAATTATTCAGGATGCTTATATAGTGGGAGACAGTCTGTGAGTTCTGGTCAGGAAGGCAGATGTGTTATCCAGGAGACTACAAGAGTTTCAATCATCAGCTCAAAGAAGTGAGATCAGCTATACATTCTCAATCTCTTTCACTATTTGGAAATCAATTTCCTACCTCCAAAGCAATGGTTGTTTAGAGTGTTATTTCTACCTAGCTTCACCACCAATTTTACTCACCAATCAACAAACAGAAAGAATTGTTGTTATAGTGGAAAACAGACCTTGCAATTATTTCGCATCAAATGTATGTCCAAGATGTGTGCATTTTATTTTGTTTAATAAAACTTTAATCTTCACAGGATCTCAATATGACAGATATTGTCTTTATTTTTCTATGGAGGAAACCGAGTTTCAGTGAAATTTAGGTAATCACCCATGGTTGTATAGCTCAGGAAATGGCAAGGTCAAGGATATGACCTCAGGGCTGTCTGGGTTTATAAAGGATGACACAAGAGGACAATGATTGATTTCTCATTTCATTTTTCTCTATGTTAGCACCTAATAATTAGTATTCCCAGATACTTTTCTAGATGACTGTAAAAGTGAAATAGGCTCCCATCTTGGTAGATGTTAGTGACTGTAAAGCCTTGCTCCATTCCCTATTTAGTGGACTCTTTCTCAGGATCTGTTTCAATTTTGTTTCATATCAGAAACTTTCTGCATCATTAACCAAAGAAAGGCTTAATGGGATTCAGTACAATGTAATCATGGCTGAGCCTCTGAGAGCTGTCCCTCAGATATACTTAGAGGATTTACTCAAACACCCATGCCTGGGACTCCCCGTGGAGACTGGATGGCAGTGTGGAGAATCATCATGACATCCACAGCTCTGCTCTTCTCTAGCCCTTTCCTCCGCCCTGTGTACCTCTTGCCATGCATTATGCATTCAGAGTGGGAGGAGGGGCTGCCTTTGGGTTCCATTCCAGGACTCAAAGGAGCTGTGGAGTCATGACCTCACTGAGTCTCCCCATTGTCCTTCCCTTCCATGTGCCAGCAAGTCTTCCACACCCTGACTGCTAAGCCCAGCCCCCTGGAGAATTCCTTTTCTAGGTCTTTCTCCTATTAAAGATAATTACACTGCTGTAAAAACAGCAGTGCTGATAATTAAGGCAGTTGGGCTATTGACTGAAAAGTAGACTGTTTAGTCCAGTTCTCTTCCCATTACCGTTCTAACTAGAGTATTTCTCTATGAATTTCAGAGTTTCAGCTTTAAAAAATTTTAATCACTCTGCCTATAACTGTATGACCAGCTAATGGAGTAAATAATCATTTTTAATTTCTGCAAGCAGCCTTTAAGAATCTGAATCAGAATCCTTTAAGAATTCTGAAAGCCCTGATGGTCAGCCAGAATAAGGACTTCTTAGAGTTTCAGAGTAGCAGAGTCAGATGTTAGCCAATCAGCTTGATGTGATTGAGGATCTACTATGTACCCAGTACTGTGACTGTTTCTCTCTGTGATACAGGTATTGATTGATTGATTGACTGATTCATTCATTCATTCATCCATTCATTTAATAATCTCATATTGAGCACTTAATATGTTCCTGATACTCTTCTAAATGAAGGGAATGTGATGGTCACAAGACTGAGAAAGTGTTGGTCTGCATTTTGCATTGTCTTGGTGAGGAGATAGAGCTGCTTGACCAGACACTGTTCCTAAACAATGCTGAAAGGCATTTAAGAAATTGCTAGACTCTCCAGGACAGTGCTTGCCAGCATGAGGGAGATCTACAATTAAAGAAGATATCCTGGAGGAGGCAAGGATCATGGTAGTTCTCATAGCAGGTAATTTACTTGAGGGGCTCAACTTGAGGACCTGTCAGTGCCCCAAGGGGAAGCGACCCTTGGAAGGAGACTGTGTGGGTGGATGGATGCGCAGGTGAAGGGAGTTGGCCTTCCTGGGTTTAAGTCTGGCCTCGTCATTAACTCACTGGGTGATCTTGGGCCATCACCTTTCCTCCCTGAAGCTCAGTTTCCTTGTGGCAAAATGAAAAGATTACATTAAAGAAGGGCTTTCAAATCTTCTGTTGTTGTTCTTGGAGAACTGCCTTCCAGGCAAAATCATTGAAGGCATTCCAATATATAAAACAGATACAGTTAGAAGAGATATGCATTAAAGAGGGTGAGGGGCTGTATGAGCTTCACCACCCACCCAGACTCTTCATCCCTTTGGGGACACTACAAGGCATCTTTGCAGAACTTAGAACAGCATAGAAAGTTTTGAAAGCAGTGAACTGTATGACGCCAGAAGTTCTCTTCTGACCCTAAAACTCCACAGGTTGTCTTGCCCTACAGGTCGCTCCATTTAGTCAGACATATGAAAGGGATTGCTGTTCAGAAGTATTGCCTCAATTCATTTTTCCAATGTCAGTATCAAACAAAAAAAGAGATTTGGGATATAGTTAATTCCTCAAGCAAGTTGCTGAATCTTTTCTTCCTTTCTTCATTCCATTTACATCTACTTGGGAGATAATATGGAGATAATGCAGTAAAAAAGAAATAAAAATCCAAAAAGTAAATAAGAAAGTTATGATCCCTGGAGATTATGCTATATATAAGAAATAAATATGTAAATAAGAAAACCACAGTTCCTGCCATAACAGGGTTTATAGTCGAGAGAGGGAGAGATACTACATAAGCAAACCAATAAATCAGAATGGTAATTGCCTACTATGATAAGTCTATGAAGAAATAAACATAATTGTGAGAGACAATAATGGGAGGGAGGGCACTTCATTTATTCACATATGCTGTCAGTCTCCCAACAAATATTTCTGGAGTTAATGCTCTCCACAAAGCATGGGGCCTCATTTTGGAGATTTTGGAGATCAAGGCAAACAGTAGTGTTTTTCTCCTAGGAGCTTGCAATTTAGATGGATTCTCATCTCTTGAAGTTATTAGGAAACAAAAATAAAATAATATAAAAACATAAAAGACAATTATGTGTGTGAGTGTATAAAATATCCCCAGATTTTGCTTTTGCGACTGGGTCCTATTAAGCAATTTCATGACGGACTGATCCATGCATACTCTTCCTTCCCCCTTTCTAAACTGGGAGTCAGAGGGTCTGAAGAGAAATCAATCCCTGCAATTTATTTTTAACTTCTTTCTCCTTAGCCAGGATTGATTTTTGTCTTTGTGATCAATGGCACAGAGAATAGCTCCACGGCCCAAGCTGCTGTTCAAGCACTTGGTCTGGTCGGCTCCATGTCTATTGAACAGAACATTACAAGCTGATTATGAAAGTGATACAATGAAGATGTTTAAAGGATGGGCCTGATTACCCCTACTTTCCTGGGGAGGAATGCTTACAGACAGGGGGATGCAGTGAGCAAGAACCCAGAACTGTCAGGCAGCGTGGCAGGGCATATGGCTGGCCTGCACCCAATGGACAGAGCCTGGTGAAGCAGGGAAGAAGGAGGGGCATTGGAATTAGCTTCTTGTTTGCCAGCCTGACTCCCTTTCTCTCTTTTTAGCTTTTCTTTGTCTTCCTTCTACTATTTCATCTTTACTATACCAACTGCTATTAGATTTGGAACTGCAAGCAAACATCTGTTACAAAAAAAAAAAAATACATTAAAAGATTAGCGTTTCCCTCTGCATTTCTTGGGCTTTAAAATTGTCTGATTATTTAATCTCCATTCTTTCCTCCTTCTCTTCCCTTGTTTTCTTATAATCCAGCTTGTGTTTGATAGGAACATGAAATTAGCCACTTCTCACCTCTCCCTCTAGCCTTGCTTGTAACCTCTCGAGGCCGGGCAAGATTGCTTCCTCTTTCTTCTGAGAAAAATGTTCTTGGAAGAGACGCACACCTTACAATAATGTGCAGGGATAATTCCACGGAATGCAATTAGAACGAAAGTCAGCTGTACCCAAAGCCTTCTGTCTGATTCTCTGGAATAAACGCTTTTAGTTTTACTGCCTACCCAGGTAGCAACTGTTTCCAGATTGCAGCGTGGAGAAATGATCAAAGTGCTCTTAATATGATTGTATTTATTATTTCATTGTGCTACACAGTTTCTTCTTAGGTGTTCTTTGTGTAAGAGGGTCAGGAAGGGGTGGAAGAGATGACTTCCTTACTTCCTCTGAGGTATCTGCCACAAGTACTTGGAAGTTGATTTAATGTGACTATCCTATGTAAGAAACACTCTCATTCTCACTATAGTTATTTTTAAAGATTTGTCATAAACCTTCTTCACTGGTTTTTACCTCCTGGCTAATTTTCTTTATTATTGAATAACCTGTAATTCTTAGAGATTCAATTATATTAGTAGTAACAACTAACACCAATTGAGTGGTCAGCATGAGCTAGGCTTGTGAATTAGTGAATTTAATTCTTATGACAGCTTATGTGGTAAGTACAACTCTTCTGTTTCACAGAAGAGGCACTGAAAGGTTAAGCCATTTTCCCAAGACCACACAGCCAGTAAGCAATGGATTGGAGATTTTGATGTAATCATTTTGGCACCAGAGCCTTCTTTCTGTACCACTGCATGATTCTTCTTAAACAAGAAAGATTCAGAACAACCTACACTTTCTTAGTGGCTGGAGACAAGTTGGGTCAGGAACTGTGTATAGGACAGTGAGTAAGTACATAGAGCTTTAACACAAAGTAGCTGCTTAAAACATGCATGTTGCATCATTGAATATCCACACACACACAAAACTGGCAGCTTAGAATCTTAAGATATTGCAGTTGAAGAAGACCTTCGGCTCAGGAAACCAGGATCAAGGAATGAGTGATTGTGGACCTCAAGCAGTGTGACGTTTCTGAGTCCCTACTTCGTGTCAGCACACGTTGGACCTCACATCGTGAGTGTGGCTGTCTGTTTCAAGGTCTGGAAGCACTTAAATGATCTTCCCAAAGACACATCATAACCAATAGGTGAGGGTGGGGGTGGGAATCCAAGTCTAGGCTTGGTTGCTGGGTTCCTTGTTAATTTTCACAGCGAAGTACAAAACAAATAACTTAAAATATGTATAAAGATAAAATTTCTGGTAACTCAGCTATAACTGTTGGGCTTTTTTTTCAAGCAAAACTTCATTCCTGCTATGAACTGCCTCTGCAAAGATAAACCAATAAATAAGATTATAATAATGAGAGTACTGAGCAGTGCCATATAGGCTTTTTTGTTAAAGATGTCAAATAGAAATGAAGCAGAGTGTTTATGCCATGTAACACACAGCACACAAACAAAAGTCTACACACACTCACTATTTCTTTCCATTCCCCCAAAACTATCTCTCCTGGTACCAACAACTCACCGGGGCACTTCTGCCCTGCAACCTCTCCAGCTTGACTGGTAATCTTTTCTTCCTTCAAGTTCCCTCTCTACCTTTTCTCTCTGTCTCTCCATTTGGTATGTAGAAAAATTCAGCCAGGTCCTGGTTTCTCAAATCTTCCAAACTCAAATCCATCATCACATCCAGCAAATAAAATGTCCTTCAGTGTTGAGAACCTACTCTACTCTTAAGGAAGTGGGAGTATAAGTCACACTTATTTATAGATTACATATAACACCGTGGGTGCATGCATACATGTGTGCATGTGTGTATGAATGTCACACTGTGGAGGGTGATCTAAGAGAATCATTATGCCTACCGTATCTGGAATCTGACAAACATGAGTTTAAATTTCAGTTCAGCCCTCTGCTAGCTGTGTGACTTTGCTGTCTTGTGTCTTAGCTGTCCATCTACAAAATGGGGATAGGATGAGGGTGGATTTTATTGTAATTGTAGAAGGAGCACGAGAACACATTGAGAAAATTGTTGTGGTTCTGAGGAAAGGATTTTATAGCATCTGATCTTCAGTCTGCTGAGTACCATGGCATTATTACTGGCCTTATATTGTCATTTGTACATCTTGTATGTTAAGTTTGCTTTCCCAAACAGATGGTGAACTCCTGAGGTGGCAGCTCCACGACCAATGGTACTTAATACAGTCTGGTCACAAAAGTGCTGAACAAGTACTTGCTGATTGACAAATGTAAGACATAGTGGAATGGTGGCCAGTATCCATAATGAGATGTTTAAATATGATTAACATTCAAGAAATGATCTAAATTTGGCCAGACCCTTAATTATTATGTGGATTCAGCAGTGGGTAGGGAAGAACATCTTGTACTCTGCTTCCCTGTTTCCCGCAGGAAAGCAAGCTCTTTTATAGCCCCTGATTTTCCAAGACATGGTGTTGTCACCCACACAAAGGAGTATTTGATGTAAAATTACCACCCATTTGTAAAAATTCATGCAATTGTCTTCTCTTTGTATTTTGCTTATTCTGACTCTGGAAACACAGATTTTAGAAGCCTAGCAAAGTGAAAAGAGCCTGGGGTTACAAGTCAGAAGCTTTGAGCTTGGCTTTAAGTCTTACCTTTTAGTACCAAGATGACCTAAAGCAGCCTGCCTAGGCCTTAATTTTAAAATGAAGGTATAATTAGGCCTCACTTGCAGGGTTGTGCTCAGATCACATGAGATTCAGTACAATAATGAGAACTAATAACACAGAGTACTCAACAAACATTAGTTGTTATGATATGAGTGCTAGGTACTAAGAGACTATTACAGATGAGTAAGAACATTATCTAACCTCAAAAATATTACAATACAGCAAGAGACCACAAAAGGACCAGCATCCCTCTAATTTGGGGCAACAGCTGGTAAGTGCAACAAGAAAGCCACAAAGAGCCCTGGGAATCAGAGGAAGAAAAGGTGAACTCCAGCTGGGAAATTGGGGTCAGGGGAGCTTAATTAAGGAGAAAGCTTTTGACATAAACCACTGTGAAATTCATTGATGCTGAAGTGATCTGGGTCAGGCTGAGTCCCTCAAATAACTTGTCCTATACTAGCCATTCTTTGCAAAGTCTCTGGCGTAGACACTTTGGGTTCATTCAGGGCTGCACCATGTAGTGGTCATTGTCAGGGTTTAGAGACACAAGTTCAAATCCAGGCTCTGCCCCCTTGGAGCTGAATACCCAATGCATGTCAGTTAAATTATCAGTAAAGCAGGCTTCATGGTATTTCCTTCATGGGGTCATCGTGTGCAAGAGCAGACGGTGCATATTCCATGGTAAGCATAGAGCCTGGCCCTCCAACAATGTTGCGTGTGCTGGCAGAGGACAGGGAGGCATGACACAGAGAGCATGATGGGGAAGCTCCAAGAAGTAGCAGTTGGCATTTCACAAATATTCATGGCTCTCCTGGGGAGGCAGCAGTGTTTTCTGAGAAACAGCTTGACAGATGGCTTAAATCCATCTACTGCTGTCCCGAAATTCACTCATGAGACATGCAAATCCCATGTTGGTGAAATTTTGCTGTCATATCTAGCAGCCCACGTGTATCTCCAGAAATCCCATGCCCCAAAGAATCCCTAATTCTCTAGAAAATGAGTGATTTTGTTTGCCTTGCCCTTTCAGGATATTTAAAGTATTTTGAACATATCAATAAAATTATTCTCTAAGCAGCTATATGCACCTGCCATTCATGCCATGTGGCTGAAGATGTTTCTGTTCTATAGCTGTGCCCATCATTTTCTGCTTCTCCTTCTCATATTATGTATTGCCTTTAGCCCTTCCTTCTGTGCATAGGTGAAGCTACATGAGCAAATTTCAGTACCCCACACAATCATTAGGATGGGAATTTATAGATCAACTGCATAATTTGTCAGTGAATACACTTCTAAAAGCTTGGGTTCCTGGGAACATACCATAGGTCTACTATAACAATCTAATCGTTGTATTTGTAGAGCATTTTCTGGTTACATGAAAGCATTTTATTACCTCATTTACTCACAAGAATCTTGTAAGAGAAAGATAACTATAATTAGTTCTTTTTTTATATGAAAATAACCCCCAAACTCCAAGATATGGGTTACATTGTCTAAAATTGCATCTCTAATAAATGGTGGAGCTAAAAATAAAATCACAGATGTTACACTGTGAAGGAACAGGACCTTCCACCTTTTCCCTTCTCCTCTCTCACCATTTTGATTTTATTTTCTGAAGTACTGGGATACTATAGAAAAGACAGAGGCTAGTGTCTAGTTTGAGAATATTTCAGTTAAATAATTGACCTTGCAGTGTCCACTCATAAAAGGAATTAGGCTATTTGATGTGTCAAGTTGAATGAAAACTTATACAAGTATTGGACAACCATATAAGCTAGACCTCTTGCAATATCTTCTTTAACCTCCTCTCAGTTCCATTTTCTTTTCTTTTCTTTTTTTCTTTTCTTTTCTTTTTTTTTTTAACAAAACCCTATCAACCCACAGTCCACAAGGAACAGAACTGTTTTGAGCACAGAGAGGGGCAATGTTTTGATAGCAAGTTTGAAGATTTCTCTTTAGAGGTTTCTTGGGCAGTGCTTTCCTTTTCTTTCCCCTGAAACTCTGGTGTTCTTATCTGTAACACTGAAAGTACTCAGTCTTGTTACATTATTTGGGAGTCTTCAAATGCTCCTGAATTTTGGACACTAGGATGATAATGATAAGTTCATATCTGTCATTTTGTATTTCTGCCCTTATTTTTGCTCTTTTACCCTCTCAAATACACACACACACACACACACAAATAGGAAAGAGAAAGTGCAAAGAACTTCCATTTTGAAGGCTCAGGTGAGCATCCCAAGAACTTCTTCCCCTCCATCTAAATCATGAAAACCAGAACACAAAGATAAGTCTTGAAGCCATTAATGGTCAAATGTCTTGGATATCTCCATCTGTGGTTTCCTCTAGAAATTCATCTTGGCTGAGGGCAAGGAGAATTTCCATCCTTTATCCCTGATCAACTGTGATCAGGCGGCACACATGGCTACCCCAGCACCACTTGAAGCCTCCAGGTTGCGTACATAAACTGCCACCATAGTCAATCTCCAGAAGGCCTCTAAGATGTTAGACTGGTGCAGGCATTTTTTGCCTCCAGTTCTGCTGGCTCAGATAATATGCATTGAGTACTTGCCATGTGCCAGCTGCAAGGCTAAAGCTCTTTCTATATTGAATTATATTTGATCCTCATGATAACTTGTCAGTTGATAGTACTAATATCTGCGTTTTCCACAAGAGAAAATCAGGAAGGTTAAATTACTTGTACAAGGTCACCAAACCAGAAAGTGGTATGAGCGGGATTTAAACCCAGGTCTGGGATCCCAACTAATGTGCTCTGTTACTTACTATGCAATTGGAAACTGATTGAGTCCAGTCCCTTTATTGTACTTGAAGGAATAGTGTCAGAGGGTCAGGCATGCTAATTCTTCTGCTAGTTTTGTGTGTGGTCTAGACCCAAACTCTTTGTCCCTTGCTTTCCTAACCCACCACCCTTTCTCTGCCTTACTAGCATTAACAATAGGCAGTGAATGGTCCAAGAATTGCTCAGCAGGGCTGCAGAAGGTAGCAGTTGTGCCATCAGTATTTATTGACCAGTGAGTATGCTGACAACCTCAACATGCATCTTCCTTTCAGTACCTCCCCTACACACACACACACACACACACACACACACACACACACACACACACACACAGCAATATTGGCTTCAATGTCAACTATCTTATTATCTCATGTCTATTCTTGCTGAAACTATTTGGCGGCTATTATGTTAGGGCACCAATAAAAGATTTTATGTGCAAATCTGTTTCAGAGGAGGCCCAGCCATAGTGTGATGCACACATTGGGTAATAGACCCACTCTTTCTAGACAGATAAAACTGCATCAATATTGCAGAGCCTCAAGGACATAAAATGAGCAAACACCAGTTAGACAAACACTGAATTCAAAGTCAAACAGTCTAACAGAGGAGATGACATGCTGGTAGGATACCATGTTGTTCTAAATGCTGTACCACACTTTGATTCTGACTCATAGTGTGGTCCCTAGGAAAGCAGTGTTGGAAAATCAGCTCAAGATGGCAGAAGCCACTGATTCATCCATGCATAAGACTCCAGGGCCAGACTGACGTGTACAGCAACTTCCTGATGAACCTTGTGGCTGTTTATAGACTCCTGTGGTCCAATATTTGGAAGCCTGTTTTGTTTTATTTTGTTCTTAAGATAAATATGATATTTGAAGGAATTATGTAAGTGGAGAGAGTAAAGCCCCAAAACATCAAGATTTATTTTAAATAATATGAACTGAAATAATGAGCAAAGGAATTAGAAAAGTCAATTGTGCATCATAACATCTTGGCTGTTCCTTTTGTTTCTTTAAAGAGGAGGAAACACTGCAGAGGCAGTGTGAGAAGTAACTAAGGTGTACCCTTAGAGGTGGTCATTTCTCTTGGCTTAGACAGATTATTCACATAGTATTCGATGCAGCACAATCCTCTAACTGGAAAAGCTTCCACATGTCATTTCTTATTAATACAACAGCTCTCCTGTAAGCCCAATTATGGTTCCTGTTCACAAATTCCCATAGCAACACCAAGTACTTCTGTGCAACAATGTAGCATTGATTTTTCAGAACTTGGAAATTGATAGGAACCCTCACATAGAAAGATCTGCCTTGGCTGTGGGCACATTAGTCTATTCTTGCATTGTTATAAATACCTGAGACTGGGGAATTTATGAAGAAAAGAGGTTTGATTAGTTCATGGTTTTGCAGGCTGTACAGGAAGCATGATGCTGTCATCTGCTTAGCTCCTAGGGAGACCTCGGGAAACTTACAATTATAGTGGAAGGTAAAAGGGGAGCAGACACATAATATGGCCAGAAGAGAAGCAAGAGAAGAGAGAGGAGGTGGTACACATTTTTAAACAACCAGATATCGTGAGAACTCACTATCGCACGGGCAGCACCAAGGGAAATGGTGCTAAACCATTCATGAGAAATCTACCCCCATGGTCCAATCACCTCCTACCAGGCCCCAACTCCAACATTGGGGGTTATACTTCAATCTGATATTTGGGTGTGGACACACATCCAAACTATATCAGTGAACATATTTTCTGGGAATTGAAAATTAGGTGACATGGGACCCATTCCCCTCCACGTAGAGGTCTGGAAATTTCATATAGCGTGAGGGACCAGCATAACCTTTAAAAGTCAGATAAATTCCAGCTCCGCCATTTATTTGTTGTGTGTCTTTGAGTATGTTATATAATTTTCCTACACCGGTTTCCCTACCTGAACATAAAATAGAAGGCTAGTGTGTACAGAGAAATGGTTGGCATATAATAAATGCTCAAAAATATTATTAATGTCTTTAACATGTATGGTACTGGCAGTGCTATTAACGATAATGATAGTAATAATAATTATTCTTTTGGATATTAAATAATATCATGAAAGTAAAGTACCCAATATAGAATAGATACTCAAAAATATTTGCTTCTGACTCTCTTCTAAGATTGCCTATGTCTACTTATAAATTCTAGAAACAGTTTAAGTTTTCTCCTGTGGTAGAAATAGGCTCAACTTCTAAATCCCCAAAGGGAGCTAGGAAATGACTCAAGGCCCTTTGGTTCTAATTTTTCAGGGCATATTTCTGTCTTTCCTCCAGGGCAAGCCATCATCCAGAAACAAGGATAAATGAAAAAATAAAGGATCTGTCAGATTAGGCTTGGTCACAGCAAGAGCGGGAACAAGTCAGAAGAGATAGATGTGTTTAATGGCCAATGCATTTGTCCAAAGGAATCATTTTCACTGGCCAGGAGCCCAATTAAACCTGTAAAATGGAAATCCAGAAAATCAGATTAACGAGCCAGTCATTAGTAAGGAAAAGACCCAGCTAATTCTGTGTTTAGTGTGACGGATGGGCCCAGAGCAAATAATTGGATGACATTCATCAAATATAAAATAAAAGGTGTCACCGAAAGGAAAAGTGGTAATAATCTTTGGGATTTACAATGCCAGAAAATTTGCTTGTAAGGAAGAGAAAAGTTCATCAAAACAGATTAATAGTCACTAAACTTTATTTCTTTCTTGTGTGCCAGAGAGCCACATGATCACAGAGAAGCAGCAAATGCATGCATCAGCCTGCTTTTACCCTAACATAGTGAAGCAGCAAATGCATCAGCCTACTTTTGTGAGGACTCTGCCCCTGAAGGGGTGTGCAATCTATTTGAAAATAAATTCCTGCTTTTGTGAGGACTCTGTCCCTGAAGGGGTGTGCGATCTATTTGAAAATAAACTCTTTTGACCCTCCAGGAACCAGGCAGGGCTTGAGAGTTCTTCACTACATCTATGTTTTAGTCAATATCCAATGGAGGAAACCAAACTCAAAGTCTTTCTGCTTAAGCAGATTAATCCCAACAATCTGTTATGCAGTAAGTCAATAAATATTGGCCCCCTGCTGTGTATCTGCCTCTATGAGGTGTGCTCACTCCTGGTTAAGGGTTCAGGTGCAGACTAGAGTTGGAAAGCCCGGGTTTATAAGGGTTCAGGTGTAGGCGGGGGTTAGGAAGCCCAGGTTTATATTCTGGCTGTAACAATGAAAGGCTATATGACACTGGGCAAATTAGTGGCTCGCTCTCAGCTTCAGTTTTCTGACCTGTATGAAATATTATTGCATGATATTATTATTACTCTTGGTTTTATTACCTCACTTCTGCTCTCCTAAGAAGATACTATTTTAGAAATATAGCACCGGACTAGATGCAGTGGCTCACATTTGTAATTCCAGCACTTTGAGAGGCTGAGGCAGGAGGACTGCTTAAGCCCAGGAGTGGCTTTGATCACTTTTTGAGACCAGCCTGGGCAATAGAGGGAGACCTAGCTCTAAACAACATAAAAAAATAAAATGAGTCAGGTATGGTGGTTTGCACCTGTAGTCCCAGCTACTTGGGAGGCTGAGGTGGGAGGATTGCTTGAGCTGGGGAGGTCAAGGCTTCAGGGAACCATGATTGTACCACTGCACTCTAGCCTGGGTGACAGAGTGAGACCCTGTCTCACAAAATAAAATTTAAAACTACAGCACCAGTGTCAAAACAGATTTTCCGGGAATGCAGGGAAACAAAAGCATATACACGCGTGTCAATTAGAGATTTTTTAAAAGTTTTTCACAAAAGATGTTAGAATCAAGATAATCTATTGTGTTATTGTGGTGAAATAAGAAAGATGGACAGAGGATTCTTCTTAGTCACAGAAGGAGGAGCATAGCCTTAGAGCCAAACTTTCTGAGGTTTAAATCTGTCTTATCTTGGACAAGTCACTCAAAACCTCTGTAGGGTTGTTATGAGGATTAAATTAGGTAGTTTTCATAAAGGCTATGTGCAGTTCTGAAGTGTGGTAGATGTGCTCAATTAATGACCGTCTTATTATTTTTATTATTATGTATCCACTGGTCATCTGCCAGAAGACCAGTTCTCTCAGTCTCTTTCTGCTTATAAACAATGGAAATTTATTTTTCACAGTTCTAAAGGCTGGAAAGCCCCAGGTTAAGGCACCAGCAGGTTAGGTGTCTATTGAAGGCCTGGTGTCTGCTTCCAAGATAATGCCTTGAATACTGAGTCCTTACATGACAGAAGGGCAGAAGGGACAAAAGCGGGGGGGAGGCGGGGAAAGGAAAGAAAAGAAAAAAGAAACCTATCTAGTTTTCTCCAGCCCTTTTATAAGGCACTTTTCCTTTCCTGAGGAAGAAGCCCTCATGGCCTAATCACCTCTTGAATGACCTCAACTCTTAATACTGTTGCAGTGAGGATTAAGTTTCAACAAGAATTTAGGAGAGGACAGAAACAATCAGACCATAGTGTTCCACCCATGGGCCCACAAATGTATGACCTTCTCACGTACAAAATACATTCATTTCATCCCAATAGCTTCAAATATCTTAATTTGTTCCAGCATCAACTTTAAAATCTAGGTCCAAAGTCTCGTCTACATATCGTCTTAATTAGATGTGGGCGAGACTCAAGGTGATTCATCCTAAGGCAGATTCCACTCCAGCTGCGAGCCTGTGAAATCAAACAAGTGATGTGCTTCTGAAATACAGTGTATGGGACAATCATTCCAATTTCAAAAGTGAGCAAAAGGAAGGAAGGAAGGAACAAGTGACAAGTCTCAGGGAAGTCCAAAACCCGACAGGGTAAACAACCTTAAATCTAGAGGCTTAAGAATAATTTTCTTTCACTCCATGTCCCACCTTCCAGACTGTGGGGTGAGGATTGGGTCTCCAAGGCTCTAGGGGACCCTGCACCCATGGTTTTGGGTAGGTGTAGCACATGTAGTAGCTGTGACAGATTAGAGTCCATGCCTGCAGCTCTCCCAGTCTGGTGTTGCACCTACAGGTCTGGGGTCTGGTGAGGGCTTCCCCTCCACAGTGGCTCCATTAAGCATTGCCCTAGTGAGGACTCTTTGCAGTGGCCCTGCCCTGATGGCTCCTCTGGGCATCACTCTAGTGAAGACTCTACTATGACCCTAGCCTTATGTTGGTCCTTTGCCTGGGCTCCAAGGCTCTCTTGGGCATCCTGTGAAATGTAAGTGGAGGTAGCCCTGCTTCCACGGCTGTTGTACTCTGTGTGCCTGCAAAGTTACCACTATGTGGATGCTGCCAAAGTTTATTGCTTGTGTCTTCTGGAGCAGCAACTTGAGCTAACTTGGGTTTGCTTGAGCCGTAGCTGCTCAAGGAGAGCCACACCAGAATGTGGCGATCAGAGACTTGAGGTGGTACTGGACAGAGAGCCCCAACATCCCATGGGAGCCTGGCTCCTCCCTTCAAATTGTTTTCCCCTCCAGGCCCTGGCACTCTGGGCCTGTGATGGGCATGGCAGCCTCGAAGATCTCTGGTATGCCTTCTGGGCCATTCTTTCATTGCTCTGATGAATAACATCTGGCTGCCTTCTATCTGTACTAATCTTATCAAATGGTCCCTTGGCCACACCCTTGGTGTTCTCTCTCGAACTTGCCTTTTTAAACTTTACATGGCCAGGCTGAGAATTTTCCAAATCTTTAAGTTCTGTTTCCCTTGCAATTGTAAGCTCTGTCTTTAATTCATGTCTCTCTTCTTGCTTTTTACTATAAATGGTCAAAAAAAGCCATGCAGCACTCTCTACATTTGCTTTGATAGTTCTTGCAGATATCCTTGTACCTTGCCTACAATTTCTGCTTTCTACAAATCTTTAGACACAGACACAATTAAGCCAAGTTTTTTGCCACTTTATAGCAAGGATGACCTTTTCTCTAGTTTCCAATACCTTACTCCTCATTTCCATCTAAGACCTCAACAGCATTGCCTTTACGTCTGTATTTCTACAAGTATTCTGTTCATGACCAGGTAAGTAATTTCTAAGGAAACTTAAATTCTTTCTACAGCTCCCCGCTTCTTCTGAAGAAAGGCCCTCACCAGAATTGCCCTTAATGCTCTGTTTCATGCAATACAGCGTTTTTTTTTTCCTAGTATTCACTTCAAAACTGTTTCTACATCTATTCATTACCTGATTCCAAAACCACTTTCATATTTTTAGATATTTGTTATAGCAATACCAATACCAATTCAGTACCAAATTTCTGTCTCAGATCATTTCTGCTACTATAACAAAATTATTTAGACTACATAGTTTATTTCTCACATCTGTAGAGGCTGGGAAGTCTATGACAAAGACACCTGCAGGTTTGATGTCTGATGAGGGCTTGGTCTTTGTTTCCAAGATGGTGCCTTGAACACTGTGTCCTCACATGGCAGAAGAGATGAAAGGGAAAAAAGAAGGTTAGTTAGTTTTCTCTAGCCCTTTTATAGAGCACTAATCCCTTCATGATGGCATAGCCCTCATGTCCCAGTCATGTCCTCAAGGCTCCACCTCTTAATACTGTTGCACTGAGGAATAATTTTCAACATTCATTTTGGAAGGGACACAAACATTCAAACCATAGAACCAGCATTGTCTAGGAATAAAGTAGGTCACAACCTTGTAATAAGCTATAGAAGAATAATTATAGGAATGTCTGTGCCATGAGAGTGAATGTTGAAAGTGCTATAGAAATGAAAAGAACAAAGTTCAGTAATTGAGAGATAGGAGAAATTAGAATGAATTGGTAGCATTCAAAAACCCTTCTATGAACTCATAGGATTTACACTGAGGTTTAATGCATCAGTTGGATTTTGGCAAGTACGGAGAAGGACACAGTCAGGACAAAGGAAGATTGGCAGGATGAAGCTTGGTATCTCTGGGAGATACTACAGTATCAGAGGTACTTGGAGACCCCAGGGCTCTGTGGCCTTCATGTAGCCCCTTTATGTTTTGGACCATTCGACAATGCATTTAAAGTATAATTTCTATCTTCATTATTTACTCAAGCACAAACTTTCCTGGGTTGTGTGTGAGCTCGTAAGAGAGTCTTTGCTTGTGCAGGGCTATAATAGACATGGGAGGATGAGTTCTCAAGGCTGTGGGACTGATCACGCTATCAATGGGACCACTCTATTCTCTTTTGGCAATTGGTGACTTGGAAACCTCAATGCGCCCAGCCTTGCCTTGGACTTCTCATAAGAGGCGGAGTGGTGCTATCATTTTGTTGGCTGTTGAGGTGGCTGGATCTTCCAAGGAGAAGCTCCTTTTAATTGATGATCTCTGGCTAGCATTCAGGGATGGGACTTGCTTCTCGGACGTTAGTCTGCTTTCCCAAGAACATGTTTGGTGAGGTTCAGGGTGACCTGTAGAGAGATGGTTATTAAGCATGATAGGTGACCAGGGGATATATTTTGGGGGTGTAAAAGCTTTGTCATCAGGTATAAGGACTCCTCTGGGGGTGATGAAAATGTTTTAGAACTAAATAGAGGTTCTGGCTGGATCACACATTGTGAATGTACTAAATGACACCAAACTGTACTCTTTAAAATTATTAGACTATGTGAATTTCACCTCAAATAAAAAAAATAAAAAAAAAAAACACCTTTCTCATCATTGTAAACACAGAATTCAGGAACATATCTACATCTGAGAGAGGCAGGGGGTCAGGGCAGATGAGGAGCACAGAGGTCTATGCAAATTGTTGTTAAAAGTCTAGTTCTGAGGTGTTCAAAGTATGGTTCCCAGACCAGCAGCATCGGCATCACCTGGAAATTTACTGGAAAATTTTTTATTTTTTTTGTTTTGAGACAGAGTCTTGCTGTGTTGCCTAGGCTGGAGTGCAATGGCGTGATCTCGGCTCACTGCAAGCTCTGCCTCCCGTGTTCACACCATTTTCCTGCCTCAGCCTCCCGAGTAGCTGGGACTACAGGTGCCCGCCACCACGCCCGGCTAATTTTTTTATTTGTAGTAGAGATGGGGTTTCACCGTGTTGGCCAGGATGGTCTCGATCTCCTGACCTCGTGATCCACCCATCTCAGCTTCCCAAAGTGTTGGGATAACAGGCGTGTGCCACCGCGCCCTGCCTATTAGAAAATTCTTGATCCCCCATCCAGATCTATTGAATCAGAGACTCTGCAGATGGGCCCCAGTAGTCTTGAGTTTTAACAAGCTTTCCAGGTGATTCTGATGCATGCTGAAGTTTAAAAACTTTTGATCTAGTTTCTGGGTTAGCAGGTGTGTTTACATGTGTTAGTTTTCTAATTAAATGTAAATCCAAATTAAACAAATACATACAATCATGTGAGAACTAATGGTAACTGTGTGTTCAGATCTAAGGATAACATTTTATGCACTTGAGACTTATTTGGAAAAGGAAAAAGACTTCCTAGCAACCTATGGATGTTAATATAGCAACATCCACCTCTAAGTCAACACAGAACAATATAGATTCAGAACAGATGTTGCATCAAAATAAAAAAGTTTTAAAGTCCTGAAATACAAGGCAAGAATGATGGTAATTAGATATGGATGTTGCTCCCTGAACATCAGGGTGAAAACCAGTCTCTCTTCTTGCTTCACAGCATAAGCCTTTGCACCAAGTTTTTTCCAAGTCTCTGCCTTCATGCTGACTCTGACATCTGCTCTACCTGGCAGCGTGTGGTGCCTGCTTTGTGGGCTTCCAATCTGTGCAGAGCAAGGGGTAGCCATGGGAGATGTCATCTCCCTCCCCGAGTGAGGAGAGATGGGTGGCTTCAGTAGAGATGTTACAGCTCTTCTGCTCCCAGCAGGGCCTGTGGATGGCTGCCAGGTTTGGATCAGACTGGGAGGACTGGCCTGTCTCCAGCATGTGCTTGGACCTTAGTGAGAATGAAGCATGTGCCTCGAGTAATTGCCTCCTCAGCGCAGCAGCCTGGTTGCTATTGTTGTCCTGCTATTTTTTCTGAACAAGCCATGTTATCTTCTCCTGTGAATATTAATTTCCCCTGAGTTAGGATAATTGGGCCGAGAGCAGCCATCTGCAGAGCTGTGCCATGTTGGCCGGGCTTTTCAGCAGGCCCTGGCCAGCGGACCATTTCTTGGAGTGGTTTCCACTTTCCTCCTGTTAAGAATCTATCCTTTCGCAAGTGAGGTTACAGGGCTTGTCCCTGAGCCTTCTAGCCAGAGATAACACAGTTGGGACTCAAACCCAGGATTTCTGAATTTCAAATTTGGAGTTCTTCCTCTACCTTTTGATGTTTTTAAGTATCTTGTACATGGAAAGAGTCAATAAATATCTGCTCAATACATGGATTTATAAATATGAGGGAAAGAAATCTGTGCTTAGATCAGAAGTGAGATTACATTTCAAAATAATGAGAGCTTTGAACAGTAGTCATTATTCAGATCCAGGAAAAAATACATTTGACAATTGTGTTATGGTTGGAATGAATTAATAAACAATTCAAAAAGAGTAAGTAGATCCTGGGTGTAGCCCACATTGATAGCTTCTCTGTTTTTAGTTAAAAATACTTACTAGGTATGTACCGTGTGCAGAGCACAGTGACCAAATGGAGTCAGTCCCTGTTCTGAGGGAGAATCTCTCAGTGGGAAAGATTGTTGTAATTGCCCACCTGTGATCTAAGCACCATGCAATGAGAGCAACTCAGAGTGCCGTGGGATTAGAGACCCAAAGCCAGCAAGGAATATTCTCTAAAAGGTAATTACAAACCCATTGTGGTTGTCGACAGGAGAGCTAATACTTTCCAACTTGTGCATGATCTGTGGCCTCATCTGATCTCTTTGTGTTTCCCCCACAATCTAGGTAACAACTGGTGGAAGAGCCAGCTACTACGTGTCTTATCGAAGAGAGGCCTTTGCTCAGATAAAGCTGCCTAAGTACTCGTTGCCAAAGGTACTGCATGCACCACCAGCGGTCCTGGGTCCCTCCAGGCAAAGGGAGGGTTGGAGAGGCTGCCTTGTCGGGCAACTGGGAGGTTTGATCTGTTTGGAAGGACTGTTGGCATTTAGACTCACTCACCGCCAAGTCGTTTAGCCTCCCTTAATGGTGCACAACCTGGATTCTGTATTCCTGTCTCAGCTGGGTACCAGCCAAGAGCTTTGATTTCTTGTAACTCAAAGTTCTGGTATAACCTTGGGTCATTTCTCAGGGGCAGTAATGAAAGGAACACTAGCTTTGGAATCTCCTCTGAGGGGCTCTCCCTTTTGCAAAGGGCTTTATCACCAAATAGAAGGCCAAACTCAGGCAGGAGGACAGATGCTATATGAGTGTGCATAAAAGTGCACAGATAAGTCTGGTGGTTTTCTTGCTTCTTTCTACATTTTAAGGCTAAACAGCAATGTATTGCCTATGTTTCTACTCCCCCCACCACCATGAGTAATTAAAAAGGGGTAAACTAATAGAATGTTAATATCAAATGTTGGCATTTTAACATTTGATTTAACTCTTCTATTGAAAAATCATAAAGCTTACTTTGGGAACCCCATTCCTTGTGAACATTGGCTTCTGGAGGGAGATGGACCTTAGAACCTCATTGTGAAAATGGACAGGTTATAATTGCATCACTTAATGAAGCTGCAAAGCAGAAAAATCTCAGGCTGCATACGTATCAAGTGTAATGTTGCAAAGACTTGGGTCTCTAAGCTGGTGCTAAGGAACATATTATGAAAGGTTAAATGAGGACAGAGCTGGAGGAATTATGGCATGAGAAAGTGGATAATTTCCTACCCCCAGTTGTTATTATTCATTCATTAATTTATGCATGCATGTATTCATTCATTTAATTCTTTTATGCATCTGTTCAACTATTCTTTCTCCATTTAACTTTTACTCTGTGAACTAAACTCTATGAATAGAGTAGTGAATAAGATACAAATGGTCCCCGCCTTCGTGGATGTTATGTTCTGGAAAAAAAAGACACTGAATAAGCAATGATAGGTATGAGAGTGTTATGGAAGTTCAAGGGCCATCTTGGCATACAAGGTGGTTTTAGTCAACTATGGGAAGGGAGGGCGGTTTCCTAGAAAAAGTGATGTTTAAGTTGATACAAGAAAATAAAGGAGTCAATTCTGCAAACAAAGATGGGGAGAAGCTGATAGAAGATATATGCATAGGCCTGATTTTAAGAGACAGCACACTTCATTCAACAAACTAAAAAGCCATCTTGAGAGATTGGGTTGCAGAGAGGCTGGTAAGGTCAGTAGAGACCACTTTAAGTAGCTTCAAGGGCCATGGGAACCAATTTCTTATTTTCTCTACCCACTCCCTGATTAGCTTTATGGGACCATTGTGTAGTATTGTGTTTGCAGGATGTACCCATCAGATGTTCTAAACCCAAACAGGAAAGAGGTATTCCAGCTTGGATAAGGTTAGAAAGGGGAAATTCACAGTTACGCTCTTTCTAAAGGAGAATGCCTCATTACACTAACCTGACAGTCTCCCATGTTTCTAAACCTAGGAAATGAGTGTAGGGAACTTTCCAAGCCATCTCCCTGAGGTAGGGATTATTTTATCTCTGTATGTGTGCATATTTTATGTATTTTTAACCTTCTCAGGAAAACAAACCATTCACTCCCCTGGACAGTGTGGCTGCAGGTGGGGACAAATGAGGCCCTGAATTGATCACAACCCTAGAACACTCCGTTAATGATTAGCAACCCCGAGGCAATTTATTGTGGTGGAATGCCATCCGCTCAGTCCCTTTTATAGAACCTCATCCAGAGCAGCTTCTCATTAATATGAGGGCTGCTGTGAAAATAGCTGGATGGTTATCGATCCCCTTTATTAGCCAGTGCTGGCCCAGGTTTTCATAGCCAAAGCTGAAGAGGTGGGGACAGAGAGGGTGGAGGGAGATTGGTTCTTTCCATTGTTTAAGAATGGAAATGGCTTTTAAGCAAGTTGTTGCTGTTCCATGCAGTGCCATGGATGCTTTTAGGTGGTTTGCTTAGAAACAAAGGCATGAAGAGCTCCCTGTCATCATTGCCCTTGCAGCTCTGCTCCCAGCTTACATGTTCAGAATATGCTCTCCTGGGGTACTCCATAGCTCTGGAGTGTTTGGCAGAGAATGAAATGAGTGCCATTGGCAATAAGCAGGGTTATTAGGAGCCGCAGCCTTGTGCTGAGCCCTCCATAACTCAGTCCCTGGGCATCAGGTTGGTGCTCTCAGTCCAGCAGGCATGAAAAGCACACAGCAGCAGAGGGCATGGGGCAGGTAATAGGGAGCAGGTAACCTAGGAAAAGACAAGTGAGCTTATGAGCAGAAACCCTGAGCTTTCATTCCAGCTCTACCACTTACTTATCCATGAGCCCAGGTCTTCACATCTGTGAAATGGAGATAATATTGTTTGACAAAGTTGTGAGGATTTAATGAATGGCTCATTGTTGGTCAAGTGTAAAGCGCTCAACAAATCTAAGGAACAGTTTTGATTTGGGGGCAATTAATACTGAGGCTCTTAACCTGTCCTACATGGAGATCAGTGTTCACAATGGCATCGCATCCCAGACTGACCTTGGACTCAATATTGCCTTAAACCCTCACTTTACCACTCTGAGCCTGATATACCCTCTTTTGTCTCTTAGATTCTAGACTTATTCTTAACTTACTACTCTAATAAATTGTTTCTACAAGAGAAAAGATTTTTGTTTCTTTCTGTATGGGATTCAGGTTGAAAGTAAAAATGTTGATCTTTGCCTGAGCCCTGTGCTCCTGGAAAACAGCCAAGGTTAAGAAACTCTGCACCCTTTTGTGTTTGGGAAATGGCTTATTGCAGACCCCCTCTCTGCATGAGACTTGATAAGACTCAGATGTCTGCCTTGTTTACCTATAATAGGATCGGATTCCCTTTCTTTTTCTCATAAATGATTTGCTAAAATGTTGTCTTTCTGGCCAATCTGGACAAAATGCCTGCTAATTTGACTTGCTCAAACTTAAAACCAGCTTTTCCCCTTCCTCAAGCCCCTGAACTTTGACCCATTCTTGAGCTTGTGTAAGCAATGGTAGCTGAAGCAAACATGGCGATGAGGAACAGCCCCCCTTCGCAGCCCTTCTGAGAATCAGCCAACCCCAAAGAAAATTTCCTGTTCAATTGCTCAATCATGCCACCTGCACACCCTGCTTTTCACGCCCAATTATTTCTAGTCTTCTTTTACTTTCCCCTGTAAAAGTAATTCTTTTCTGTCTTTACTTCAAGGTGCTTGCAGGTATTGCAAGTCTTTTCAAATAAAATCTCTTCTTACCTAAGTCTGGGTTCATTTTTTATTTGACAGTAGAATATGGTTAATTCTGTTTTGAATAATGAAAGAGAGGAAAGGGAAATATGTCTTAGAAAATTCATTATAATGATAATGACAATGATATTAACCTTTTGTTTCCTCAGTTTTTACATTTCCCCAAATACTGATTTATCCTTCACTGCTGTGTCATGGCCACACTTCTTAAAGAGTTATCTGTAATTCTAATCTCTTTTCTCATTTCCCATTCGCTCTTCAACCTACTGCTGTATATTCTCTGCCTTTACATCCGTCTATCCACTATTTCACTAAAAATCCCTAGCCATTGCTACAGTGGCCACCTGCATGCCAAATCAAATAGATGCCTCTACATCTTTATTGGTTTTCACCATTCTGGAACATTTGACACTGATGAAAATAATCCATACTTGATACTCTTCTCTTTCGTAGTTTTTTTTAATGAGAATTTTTTTTGTTTTTGTTTTTTTTGTGGATCCCCTTCTTACCACTCTCTAAATGTTGGTGTTCCTAAGTTCTTCTTGTATTCTGCATGGTTCCTGGGTGACTTCATCCCTCACTCTTTTTCAACATTGGTGACTCCTGTATCTACAACCCCAGCCCATATCTCTCCATTGAGCTCTAGACCACATATCCAACTGCCTATTTGATGTAGATCCTCTTAAAGATATCCCATTTAACCAAGGTCGGAAACTAAGCTTCTAGTCTGCACTTTATAGTCCTTATATCCCATTTTTCTCCTATGTTTACTTATATATTCCATTTATTTTTCAATAGTCTTTTGTTGGATGTCTACCATGTGCCAGATACTCTGGTGAGTATTAGAGATAAAGTGATACATCAGAGAACATAGTTTATACTCTTTGGAATCTTATAATCGAATGAAAGAGACAGACATCAAACAAATAATTACATAAGTGACTATTTAATTATAATTATAGTGAATTCTATAAAGGAAAAGAGGAGTTTCATAAGGCACGTATCTGAGGCATTATGTATTTGTCCTACTCCCTTCTCCCCCTGTAGATTTTACCTCCTTACTATCTCACCAGTCTGTGTCCTGGAGACCTCACGGAGAACCGGCTTCCTTGGTTCAGGCCCTGCTGAGTTATTATCTGGACTGTTGCTGTGACCTTTTAAGCCTTTCTCCCTGCCTCTAGCATTGCCCCTCTCAAGTCCCATCTTCACAATACTTCCACAGTTAATTTGATCATGCAAGGATCCCTATCCTTTCTAACTAAATCTCTGTATATATCAATTCTAATCATGCCTTTCTCTTGCTTAAAATCTTGTGATAATTTTGTGCTATTCTTTGGGCAAAAGTTAGGTGTGCCATATTACCCCTGATGATGTAGCCACTGTCTGCCTCACCTCCTTCAGAGGAAAACTGCATTTATGTGATACAGATTCCCACACATTTCATTGATTATTCCATCCTGATTGTCACCTGTAAGTGTTTGTACTCCAGTCACCATTTTTAGCACCTCTATCATAGCACTTAGTCAAGTTTGAGAAAGGCCACTAGAGTGTGTGATGTCTCCACCATTAGAGGACAACTTCTTTAGGGCAGGTTTTACTTTTTCTCTACTTCCATTGTCTGACACATGGCAGATGCTTAATAACATAGTATTTATATAATAAATAAAGTTACATCAGGCCCAGATTATACGAAAATGCTTCAATAACAGTGAAGTATTTTCACCATTGTTCACCTAAGAAGTCACAGGTTTTAGTTTTCAAAAGCAATCATAACTCTCACAAATTATTGTCTTGGCAGAGCAGACAGGGAATGTTATTTATAATTGCTTTCCAAATATAAATATGTATGTGATTATGTCTGATGCTTTTCAGGTTCCAAGTTTAGTAAAGTCCCAGTCTAAATTTACTCTTATTGCATTTTCCCTCTTTGGATTTCTCTCTTTACCACCACATTTTTCCCTGCATGTTCTCAGGACCAACAAGTAAGGCAAGGACACATGCTATGGAGCTAGACTGAGGTAACTCAGTTCAAGAAATAAGCTTCATTATTGTTCAGGTCTCTATTGAACCAATTTTAGCTAATTATGCTTTTCTTTTTCTTGAGGACTGAATATTCTAGTTATTATTGGTTGACCGCATTCAACCATAGAGACCTATTTACACAGAGGTTATGTATTTCAGAGTGTTTCAAAGAGTGATTCCCTGGACTTAGATGCACCAGAATCATCTGGAGGGCTTGTTCAGATGGAACAATCTAAGGGTCTACTCCAGACATACTGAATTATAATCTCAGGCAGTGATCAGGATTAGAGACAGCCAAGTTTTCTGTATGTGCATTTTAAGTTAATGTTCTCAGCACAAGTCTGCATGCTATTAAGATTGCTAGGTCATTTTGATGCACACCAAAGTGATATCCCCCACTGATACAGTGTTTAAAAGTTAGCTTCTTGATTAAGATTAGGTTTAAATTAAGATGTAGGTTTATATCTTAGTAATGTCATTTATTAGCTTTGGCAAATTAAGGAATTCTCAAACAGATATATCAGAATTCTGGAAATCAGAGACCAGTCTTACTCCAGAGCCTGGAGCACTTATTCACCAGGTGACACAGCCCCAGGACTGCATTAACCTAATATGCACTCACAGCGAACCTGGCTGCCTCTAATCCTGACCATGCCCTGGTGTTTTAAGTTGTTCTTTTCCCATTTCTTTTACATTAGTTTAGTCTAAAATAACTTAGCTCATTCATTTTTATGACTAAAACATCTGGGAAAAACCAGGCATTTCTATTGCATTTTTAACAGGGTAAGTGAATTTAATTCGTATTTCCTGCAGCTGCAATTTCCCCTCCTACTGGGTTCTTGGGCATTCATTCCACACCAACACAACACGATTTCCTCACATGGTTTTTAAGAGTAAGCTTTTTTTCCATTTTCAAGCAGCTCAGCAGGAACCTGTAATTCTACGAGGTGTGTAAGCACAAATGAGCAAGTGAGGTCTTAGTCAAGGTGACCTAGAGAGTTCAAGGCCAGGGGCTGAGATTTGACAAAGAATCTTCAATAAAAAGATCCAGAACTTGCTTTTCTACTTCTCTCACCTCTAGGTTGTCCAAATCAAATGGGTTTACTCCTTTGTAAATCGTCTTAGAGGAACTCTCTGTGGTGCTGACATTACAGACATTGCTGTTTCTTTTTACTTGAAACGGTTTCTAGGAAAGGTTGGTCAAACACAGTGAAGGCTAGACTCTGCCTGATTATTAAGTTACAGTCAGCTCCAATCCCCCATCATCCTTTTACCAGTGCTTTCCACCACAGCAACAAGGTTGCCTTTCCTTCTGCTGTCTATTACTCTTTGGCATGTACACCAGTATGTTTATGCAGATTTTAGCTACTTCCATTTTTGGCAAATGATTGTCCATGTCCTCCTGACTGTGTCAGTTCTCTAGGTAAGGGCTTAAATTTGTGATAATATTTGTACAGTGCCTACCTACACAGGCAAACTGACTTTTATAAATTATTTTGCATTGTAAACTACTAGATTTGATTTTAGAAATGATCCAGACAGAGCAAGACCCTGTGTGTAAAATTTTTTAAATTAAAAAAATTAAAATGATCCAGTCCAGGATTAAAACTAAATGATGTCAGGGACCAGGAAGTTAACATGGTATGTAAGTGGCAGACCATAAGAACATATGGATATAGAGGGCTGAGACCCTAACTCGGGGTCCTGACTCCATCTGAAAGACCACAGACTCTGGTTTTCAGTACAGAATATGGCCAAGCTAAACATTTGTGATTCATATTTGCTTCATGAATCATCAGTTTGAAATCTCTAATCTAGAAGTTATGTATCCAATGACTGGAAACCATCCATTAGGTTAGAGTCAGACCACAGAGGTTCAAAACCTGGTTCTGCCATTCGATAGCCATATAATCCGAAATAGATTAGTAAGCTTCTGTGTGCCTGAGTTTGCTCTTCAGTAAAATGGAAATAATCATACCACCCCCCCTCACAAAATTATTTTCATTTTAATAGAAAAGTACATTTAAATGGCTTAGAATAGTGCCCAAAGAGATGTTTTTCTTGGTAGCCCAACCTTTTCACTAGGTGAGAAAACTGAAGTTCAGAGAGACTGACGCATTCAGCATCATGCAGCTTACTTATAGCAGTGCTTATATTTTGACCCAGAACATTAAATTCCAGGTTGAGTATCCTTTTCTCTATATCAGTGATCTTCAATATAATTTTATTGGCAGCAGAACCCCTCTTACCTTTTACTCCTAAAGTATTACACAGAACTCCAGTGTATACAGCAGATGCAAGTGGTTCTGCTCTGATTGAAACAGGATTGCAGGTCTGGAGCTCCACTCATGGATTATACCTCCATGCCGCATTTCTTGCAATCCTCATGACTCTGAAGATTCTAAAGAAAAGTGTGTAAACCACCATACTACAGAATTTAAAAACATGAATGAATATCTAATGACAAGATAGGCTGTGTCTTCATTGCATGCGTGAGCTTCCTTGAGCAAGGGTGTCTGTCTCTGTTGGCACTAACTCTTAAATTTCAGGTATAACAATAAAAAATGAAAGTAGATGAATCCTTGGAAGCCATGGGAAATGATATCAACCAAAGCCCCTAACACCCATTTTGCTGTCACTTAGCAAGGAACAGAAATCATGAAGCTCATAATTTATAGCCTTGGTTCAACATGGAATTGTTTAACATTGCCTATAACTCAAGCTTTTTCTCAGCAGTTTCATAAGTCATAGTAATTGCTTGGCATCCCAGTGGGCAGAGAGATGCAGAGATCTGCTGCCTTACAAGCCTTCCATCTTCTTTCAGGACATGCACATCATCAGTACAGATGAGAACCAAGTATTTGCAGCAGTCCAAGAATGGAACCAGAACGACACGTACAACCTCTACATCTCAGACACGCGTGGGATTTACTTCACTCTGGCCATGGAGAACATCAAGAGCAGCAGAGGTCTAATGGGGAACATCATTATTGAATTGTATGAGGTATGTAGCCAAAATTGTCCTTCCCTTGGACCTATCTTTTTCATGAATTTTGATGGTATAAACACAAGCGCTGGAGTTCTGGGTTCAGATTCCAGCTGTACCACTTAGCAATTGTATGATTTTGGGCAAGGGACTTAACTTCTATATGCCTCAATTCTAGTAAAATAGAGATGAAATATTTACCTAAGGAGATTATTGTGAGATGAGAGATGACGGATGTAATGCATCTAGTGTAGTGACTGATTCAACAAAGTTAGTATTCCTGTATGTATAAACAGTTGATTACTAGACAGAAATTAAGGTACTTGGCATAGGTGATTTTTTAAAATAGCTTTGTAAACTCTGTGTTGCTTTTGTGGACCCTGAGTGGAGGGAATAGTGCTATTTATGTGCCTTAAATTACTTGGAAAGTCCTGTTTTGTGAACAAATTTTATAGGAAAATAAAAGTGAATATCAGTGGTGGGAATGAGAGTTTTTCTAAGATGCCACCAGATGCCAACATCTGTGCAGGGTAAAAAACTGGTCTTGACAGGAGTGTGTCACTTATATTGAGCTTGTTAAAAAGTGTGATAACTAGTTAAAGAATAATTAGGAAACCAAGTGACTCCATGTAGTAACTGTAGTGAGAAAGAGAGAAAAAAATAAACTACTTTCAGTGACCTAAAGGATGTGGTACCTTTTATAGTGGCACTATGTGACCTTTGACAGTCCTAGATCCAATGAAGGAACTTGACTGACCTCCTGGATTTGAAGGACTGAGTTGAGCAATGAAGGCGTGTCTCATTATCCAGTATTCACAAGTAACCAGTGGCCACACCCATACAGACTGTGATGGTTGAGATCATTCATAGAGATACGTTGTCTATTCTGGGTGGTGGCCTTGGAGCTGGGTGAGCTGTTCCCTTGTGGGTTTTCCTCTTGAGGAGTAGAAGTGGCTACATACATGGCCTTCTGCTTTACAGTGGTCTCCTCTGAGCAGTGCCTGTCAAAGTCCCAGCAGCCCTAAATTGGTATCTAAGTTGGCTATTCAGTTACCGAGTGATATGGTTTGGTTCTGTGTCCCTACCCAAATCCCATTTCAAATTGCAGTCCCCACGTGTTGAGGGAGGGACCTGGTGGGAGGTGATTGGATCATAGGGGTGGTTTTCACATGCTGTTCTCATGATAGTGAGTGAGTTCTCATAAAAGCTGATGGTTTTAAAGTGTGGAACTTCCTCACTCCCTCTCTCTCTCTTGCCACTATATAAGACATACCTTGCTTCCCCTTTGCCTTCCATTGTGGTTGTAAGTTTCCTGAGACTGTCCCAGCCATGCAGAACTGTGAGTCAATTAAACCTCTTTTCTTCATAAATTACCCAGTCTCATAGTATCTTTATAGTAGTGCGAGAACCGACTAATACACTGAGAGGGGTAGAAATATTTAAGATTGCACCTGTTCTGTTAGGCAGAGAGATGATAACATAAAGGCATGGGACAAATAAATGTACATTTTAAAACAAGGAGTGAATGTCATTGGGCAGAAAACAAAATCAGTAGAAATACCCTGATTTCCTAGAGAGTAACTGACAAGTGCTGAAATAATTCCCTTAAACAACAAGGTCCCAGTTTGGGAAATGTTCCAGATTTTTTTATGGAGGTGTGGAGACTAGTAGAGATGACTAAGGGGAGTAAATACCTTTGGGAAGCTTACATTTCTATGCCTCTAATCATACCAGGAGGCAGAAATACACCTTTGTTATTGGACAGTAAGTCACATCTTGTGGGAGGGTTTGGATTAATGTTCCCAGGACTGAGGCCATTCCAAGTTCCTGTTTGTACAAGTAAAGCCATAGAGATAAGACTATGATTCATGTCTCTGTGATCAGACCCAAATAGGGGAGGGTGGGCATTGCTGCAGATGACCTTGCAGTCAAGAAATTCTGGTGTCTCTGATCCTCTTGGTACAGTGGGTGAGTTTGCCACTATGCTGCTCTTATTCTAAGAAGGGGTGCCTGAAACTCCTTGGTCATTTACAACAGTGCAACACTGTGATATGGAATGAAGCATGAATCAAAATGAAGAATGTGCCCAGATACATGCAATTTGTTTTCTTTCCACTGAAGTTGGTCTTGTGTTTTCAGTCTTATTAAAGAAAAAAAAAAATGCATGGTGTCATTGCATCTATAGAGAAGACATAACAGACAGGGCAACTCAAAAAAAAAAACAGCTTTCTTGATCTTGTTTTCCATTCAATTTTAGCAGGATTGATTGCATCCCTGCTTTGTGTTCAGGCCCATGAGGAAGGCGGGAGAGTTATGACTCATTTTTACCTTCAGAGAGTTTGCAATCTAGTTTGTTGGGTTTTGAGGGGGTCAGTAAAAAAGTTCCTTATTTACCTGGGGTCAGTAAACAAAGTTCCTTATTTACCTGGCCAATGCTGGAACCGATTAGGACAGCAACAAAGGGCGAGACAAGTGGATATCAAACACAGCTTTATTGCTCTCAATAATTATGCACAAGGAAGTGGGATTGATAATACTGTACCCCAGAATTGAATTCATCCATTCAGTCCCAGGCAGCAATGATAAATCAAAGACTGTCTTATAGAAGCCTGTTCCTATGACACTGCGGCATTGATGTACAAAGGATGTGATCTTTGCAGGCAGATCCCTAAAAGAAGGGCAGGGGTATGGGGATGAGCTGTGCACACGCAGTTCTTTTTCTCAGTGTTACCACTCTGACCATCAGGACTTTTGCTGTGGGGAGGAAATAGTGAAGAAGTGGGAGACATTCCAAGCATAGGAATGGAATAAGCCAAGGACTGAATGGATGGTGCTGATTTGTGAGAAAGTAAGCTAGACAGGCTAATTGTGTGGAATAGATGCTTGTCAGGGACAAGAATGAGGGCTGGATAAGTAGCTGAATTTCAGATTCTAGAAAACATGTAATATCAAGTGAATAAATTGGAACCTGACATTATCTAGACCGTGACCATACTGAAGATTTTTAGAGGTTAATGCTGTTTTGCACCTGGAGATACATTCTGTTTTTTGGAGATAAAGTTCAATTTAATTGGCCTCTAGGGGTCATTAGAATTTAACCTTCTTTACTGGAAATTCTCACAGAAACTGTGATTATTTACCATATGGCCAGTTAGCAAAGAGACTACAACTTTTCTGGACTCCGAGTACCCTTGAGTAATGCAACTGAGAAAACCAGTAAGTTTTTGCATTCAATTCAGCTAAATTAGCACGCTTTTATGGAGTGTATTTTGTTTGGTGATATTAGGACTGGTACATGAGATTCATAATTACTGGAATGATACAAGTGACTCTATTAGGGTAATTATCACAGTCTAACTTGTATTAGAGGTTTGATTCCACCAGGTTGTGGAGTCACAACAGGATAATTCTAACTTGAGGAATTTGGAGAGACTTATAGATGAGTTTGGCTTAATTATAGACAAATTGTTGGAAATAAGAAGAGAACCAAAGTCGAATGAGTAGGGATCCTATTTTATGAATGTTGAGTGACCTTGTAGAGCAGTGGGGATGAAGATTGTAAATATACTGGTAAAAAGCTTGACTGAAGATTCAAGCATTTATTATATGGGCTAGTAAGTATTTCTTTATCTTTTTTCCCCTCATATTTGCATACCCAGAAACTATTTGCACATGTGATGTAGTCCTGTGTGCCAGGTTAATTTGTAACTTTATATTGGAATAGGACATTACACCTGTTTCCCCTCGACTCAAAAGTTCAGAGATGTCTTTAGGTAATTTTCAGGTAACAGGTGGCTTGGACTGACCTTGACCACTTAAGCCACAGGTATATCACTCTATCTTCTGCGTGGACCTCTGGAGCCTCTTCTTGATAATGGAGAGGAGACAAAGTAAACAAGAACTTATTTGGGAATTCACCTTGCAAGCCTTGGCACTGAAAAATCCTTGAACCAATGGAGATCAACCCCACGGAACTCCCCCAAATCTAACAAGGCTGAGATAATTTCCATTTCAAATCTATTGGAGTTGTCTCCTGATGTAGAGATATTCTCCTGCTTGTTCTTTCTCAAATTCCTGCTTCAAAGTACAATATTGTCATGACTATAATTACATAATTAGGGGAGAAAATAACACTTGAAGGCCAAATAAAAATCGATCTCTTCTTTGAGGTGATGTCAAGCCGACTCCTTCAAAACAAGGCTGGTGTTGACAGTGAATGTAGCCTATTGTGTGTGCTTACCATTATTCTCATAACACTCTTTTCATGTCGAGCTCTATTGCACTGTCTTCACATCCCCAGCTATAAACTACGTTTCTTTTTAATTACTCTCCCTAATAAATCAAGAAACAAATATTCTTTCCAACACCCGCAGTTATACTGTGGCAACATTCTCTGAGGTGCCGGTGTGATACATTTTCTTCAGTGCTCTCCTGGATATTTTGCATCTAACTTAAAACTCCTTACAATAATAACCACGGCACACCTGGCAATGCCCTAGACCAGCCCTGTCAAATAAATACATAAGGTGAGCTACATACACACTTCCACATTTTTGCTTCCCACATTTTAAAAAGTAAAAAACAACAGACAAAATTCATTGTAATAATATTTTTTATTTAGACAAAGGATCTAAAATGTCATTTCACTATATGTTCAATGTAAACAATTATTTAGTTATTTTATATTTTTTCCATATTAATTTTCATAATAAGTCTGCAAAATCCTGGATATATTTTACATGTCTCATGAATCTCGATTTATATGCTAGATTTTCACCACCAGAAATACTTGATTGGTATTTAACATTTCATGAATTTACAGTAAGAAAAGAAGATGTACGTACCCAAGTTATTCTCAACAAACTTAAAAGTTTGCCAGTAACTGAATTGGATATCAGTTCTTCAAATTCTATTGGTTAAAATGAAATAAAATTAAAAATTAGTTTCTTCGTCCCCCTAGCTACATTTCAAGTAGCCATATGTGGCCAGTAGCTACTGTTTTGGATTGCACAATCATAAACAACTTACATGTTTTTTTCTTATTTATCTGTCACAATATCACATTCTTCATTGTGCCTATGAGATTACAGAGATGCGGAGAATTTAGTGGCTTGGCTCCGATCACACAGCTAGTGGTGCTGCATTTCAAGAAATCCGTCTGCTTGACAAACCACTCAGGCTTTTCTCATTATTCAGTTTTTTTTGTTTTTTTTTGTTTTTTTTTTTTTTTGCATTTTTTATGGTGGTATAATTTATGTTTAGTAAAATTTACCCTTTTAGTATACAGTTCTGTGAGTTTTGATTTGTGCATTCTGCTGTGTAAATGTGTGCACAAATCACAATCAAGACGTAGAACAGTTCCATTACCCCAAATATCCCCTTATTGCCCTTTTGTAGTCCACCCTTCTCTACCCCAAAGTCACTGACAAACACACACCTGACTTCTCTTTGTCTTTAGTTTTGCCTTTTCTAGAGGGTGAGTAAATGGAATTATACAGTAGGTAACCTTTTCAGTCTGACTTTTTTCCGCTTAGAATAATGCATTTGAGATTCACCCACGTTGTGGAATACATCAGTTCCTCCTGTTTCTAAGCAGCATTCTGTTATGTGGATGTTACAGAGGTTGTTTTTCAATCACCAGCTGAAGACCATTTAGGTTACTTTTTAAAATTTTGCGTGATTATGAATAAAATTTCTATAAACATTCTCATGACCATAAATTTTTATTTCTCATGGGTAAATACTTAGGAGTAGGATTGCTGAGTTGAATGTAAGTATATGTTTATAAGAAGCCACCAAATTTTTCCAAAAGTGGCCGTGGGATTTTGCATTTCCACCAACAAGGTACGAGAGTAGCAGTTGCTTCACATCTTCACCAACACTTGCTTCGTTTGAGAGGGGGAGAGAAAGAGAGAAGGGCGGGGGGGAGAGAGAGAGAGAATGTGTGTGTGTGTGTGTGTGTGTGTGTGTGTATAGCTGTTCCGATGGGGATTTAGTGGTAACTCATCGCGGGTGTGATTTGCTTTTCTTCAGTGACTAAATAACTGGACCCAGTATACCTGGATGGATAAAATGAACTTCCAGGCTGGGCGCAGTGGCTCACGCCTGTAATCCCAGCACTTTGGGAGGCCCAGGTGGGTGAATCACGAGGTCAGGAGTTCGAGACCAGCCTGGCCAACATGGTGAAACCCCTTCTCTACTAAAAATACAAAAAAATAACTGGGCGTAGTGATGGTCACCTGTAATCCCAGCTGCTCAGTAGACTGGGGAAGGAGGATCGCCTGAACCCAGGAGGCAGAGGTTGCAGTGAGCTGAGATGACGCCACTGCACTATAGTCCAGGTGACAGAGTGAAACACCATCTGAAAGAAAAAAAAAAAAAAGCAACTTCCCAGCCAGTCTCAGTACTCTGGTCTCTTTGACCATCTTATTGATGTTTCCTTGCCTTTCCTCTCCCTAGAGGCTGTTGTCTTCTCTCTGCTTTATCATGACTTTCAGTTACCCTTATTGGGCCAGAAGGACAGCTGCTTACAGACTCCACAGGGACTTTTTTCCCTGAACCAACCTTCCTCAGCCCCTCACCACAGGTGGGACTCTAGGGACAGCCCAAGGCAGATCAGGGTAATTGCTTTTTTCAGCAAAGCCCTGGCTTCTTTGTCCTGAGGTCTCTAGGAGGTGACCAACAGATGACCATGCCACCTGGACTCAGCATTCCGCCAAGGGGCCTGCTGTCAGTTTCCCTCTGTACTCAAATTGATTCCCAGAGGGAAAGTGGGCCACACATGCTGGACACCTTGTATTGTCCTCTTCTGTGGGCACCATCACAAGCTGGTACCCTTCTCCCCGGACTACTGAAATAATCAGCAGTAGCCAAACATCTGATTTCAAACAACAGTGGGAGGAAGTATGTTTAAAGTTAATTCACTGCTATGTACCTCCTTGGATGAAAACAAGTAAAAATGCATGTCTCATTCTCCAATTCCTTTACATTGCATTTAGTGAGGGTAAGTAGTCTTTCATAATACTTTTGTCTTAGAAGTGTATGTGTACATACAAGTGTACACATTCACGCATATATGGGTATGAGTCCACTGGGTTGCAACATAAATGTATTTCTTACTTGGATTGCAGTCAAAAAGTGAAAACTGTTGGCATAGGACACACAAAAGCCAAGTACCCTTCAAACTTGCAGTCCATTTATACAAGACATGAAGCCAAAAAGCGATTCAGTAATAATGTAAGGGCTTTGAACTATCCAAACACAAGTGGGAAATGTTCCATTTCTTTCAGGCAGGAAGGAGATTGCTGCAGCATTATGTACAACTGCAGGAGAAACACCTTCAGAGCTGCAAGTGGGTTCCCTGGGAGTCTGTCCTTGCTACATCTTTTTAGTCCCCATTCTGCTGGTTTTGTTCTCAGAATATGTGGGGCACACAGAAAATACCTGTCCAAGTGGTGGTGTACTCAGTGGGAAAACATGGTAATGGTAATGGTAATGGTAATGATTGTTTAATTTGTTAACCTGCTCACCTGGAAGATCACAAGAGGTTGCTGAGTGGCTGGAATTCTTTCTGTGATGCATTGAGCTGGGGACATCAGAGGGGGCCACAGTAGCTCCCCGGGAAAAACTGAACCAGGGCCAAGGTGTCTGAGTCTGATCCAAATATTTTCATCGAGGAAGTAGATAGCAAGGCCCTGGGTATATGTGGAAGAGGGTAACTGGTTTAGGGTAGTGAGTTCTCTGGAATCATTAGCTGGTGGTCTAGCAGAAAAGGCATCAGCTCTGTGGCTAAACAGAACACTGAAAGGCCTCCATCAGATAGAAGGTTCTAGAGAATTTCAGATTCCATTCTCTGTGAGGAATGATTAGTATTCAGGTTTAGGAGATGCACCTTTGCAGTTGGTTTTAAAGACTGAGGTGATCTGAGGTGCTCATAGCTCCTGAATAAGCATTTGAGATGCCGTCCTTCCTGAAATGGTCCTGACTTGAAGCCGTTAGGGCAGGGAGGGGGTCTCTAGCGATGGCATGGCTCAGGCATCATGCCCCTCCCCTACCTTGGTTTCTCTGCTTACCTACCCACTGTTCCAGGTAGGAATCTAATCAATTCTATTGTTGGCCCTTTGTCAAATTCCCCTGGTGGTGTCCTTCCAGATAATTATATTCTCCTCCTGACATTCTCTGTCCACTTGTTTGTTTATTCTTATTTGGTCCAACATTCTCTTTCAAGGCCAATCAGGTTACTTAAAAAAAGAAAAGAAGACTTTTTATTTCATCAATTAAATTATGTCACTTGAAAAAAAACAAAAAACAAAAAGCCTCACTTCTGTGAAACTCTTGGCCTTTTCTCCCACTGCCATTCTCTCCGAAGTGAGTAAACCTCAGTTAACCATGATACTGGAAGAATGGGGGATAAATACAATTAAAAGTTTAAGATATCTAAGTATCACCCACAAAACCTGCCATTGAACCTATTGTTTATATATATTTAAACTAATTGAATTGTCTTTGGCAATATGCTATTTGCTATTTGCCTTTGAAACATGCTATAACTTCTATGGAAAAAGAGTTAAGGGTATCTTTCTTTGATGCCATTCTAAATATCTGCTTTCCGTTGTCATTCTAAATATCCGTTGTCATTCTAAATATCTGCTTTCCTTGCCCAGCATGTCAAATATAAGGAATAAAAGTTGGAGTAGAATTTGTACTTACCCTAGAACCCTTCTGGGTGATAAATCTCCTTTAATCCTCTGGCTGCTTGTTTTGTGGTGATGCTCTTTTCCCATCAAAATATCAAAGGCTTGCAAATCTCAAAGCATGGGAACACTGGTGAGTGCTTTACATGGTCTCAGGGATCCTTTGCCAGCCAACTGGGAGAAAGAAGAGGAAGAGGGCTTATTCCACCAATTTCGAAGCGACCATTGGCTGAGTCCCACAGAGGATGTGGGATTTATCCAAAGTCACACAGTGAGCTAGTGGCATGGAAAGAGACAGATGCCAGGCCTCCAAGCTGGATCATCTGCCCCAGGATATCTTCCTTACTACCAATCACAGTGCCTCAGCTTCCACTGTTAGGGAATACCCATCTTCAGGCCTCTCCTGAGCAGAAACACATTATTTGCTAGAAGGGGTAACTCCTTCAGTTCTTGTCAGCCACTACCACCTCAGAGGGAATGTTAATAGTTAATTAAAGATAAAGTCCTATGGAACAAAGTACAGAGACGAGCAAAGTGGGAAAAAGCAGATGGGTAAGCATAGAAAGGGACATCTAGGGGGGTGACAAAAGGTTCAGAGATGAACTTTTAAAACATTTTTCAGAGACCACATGGCATTCAACGTTTCCTATCATGTTCCTTCTTTTCCTGCTTGGAACCCCAACATGCTGTGGGAGTTTCTGGGCCTTCTCTAAGGACTTCTCCAAGACCACAGGCATGTTGGCCCAGCATCGTTCTCCATCTCTCACCTTTTTCCTAGGTAGCAGGTATCAAAGGGATATTTCTGGCAAACAAGAAGGTGGACGACCAGGTGAAGACATACATCACTTACAACAAAGGCAGGGATTGGCGCCTGCTGCAAGCTCCAGATGTGGACCTGAGAGGAAGCCCGGTGCACTGCCTGCTGGTCAGTCACTCAGCCTCATGGGAAGTTCACAGGGCAGGCTGGCCACCTGGGGAAGCTGTGTCAAGGGCTTTCTTTCATCAGAGGGTCTTAGGAACTCAGGTGGTGCAGTGCAGTAATTTTCTAAAACTTGCAGGGCATTGGTCTGTGGACTCAGACTGCAGCACCAGTTGAATTATGCCGGCATTTACTGAGGATCTACTATGTGCTCCATCTCATAGTAAGGCAAAGAAACATATAAGAGAAGGAGCCTGTGCCCAAGGGTCCCAGGCACAGATCAGTAGTAGTAATACATCTATTAACTGACACTGACATGATGCATTGTGTTTTGGTAAATTCTTGCTAGATGTTGAGGCAAGCAAAAGTTGCTTTGAGGTTCTGGTGGAGGGGAGGGCTTAGGCTGGAATGTCCATATTGGACAGTTAATCTGTCAACATTTCCAGGATTCCTATTGTATGGAATATTGGAATAGGCACCATGGAAGACATGATGTGTGAGATAGTTTCTCTGGCTCCAGGTGCTTCTGCTCTGTGTGAGGAGGCAAGACGGTTCGTTAACAATAAAATCCACAACTGTCAGTGCCCTCTGAATAAGGACCTCTGTAAGAAACAATTCTAAGGTCCCAGAAATGGTTAGTTTCTTCTGAGCAAAAAGTTACCTCTTACCACTTATTTGAAAAGATTTATTAACCACTTATCATATTCTAGACCCTATGTTAAAAATTGGGACTACAGTGGTAAATACGGCAAATGGCGCCCTTTCCCTTTGTAATTTTCAGCCTTATTCTATATAATTTTTGCTTCAGGTACTAGGAGGGTCAGAGATAAATGCCTGCTTACCTCTAGGAATTGGTCACAGCATATTTTTTCCCTCAAACCTTACCCATGGATTCATCTTATTTTAATCTGATTTTCTCTTTCTTTCTATTTCTTCATCTTATTTGTATTTATTGTACAGAATATGTCTCCGTAAATCCCCAAGCCCTTTTAAGAACACTCCAATGGGAATAGATGAATAAATAAGTGAATAAATAGAGAACACAGACTTATATAGGTTTTAGATGATGGCTTCAAATATTTTAAGTAAAATTATAAATGGGAACAAAATACATAAAACAGAGACGGAGACAATCTGGCTGAAGAAGATGGAGGGCCTGGCCTGGTTCACTTAGCTTCCCCTCTTCACTCCTCCTGGAGGGCCCTTAGAGCTCCAAGAAGCAGAATTGATGGTCAAGATCAGAAATGCGAGAATGTTAGTGTCATCCTGGTAGAAGGAATGGTTAAGTAGGCTTCATAAAGCCAGCCATGAACTGGACCTTGGATAGGTTAGGTGAGGAAGAGAGGGAAAGGCATAAGATTCAAGTTAGGGGGCAGAGGCAGGAGGGCGTTTATGGAAGGTACTCAGTGGAGCTTCTAATCTGAGCATACCAGCTGTCTCAGGTGTGGATGTCTTCTGCCCAAAACTATGTGACTCACCATCCAATGCCTTGCTATTTCTGGGAGCTGAACATAGGGAAGTCCATCTCTAGTGGGGCAGGGGTACAGGTGTCTGGAATTTCCTAGAATGAAACTATTTCCTTCTCCATTTTAGCCCTTCTGTTCCTTACATCTGCACCTGCAGCTCTCTGAAAATCCATATTCCTCAGGAAGAATCTCTAGCAAGGAGACAGCCCCAGGACTTGTGGTGGCTACAGGTAAGGAAAACGTTCCCTGGGCTTCTTCTGTACTGAGAGTATCTAGAATAAACATGTCACCTATTTTTGGATCTTGGACTCATTTGAGCATCAGATGAAAGCTATGGGCACTCTCCCCAGCAAATATGCAGGATTCCCCAAAACCCATCCAAGAACCTAAGATGCAAAGAGCTCCAGGCATTTGTAATTCCTAAGTTCGTGCATCTTCCCCGGGGACACAGAGCAGTCCCCTGTGCTTAGCAAGAGGCCAGAGTTTCTCTCAAAGTAAACTGACCAATCAGAATGGTTGTTTATAATAGGAATCCACACTTTAAGAAAACGTGATAGATGAACTTCCTAGCTCACCAAATATAAGTTGGGGTAGTTTTCTCTTTACACAGATGATTCTTTACAGAGGGTTCCATCCCAGAGCTGTTTTTAATCAGGAGGTCTCTAGTGCATGTAAAGGCTTGTTTACACATGATTAACCACTTGGCTGAGAGCCTGAGGGCAAAGGGCAGAAAAACTTAAGGTTGTATTGTTGGAATCACCGTCCACTGAGCATCAGTCGGAAATGAAGATAAAGCAACTCCAAGATGAAAGCTGAAGTCTCCGTGGAGTGTGCTCTGATTAGCATGCGCTGCATTTCCATACACCTTTTCAGGAATACATTGATGGCATAAAGCAAGGCAGCCTGCTGATCTTAGAAGTTAGAGCTCTGGTGTTGGTCAGCTTATTTTTCTAATGAAAGCAGATAAATTCACAGTGACTTCTGGAGCTGGTACATTCTGTTTTCTCTCATCAATCCAAAGCTCTGGTCCCTGGAGTTCCTACTCTCTAGGCATGGCTTCCTTCTCCAAGCCTCCAACTGTGTGAGCTTTTACATACCACCAGTGACCAACCACCCTCATCGGACTGACAGCTGGCATAGCCTTCTAGCATTGCAGTCAACTCCTGTCGACCCCAGATGGTTGGGAGCAACTATGCTTAATACCACTGGCTTCAGGGAGCCCAGGCTGGGGAGAGATGAGGGCAGGCTCTGTTGCTGTTCCCCTGGCTAGAGGAGTGATCCTCAAACTCTGCAATCCATGTGGATTGGTCTTCCCAACTCAAGGGCTGCTGGACCCTATGCCTCTCCTCAAGACCTACAGGAGGCCCAGGGCTGAACTGGAAGCTACATCAAAAAGTAGGGATGAATAATAAAAGTTAGTATTATCTGAATGTTTAGTGTGTAGCCAGGTATTGTTCTTTGTGGCTTGACCACTCTGAACTTCAGTGTTTTCATTGGCAAAGTGGACATAATAGTACCAGAATAATATAATTGCAGGATATAATTAAGCAACGAATTTAAAATGCTTAGAACAATGACCAGGCGCAGTGGCTTATGCCTGTAATTCCAGCACTTTGGGAGGCCGAGGCAGGAGGATCACTTGAGGTCAGGAGTTCGAGACTAGCCTGGCCAACATGGTGAAACCCTGTCTCTACTAAAAATACAAAAATTAGCCAGGTGTGGTGGCGCATGCCTATAGTCCCACCTACTAGGGAGGCTGAGGCAGGAGTATCACTTGAACCCAGGGGGCGGAGGTTGCAGTGAGCCAAGATGGTGCCATTGCACTCCAGTCTGGGTGACACAGTGAGACTTTGGCTCAATAAATAAGAAATAAATAAGTAAAATGCTTAGAACAGTGCCTGGGACATATTGAATACTTAGTACATGTCACTTATCATCATCATTAATATTATAGAAGTTAAAACTCTTCTTCTTACATCAGAAGAATATAATGTGCTCATCTCCTTCAACAGAATCCATAAATCCTATGCATACACTAGGCACACAGAGAAACTCAGGAACCTTGTCCTCCTGCTTTCCAGGCTGAGCCCTGACACTTATTAGGTTTGTGCATTTGGCTTAGTTTTTAACCTCTGAGCTTCATTTTTCTCATCTGTAAAACTGGAATGTTTTCTACCTTGTGGGGGTGTTGTAAAAATTGGAGATGGAAGTGTGTGTCTAAAGACCCAGCAGAGTGCTCAGACCATCATAAGGTAGGATTAATGGTAGTTGTTCTTACTTGTGAAGCATATTGCTTCTCAATTAGTACTTTGTAAATTAGCAAACACAAAGGCATTAAAGATTTATTTTTGAATTTTTTTGTCCATATGTATCAGAATTGCTAATTCCTTTTATCTCCCCTGTAATTCTTGAGGCTTTTGCCATGCCCTGGATTTTGGGAGGGATGTAACTCAGCTGATGAGATCCTGATGAAAAACCAGGGCTAAGTCACTGGTGCATGCTTCTTCATACCCAGCTTCTCCTTACCCTGCTTGCTCTGGTCACCCTGGGAGGTTATTTGCCATCAGGAAGATAACTATGAAGTCAGCTAATTATACCTTCAGTGGCCTGCATGGAGCCTGCCTCTGCAGAGTCCTTTCCCACATCGGTGCCTTCCACCTTCCTTCAGGTGTCAGCCACCCTGGGCTCTCTCCGCTTCCGCTGCTGACTCCCTTTCCCCACCTTGAACTGAGATGTGGTCTCAGGTAAGCTGCGTGGATAAAAGTATAGCCTGAGATTCATCTCTAACTCCTGTTGAGGACATCTCCGAACAGATGGAATTCCAGTATGGAGAGTTTGGCAATTGCCTTTTGCAAACAGAAACACTAGGGTTCCTAATATCCTTAACACAGTGGTTTCCAGCTAGTATTAAAGACCTCACATCCTCACAGTGCCTTACAGCATGCAAAGCACTCTCCTTGCCTTGATTGCACAACTGCACAATGGTGTAGAAATGGCGATTACTATCCTCCTCAATTTAGAGATGAAGAGACTGTGGGCAGGTGGAAACAGGTGTCTTGTTCCAGCTCACTCTCCCTCTGATTCTACCTCTAGTGCGCTGTTCTGTAGCCATTCAGCCAGACCTATCTCTGAGTCCCTTTCCGTGCCATTTCCACAGCTAACCACACTCCCTGCCAGGCTTCCTGTAAACTCTGAATGTTTGCACCCTCCTGTTTTTCCTTCTGTGGCAGCCCTCCTCCCACCCCTGTCCCTGCAGGGGCACATTGATTGTACACTGTCAGCTTCCTCTCCCACTGAGCCTGTAGCCACCCCGTATGGGCAGCAGATCCCTCTGGCATCAATGGTGGTGACAGAAGCATTGCTAGCCCTCAGAGGACTTCAAAATTCTCTCCCTTTTATTTTTTTTTCAAAAATATTTAAGGAGCAGAGAAGGATAGCACTGGGAGGAAATGAGGGTAAAAGGAAGTTGTTTAAAGCTTCCAAAAGGGGCATGGGCCCTCCGTCATTTACCACCCAAGCTGTCGGTGAGAAAAGATCCCAGTTCTTCTTCTTCTTCTCCATCTCACTCCCGCTTCTGTCTCATCATACCACTCAAGTGGGCAACAGCTGCATCCCCTTCTTCCAACGTGGTTGGCAGTCACTAGCTGAGCTCCAATTCCACTTCAGCCAGCAAGGCTCGTTTTTCAAATCCTCCTTCTCTGACAACATAACTCAAGCTCTTCCTATCAGAAATCACCCACAGAGTCACCTAGGAACTGTGCATGTTCAAAGATCAACTCCTCCTGGGTACATCTTTTCTGTCCGTTCATCTGGAAACCAACTTTCTGGTCTCTGTGATCAGTAGCATTTTCTTTCAGGGGTCTTTTCAACTGACAGAAGATATTTCCACGAATAGAGTTCACTGTGAGCCTTGGGTTCTTACCACCATAAGGCCCCCAAAATCCATCTAGTCAAGCTTTGAAAGAGAGGTTGAAGATGTTGACAGAGCCAGCTTCTAAGGAAGGTGAGGGATGATAAACTAGATCCTTAGAAGCGATGCCAGGGATGGAAGATACACAGCTCTGGAGCAACTGTCCTCCTGCCTTCCTCTCTCTTTGTCACCCTTGGTAGACATCTATTGATCACCACTGCATTCTATTCTGTTGAAACCAACGAATCCTTCTTAACATAATGCTCTAGGTTAGCACAACCACCAAGCAACTTGGGTTGATATTCTCCTCCCCATTCCTCTTTACTTTCCTCACCTGTGTCTTCTAAAACCTGTATCTGGGGAGTTGAATCCAAAATTCCAGGCAGAACTTGATGGATCTACTCACGAAGCCTCTCCCTACTCCTCTCACACCTACTGCCTGAATCCTGAACCCTGAGCCAGGGGTTATTTTTGGAAACTTGAGTCTCAAAACAAGTTGGCTATCTGTGTGCTCCCTGATGCTGATGGGAGCTTGACAAGCTGTAGCCTGGCTTTAATTTCTCATCTTGAAGCATTAAATGTCAGGAGCTCAATTAACATTTTCATTATTGCATTTTTGTTGTGCTCCTATTTAGGCTACAGATGTGTGGGAGCTAACATTCTCTTCCTGCTATTTTTAAAGAAAAAATATCAGCCAATATGATAAACTCTTATATGTTTAGGGTTCCTTCCTGGTTGTCAGAACCTCCTCAAGTGCACGTCAATGTTGGAACATGATCCAATCATTTGTTTTCCCATGCATTCATTCCACAATTATTTATTGAGCACTGTTAGGTTGGGGGCATTTTTTTAGGTTCTGAGAAGAGGACTGCCCATTGGGAAAACTAAATCAATATAGATGGACTAGAAAAGCTTGACCACTTTCTTTTTAATAAGCATAGCCACAAGGTGATGGAGTGCCAGGGGAAGAAAAAGAAGGGTAGAGAGAAGAGGAGAGTGTGAAAGGATGGAAGCAGCAAGTGTGGTCAGTCTAGGCATAAGCCAGGTGACTTCTTTTCCTGCCATATTTGATGGCCATAGTATGCTGAGTATGGTCATCTTCTTCTGGGCACTGTATAATTTAGGTGACATAGTCTGTGCCATTGGGTCACTCAACTGTCTGGCACTCAAAGGACATGTTGACAAGTTGCAAACACACAGACACACAGTTATGTGCGCGCACACACACACACACACACGCACACACCAGTTTTTCTCAGGCTCCTATGCTCAGTTTCTCCATATGTGTCTACTCTTCCAGTCTTTGCTTCCTTCAGGGAACACCTGTCAGGAGCAATGTAAGAGATTATTGGTATACAGAGTGAATAATTCAAGAGACCTGAACTAATCGATGTTCAGTCTTTGACTCATGTCATTGAATGATGCACTTCTGTCATACTATTTAAATTTTCTCCCATATTGGGTTTTTCTTCCTGCTGGGCTTCTGATATGACACCAAGAAAGAAACTGCACAAATTAGCTGTAAATATTACTTAGAAAACCTTTACTCTCTGCTTCCCCAGCCCTAAGCACACTTAATTGGTAAACTCCTGACAATCTCAAATGATCTGCTTATGTTTCAGGCAACATTGGCCCGGAGCTCTCATATACTGATATTGGTGTGTTCATCTCCTCTGATGGGGGCAACACATGGAGACAGGTAACTGGGTGAATTGAGAAAAAGGGAGGAGGCATTTAGAGTAAGTTCTACCAATCTCTCTCTCCATCCTATAGATTCTCAGTCTCATTATGACTTTGTAGTTTCAAAACACTTGAAGCAGCTGTTCAGTTTGGTCAATTTGGCTGGCAGGTTAGAGGGGTAATGGGGTAAAATGAGAAGGGCATTGGGCAGGGAATAAGAGGAACTGGAATTTTCCCAGTTCACTTATTCTTTCCTTCAGCCATATGTATGTAACAGGTCCAGATGCTAAGTACTGTGCTGGTTGCTGGGGATACAACTGATAAACTGTTTTTATCATTAGTGTGCCAAGAGTTCTTGGCAAGCTGTTCTCTTCACCTTTGGGGATGTGTTTCTGTATCTACAAAATGCAAGGATTAGAACATTAAAACTGACAAAGCCATGGAAGTCAGTGGTTGTTTAAGTATTGTATAGACTGTCTTGAGTAAGTATGAAACAGCTTAATAGATATATGACTGCACGAAACGTGAATTCAGTTTTACAAACACTTATGGCAATACTGTCCAATAGAATGTTCAGTGATGATGGAAAAGTTCTGTATCTGTGCTTGCCCATGCAGCTGTGGAGTACTTGAAATGTGACTACTATGTCAGAGGAACTTAATTTTTAATTTTATTTATTTTAATTAATTTAAATGTAAATACTCTCTTGTGGCTACTATACTGGACAAATAGATTTATACAATGTCAACTAGGTGTCAGGTTCCAGGAGGCAATTGAATAATTTGGAGTCCCTTTCCTTAAAAAGCTCAAAATTAAATAGAAGAAATGGGTTCATAACCAACTAACTATAGTTCAGGGTGATAGTAGTATTTTAGTGGCATTATTAGCACACAAAGAAAAGAGAGGAATACATCCTGCTGGAAAAACCAGGAAAGACATCACAAGGAGGAGTGACATTTTACTAAGTCTTAAAAGTGAGACAGTTTCTCCATGGAGAAGACAAGAGAAGGACACTAAATATCTTGATGGTAAAGGTAGAATCACCATATGAACTCTAGTTAGATAATTTCCTGTTTGGATCCTTTAGTGAAGATTGCCATCACCACCACCATCATCATCCCCATTTCCACCAGTGTCAGCACTACCAGCATTGTAAAGATTACCAAGTACCTATGAGACAAAAGCAACTATGTCAAGTACTGCAAGGCACACAGTCAAGAATAAGATTCCTACCCACAAGGTCATAATCAGGTGACTGGGGAACAGATACATAAATAAGATCATACCCTTCAAAATGTAAAATAACCTATTATGAGAGCCAAAGGAGGGTGGAAGCTGGAATACAAACTCATCTGGTACAAAATATCCTCATAGACAAACCATTTCTGGAGGTCTCTCTACCTCAAGAAGTAGCTCACCTGACCAGTGTTATCAATACTTTTTCTTTCCTCCTATCTTAAACAGCTAAGGAATCCACTTTTTCACTCCAGTGCTAGACAGGGCAAAAATGAGCAGTGGCCAGATGGTAAAATCAAGAGGAAAGGATGAGGATAACTTCTCCCTCCTCCCCAGTGCCTCCTCCTGTGTTCCTCATTCTTAGGCTTCAACCCAGCAGTTCCATTATGTGGCTTATCACAGAGCCATCCTTTAGGCTCTGGAGAGAAAAGCCTAGCATTGCAGACTCAGAGTCTATGTTTATATCTGGAATATAAGTGAATCACCCTTAGGTCCTTTGTGCATTGAGGCTCATCATTAATAGGGACATTTTTCTTTTCTTTGAAGATAAATATGAAAAAAAAAAAAAAAAAAGAGGTTTAGGACTGAGAAACTACTTTTTCTCTCTAAGGTTCCCTGGGGCATATATATAGGAGACCCCTTTCCACTTACCCATTCCCCCTTTAAATCTGTCTGTACCTCCTTATCCTCTTATAGCCTTCTTCACTTAACCCACCATCCCAACTTCTCCATCTAGGCTGCATAAACCACCATCAGTGGTTAAGTGCTGTAGGAATTCTCCAAGCATACTTTCCCCTAGAAGATCTAAAGTTGAGATTAGTTCTCTGCTGGAGAAATAGTTTTCCTGTTTAAGGTTGAAGATTGAAAAGTCCTATCTGGTATAAGCATTGATAGATGTGAGCTTAGGTCTGAAGTTCTCTTGACTCAGAACCTCGTATTGCACTCAGTGCTTAAAAAATGCCTGTGGTTAGATGGAGGGATGGATGGATGGATGGAACACTGAATAAGTGAATGAATGAGTGAATGGATGGATAAGTAAAAGACAAATAGACGAAATAAAGAATGAATAACTTTAGGTCCCTGGACATACTGTGTTCCAATGACCACTTAGAGTAGGGATTCATAGACACCCAACTTGGGTCTTCATCCAACTTGCAGGGAGGTGGTGGCTATATCAGTTATTAGTTTTACCATAGTTGGTGAAAAATTGTCTTTTAAGTTCCTAGATAATGTATAAACAACACTGTAAGACACAGACCATTGACAAATTAGCAGACGTCTGAATAGCTGAGGAAGAAGAGAAGGCTGCGTAGTAACTTAGTTACCTAGAAAGATAGGGGAGTTTCTTCGAAGTCCTACTTTGCTTTGGGTTATCTAGTTGAGCATGCACCTTTTTGCCTCACCTTCATGTAGCATGCTGGTTCACAGTACTAGTAGTGGAAAGAGCCCTGGAAATGCAATTTGAGTGGCCTAGGGAGAGTTATTTGTTTTCTGTGAGCCCATTGCCTCATCAATCAAATGGAGATAATACTTACAAAACTATCTGATAGTGCTGTTGGAAGGTTTAGAACCTAGATGAAACAATGTATGTGAAAGACTGTAAACTGTTAAGCACTATGCAAATGTAAGGTGTTGCTATGATTGTTGTTGTTGTTGTTGTTGTTCCAGATCTTTGATGAAGAGTACAATGTCTGGTTCCTAGACTGGGGTGGCGCCCTCGTGGCCATGAAACACACACCTCTGCCAGTCAGGCATTTGTGGTAAGGAGAGCTCCCTACCCTATTAATGAGTTTATGAGCAGCTTTTTAGTGGAGAGAATTGTGATGAGTTATTCTGCATGGTTTTGTACCCATTTGTACATTTCCTCATCCATTTATTTATCCATCCATCCATTTAATAGCTTTTACATCATCTAACTCATAAGTAGCAATAATAGGCCAGATAATTCAGGTGGGGAGGGGTAATGAATGGGGTGGGTGGTAATGAGTGGTCAGATAAGGCAGAAGACAGCGGGAAGGACCTGCAGTTCAAGTAGCCAAGATCAGTAATCCAAAACAGGAGAGATGGAAATTGGAAGAGGAGGGTTAAGTGTATGTAACAGATACTGAGTTCAGTTCTAGAGAAGTTGAGTTAGTGGTTTCTATGAATATTTCAGCAGAAATGGCCATGAGTTGTCAAATATTTGAAGATCGGGAATGGTCTAGGCTGACACTTGAGCTTTGAAGTCATTAGCCACTAGGTGGTAGTTAAAGCTATGGTAGTGGGCTCAGTGCCTCAAGAGAGTGAATACAGGGAGAAACCAGGGACTCCTATGGACTCTGCTGAAAACCAATATTCAGAGTGCAGGAAGAAATTATGGGACAGGCTAAATAGAAATGGCCAAAATGTAGAAACTCAGGGGAAATATTTTCATGAATGCTGAAGAAAGGGGTGATTAATAGCATCAAATTCTACAATCAGATCAAGTCAGTTATGGAATAATAACAACCTAGGATTAAGCAATATAGGAGGTTATTCATGATTTTTGTCAGAGTAGAATTGAAACAGAGGTGGGGATGAAAGTTAGACTGTAATAGATTTATAAACGAATGAACGACTGAGTGGATGATAAGCAATGAAATGAAATAGAGACAGTATAGATTATTGCTTTCAAAGAGTAAGATTATGAAATGGAGCTGACGGTGTATATGCAAGACCTTCCACAAGCACAGAGTTGAGTGAGAATAGATGATGATGATGATGATGACGACGACGACGACGACAGCGATGACGACAACTTGTTGCTGCTGTTGTTTTGTGTTTTTGGCAGGGAATGGATGAGTCTCATGTGTATTTATGCCCTGAAGGGAAAGAATTTCAGGCTGCAGATTCAGCAAAGGGAATATTTGGAAGAGTGAATATTTGTAGGTGGACAATATCCTATCTACAGTACAGTTGGTCGGATTCACATGGGCAGGAAGGTGGACCCTGGCCTAACTACCAGGTCTTAGATATTGGGTGATAAACACGTTTAGAGTAATAATTTTACTGGAAAGCATCAGACCGTAATCAGGAAAGGCTTAGGATTCCCTAATGGCAAATCCAATCTTCAGTCCCTTTGGCAAAGACTTAAGAAGGATTCTCTGGGTGCAGCACACCAACATGGCACAAGTATTACATATTGTAACAAACCTGGCCACCGTTATGCACATCTACCCTAGAACTTAAAGTATAATAATAATATAAAAAAATAAAAATATAATAAAATAAAATAAAAGAAGGATTCTCTCAATTTGACCATTTTAAGTGAAACCATATGAAATCGTCATTTTAGGTCAAAATGATCAAATATTACCAGTTTCTTAAAGCTCAACCTAGTATATAGTGAAATAGTTCTACCACTATGATATGGAGAGATTATGCAAATAAATGTTAAAAAGATGCGTGGAGCCATTTATAAGAGGAGCGCTTTCCCACCTCAAGGATGAGCTTGTAAAAGTTCCCAGTGTAATTGTTTCTTATCCTTTTACTACTGATTTATATGTTTTTTTGGTAGTATCCAAATACTAGAATTGCTTGATATTAATGATTGTCAGTATTTATTGAGGGATTATTACATTCCAGGCACTGTTCTAAACCACTTACATGAATTATCTCATTTAATGCTTGACCAACCTATGTATGTAGGTACCTTTCTATCACCCACTTATAATGGCATCAAAAAGCAAACGTGTTAAATACCTTTCTCAAGGCTAGACGTGTACCTGGCAGCACCAAGTTAGGTTTCTGTCATGGATGCTCTTCTGTTCTGGTTGCTAATTTTCTATATACTATAACAAGCACACCTAGGCTTATGACATAGTCCCTGCCCTCCAGGAGATTATACTCAAGATAAGATGTTTAGGCAGTACATGCATCACTAGAAGTGAAAGCAATGTCTGCTAAAGGATGCCGACTGTGTATATTGCTGGAATACTGACGCCTGGTATGTAAGGAGCCTGGCAGCCTTCTCTCACCTCCTGCTGCAGGAGGTGACATGAGGACTGACCTTTGAGAGAAGGATACCAGGAGTTACAGGAGAGGTGAGAGGCAAGCCAAGGAAAGAGAAAACTTTGACTGAAGTCCAGAATTTGAGTAATGTAGGGGGTGTTCAGGAGACTATTTGATTGAGACCAAAAATGTAAATAGAGGTAGGTAGGACTCAGACGAACTTACATGCCAGTTTAAGGGATTAAAGTTGGTCTGGTAGGTAATTTTTTCTGCAATCAAAACCCATCTGCCTCTGTAGAGGAAAGAGCTGTCTCTATTGTGGACTGAGCAGGACTTGCACTCTCAGAGAAGACAGCTTGAGTCTTAAAACAAGCTTGTTTTTAAACCAAGAAAGGCAATGTTTCTTAGTTCCCATCATGTTAAAAACTTCCATCTAAATCTTCATAAGAGAGTTGATAAATGTCCTACAGACAGGTTTAGCTGGCCTGGTTTCTTCCCTGTAAGTCCTGGAGAAGGGGCTAGCAACCAGCCCTTAAACTTGGCCGTCACTCTCCTTGATTATGTAGGGACCTAGCACTTACTTAATCATTGATTCTTAAAGCATTCTGCAGAAGTTTCCTTGTGCTGAGGAAAGAAAGAGTTTATTTTTGTCATTTCCTTTTGGTGGTAGAAGAGGAGAGCATATTTGACATGGCAGGAGTACAGGGAAGAGAGTTTTGGTTTTGTCAAATCTTAGCACCCTTACATCTAACAGTTCAGTCTGATCCACAAAAGTTTTATCTCCAGAGACTGCCTCACTTCCAAACGGAGTGCTTGTCTGATTATGCCTGGAAGGAAACCATCCAAGTTGGGAAAATTACTCAATATTCATTTAGGAATATTTATGTAGGACCAAATCATGACTCTCAAAGTCATCACTACAAAGTTTGAGTTTTCCCTTGTTCAATGTAATATCTCTTTTCTTGGTAAAAGATGTTTATAGAGCTCAGGGAAAAAAAAAAAGAACTGCACTCCCACTGAATTTCCTCTTATAATAACAATGATAATATCACCCTCCATTTGTTTGACTATTCTAACTTACAAAGTATTAACAATGATTTTTCAAACTAAGCTTTTGAAATGGCATTATCTCCATTTATAGGATGTTGATACTGCCATTTGTCATAAATACTACAAATGTTTTCTTGAACATGACAGAGACCATGATTTTTGCTTACTTGCCTTTCTACGAATGCTATTCTCTAAGGCAGTCCCTGGAAGGGATTAAATGCCAGCTGTTGAGTGTATGTGTTAGTAAACAACAGCAACAACAACAACAAACTCATTTGGGAATTATCTTTTGCAGGCCTCTTTCAAAGGCTAAGTGAGTTTTTGTAAGGGCTTGACACTGTTATTATCATCAGTGTTTTCTTATGAAATTGTTGACTGATTTTGTCTCCTACTTGTGAGATAAAAGCTTCTGAAACTTAAACCAACTTTTTCTTTACCAGGAGCTTCTAATTAAGTGACAACCCTCAAGGTAAACAAATAGCTCAATTTAAGAGGAAGATAGGTTAGGTAATCAGTTCATTGCCATTTTCTGTCATTGATGTCAGACTGACATTGTTTTATATACAGATGTACGTATGTTAATATTTGAAAAGGAAAAAGACACCAGATTACCCACTGGGATGTAGTGGCTCTCAGATTTAAATAATAGCTACATTGCCTTTAAGAGAAAATAAGAGTAATTATTGAAAAGCTGGGGAAACTTTAGCTAGGCTAACAAGGCATGTTGTTTCCTACAAATTGAAATGATAGGTAGCCAGACAGGCGTGAACACAAAACAGCATACAAATGAACCCATCTGTTTGTGATCGTGTACATTTGAATGCTTTGAGATTAGAACTAAGTGCTATTTCAGGGAAACCCTCCATCTCCTTTGTACCTGAGAAGCATTAGAGTGAGATAAACAATGGACCGCCACTGAATACAGAGATCTAATGAAAACTCACCATCAGCAGAGCACCTAATGGGCAGGTAGACGGGGTGTGACTGTTTGCTTAGCCCTGACAAGCTGTCAGCGTCTCTCAATGGGATGTTCTTGGCAACGGAAAGGAAAACATCACCTGGCCTTTTGTGTTTCTTTGGTTGTGCATGCTAGCATTTTGTTCAGAGAAACTTCCAAATGAAAACAATAGTTCTAAACAATACATGCCTCTGAAAAGCAAAACTGCATATGCTGTTCTGAAGAACTTCCAGGTGGCTAAAATGCTACCACCTCATGTGCTGGGGATAAAATGAAATGGAGCAATACACCTTACCAGAGGGAGGAACATTGATTCTCAATGACCACTATAGCTCTCGATTTCTGTGCTAGAGACTTCTGAGGAGGATTCTGATTGTTATCGGCAGATTCTATTCCTTTTAGTTTATGTCATGTCAGTATCATAGTCATAGACACCTGAAGTAGGAAAAGGTCTTATCGAAGTCATTTAAACTAGTATTATACTTGGTATAGCTGATACTTTTGTGACATCCCCAAAGAGTTACCTCAGTTTACCGGAATATCACAGTGCTAATCGACCTGCAAATACCCACCGTACATAGTTCCCATCTTGTATAATGGCTTTAGTTGTTAGAAAGATTGTTTTTCATGCTGAACAATAATAAACCTACTTGTAATCTCTGCCCATTGACCTGTAATCTGCCACTCAGATCTATGCAGAATAAGCCTGCTACAGAATTACATATGATTTTTAGAAAAGTGCAGCTGGGAAGGACCTCAATGTATTTCTTAGAAATATCTTAGGCTAGAAAAGCCTTTCTAAGTTCTGGGAAATGATATAATATGCAACTCAAGACAGATTTTATTCATTTTTTCATTTATTGCATACATATTTGTTGAGCATATATTATTTATCTAGCATTAGTGTAGGGGCTGGGATATACTGTTGAATGGGACTGTGTACCTGGGAACTTATATTCTTATCCACAAATATTTGACTGTTCTCTTTAGAAGGGTCACATGGAAATCTTTTCTCCCTTATTCTATCTGTATGTTAAATAATTAATAGTTCCACGTATCTGACTACATTCTGTCTAATTTCCTTCATGACATTATCCCTTTTTGGTAGTCAATAAATAGACCTTTAAAATATTTGGAAACTTTCTCATTTACAAAAATTAAGATGCAACGGTAATTAATTCAGTTTTCTTCTTCTTTTCCGTAAGCCGCCTAAAATTCATATAACCTGTTTTAGGGTCATTTGCTTTTACCTGTAATTACTCTTGTCAGTTTTCTACAATTATTAAAATTGAACATAGTATTTAGGATTGGGTAGAAGGATGATTTCTTTTCTGATGCTTGTAATATATCTGTGAGTACATCCTAGACTCACAGTGGCTTGATTACCTCTCATGATAGTGGCATTGCCAGAAAATATTTAACTTGTAGTTGACCAATGACTCCAGTTTTTTTCAGCTTTATATATTTTATTAGCTAATCTCATTTCTCTAGTTGTAGGTCTTGGTGGGTTTTGTTTTGTTTTGTTTTGTTTTGTTTTGTTTGAATTAAGCATTCTGCTTTAAGTTGTTTCTGTCTTATAAATGACTTCCAAATTTACATCCCCAATTATGATGAGAAATCCAAAGGTCTTCTTAACAATATTACAATATGGAAGTCCAAAAAGCGGCAATCTTAACATGGACCAAAACAAAAACAAACAGATGATAAACAAAAATTAGCTGGGTGTGGTGGTGTGCACCTGTAGTCCCAGCTTCTCAGGAGGCTGAGGCAGGAGAATCGCTTGAACCCAGGAGGCGAAGGTTGCAAGGAGCTGAGAATGCATCACTGTACTCCAGCCTGGCAACAGAGTGAGACTCTGTCTCAAAACAAAACATAACAAAACAACAACAAAAAAGAACAAACAAAAAAACTGCTTCTCCTGATTTTCTAATTTCCCTGTCAGTTGCTTAACACTCCTGTAAATCAATATTTTCCATGATTTCTTTCTTTTGCTCATGCAACCTCTATATATTTTATCACCAAATTCATTGACTTCATCTCTAAAAATAACCTAAATATTTCCAATTTTTTCCCCTATAATAATCTTCATCCAAGCCCCATCTTGGTGTGGTCTCTTAAATTACCACCCCTCCCCAACTCATTTCCTTGAATCCACTTTGGGTCTTGATAATCCATTTATCACAGAGAATTGAAACTTGTCTTTTAAGGCTTAAATCAAATTATATTATTTCAACTGAAAATAAGGTCCTTCATGATTTGGCTTCTGCCTTACTTTCTTCTACTAATTCTTTCAACTAATCCCTGTTCACATTAAGCTACAACCACTGACCATCTTTCTGTTCTTCTCACAGTGCAGCTTTTTCTTTTCTTTTTTTTTTTTTC
>NW_016814655.1:2076675-2181208 GCF_001698545.2 Rhinopithecus bieti | reverse complement strand
CAGACTGCTGTGTTAGCAGTGAGGGAGGCTCCGTGGGCGTGGGACCCTCCCAGCCAGGTGTGGGATATATTCTCCTGTTGTGCCTGTCTGCTTAAAGCGCAGTATTGGGGTGGGAGTTACCCGATTTTCCAGGTGTTGTGTGTCTCAGTTCCCATGGCTAGGAAAACGGATTCCCTTCCCCCTTGGCTTCCAGGTGAGGCGATGCCTCGCCCTGCTTCAGCTCTCGCTGGTCAGGCTGCAGCAGCTGACCAGCACTGATTGTCCGGCACTCCCTAGTGAGATGACCCCCGTACCTCAGTCGAAAATGCAGAAATCACCGGTCTTCTGTGTCGCTCGCGCTGGGAGTTGGAGACTGGAGCTGTTCCTATTCGGCCATCTTGCTCCGCCCCCAGCTTTTTCATATTAGACCTTTCCTCTGTAATGGTTTTCTCCTGAATCTTTACGTGGATACTTCCACTTATCATTTAGATTTCAGTTTAAATGTCATCTCCGTAGAAACGGCTTTCTTAACTTTTTAGTACAAAGTAGCTGTTTGGTGACTATCAAATCACCTTATTTTAGTTGTTTCCATGATACTTATTTCTAACTCATAGTTTTGCATTGATTTATTTCCATATTGTTCATCTCCTCACACTAGAAAGTAAGTTCTGTGGAAGCCAGGAACTTTCTATTCATTTCTGGATCCCTAGACCTGAGGTCACTGCCAGATCAGGCACATAGTAGTAGGCATCAGTAACATTATGATAAATTCATTTTATTTGACTTTGAGTCTGTAGTCCTATGTTGCCACTATTTGGAGATCAATTGGAATTTTGCTTCTGTCTCCCTGAGTATTGGCAATCCTGCTGATTTCAATTTCACCTGTGGAGCTATTAAGGAATTCGCAGTTCCTTTGTCTTGGCCATTAATGAGCTACTGACCTGAGGAGGAGAAACTACATCCCTTGGGGATACCATTCAATATAGAATTCAATATACAATATATCACCTCAGGATATTTGAAAACTTCTAGTCATCAAATAATAATAAGTTTCACAAACAGCAGCCTATCCAGACCCAAATATTTGATAACTAGGAGATTAAGTTTTCTAATGTGTTTTTTTTGGAGTTTCTTTAAGGAGTTTTGTCCTTCATAACTGTCTCAGTGTGAGAATAAAGTATTAGAAATCACTGATCTCAGATCACCCTAGCTCTGGAGTCCTGCCCACTTGCTTGTGTTTACTTATGTCATCCTTGGGCTTCAGTTATTGTCTATGCTACCTTTCCTACCTGGACTTTGGCGTTTCTCGTCCTGCCTTTAGGTATCTGCTGATCCACTCTTTCCTCTAGCAAGGATTTTGCTCCTTCTGTGTGAACTCATTTCATACAGCAGGCCCTTGATCATCTATAATTTCTCTCCCCATCTGGAGGTCCTATCTTGATGCTGGTAGGCTGTGATGGTCTCTCCGAGTCTGCTCTCTGTGGGTCTTCTCTTCATTGTATAAACTAAAGATAGTTGTCCTGTGCCCTGCTCCTTATGGCAGTGACATGAAGACTCCTCCTTCCCTGCAGTGCTCATGGCACTCACTGCAATTTGCTTTGCTAATGCTGATCTTATTTATTTATTCATTTATTTTGAGATGGAGTTTCACTCTTGTTGTCCAGGCTGGAGTGCAGTGGCACAATCTCTGCTCACTGCAACCTCTGCCTCCCGGATTCAAGCAATCCTCCTGCCTCAGCCTCCCAAGTAGCTGGGATTACAGGCATGTGCCACCACGCCTGGCTAATTTCTTTTTTTCTTTTTTCATATTTTGTAGAAGAGGGTTTCACCATGTTAGTCAGGCTGGTTTCGAACTCCTGACTTCAGGTGATCCACCTGCCTCGGCCTCTCAAAGTGCTGGGATTATAGGCGTACGCCACTGCACGTGGCTCATGCTGACCTTTTATTGATAAGGAAATCCTGAGAATGAGACAGAGAGAGGCCTTAAATTCACTTTGGCTTTCATCTGCCAAGACAATAACCAGTTTGTCCCAAGTCACCAAAACAAACCAAACAAAAATCCCAGCTAATGCTTTCTTACCTTCTGGACTTACCGGCCAGAGTTCACTTGTTAGTGGCCACAACACATTCTGAAACAACTGTGATTATTTTAGGAACTGATGGAATACATGGTAAAAAAAAAAAAAAAAAAAAAAGTAAAGTTCATTCCCAATTATACATGTTCTCACTTTTGAAATGAGAAACCCGTTTCTATGAAAAGCAATTTAGATATGCCCAACTTTCTTGGGGTTAGTTTAAATGATTATTTAGCCTTCAATATATTTTTTAAAAAGACTGAAATAATCAAATCCTTAAAATTCAAGACAGATGATGACAATTTAGGAACTCATAAAGATGTTTATGGCAGACTGTCTGCATTTCATTCGTGAACACGGATCAAGGTATACCATAAATGCAAAAATTGCTGTCTGAGAGACTGGTTACTCTAGCTGGGTTAAGAGATTGACTTTATTATTGTTTTTAATCTGTACATTAGGACAGAGAGGATAAAACAGAGAGTAAATCAGAGAGAGAGAGAGATAGACAAAGAAGTAAGTGAGTAGAGAGTGAACCATGTGGGCTGGCTGTTAATGGGGTGGTAATTCACATCCAGCTTATGGGTGCCAGTGTAAGTCATGCTTGAGAAATGATTGGATAGATTTAAAGAGGGTCTGTCATTATTCCTTATTATTTCATTCATGTATTCATTTAACATGTATATAGTATCAATTATATGCTAGGTTTTCTGTTAACTACTAAGAATAGAAGAATTAATGGTATAGTGTTTGACCTAAAAAAAATACTCCCAGTTTAGGCTGGGCATGGTGGCTTACACCTGTAATCCCAGCACTTTGGGAGGCCAAGTGGGAGGATTGCTTGCAGCCAGGAGGTTGAGACCAGCCTGGGCAATAAAAGAAGACCCCATCTCTACAAAAATAAATTTTTTTAAAAAAATTAGCCAGGTCCAGTGGTACACACCTGTAGTTCTAGGTGTTTGGGAGGCTGAGGTGGAAGAATCACTTGAGCTGAAGAGTTCAAGGCTGCAGTGAGCTGTGATCACGCTGATGCACTCCAGCCTGAGCAACAGAGCGAGACCCTTGTCTCTTTAAAAGAAACAAAAAACATGGCCGCGTGCGATGGCTCATGCCTGTAATGCCAGCATTTTGGGAGACCAAGGTGGGTGGATCACGAGGCCAGGAGATCGAGACCATCCTGCCTAACACAGTGAAACCCCTTCTTTACTAAAAGTACAGAAACATAGCCAGGCTTGGTGGCATGTGCCTGTAGTCCCAGCTACTCAGAAGGCTGAGGCAGGAGAATGGCTTGAACCCAGGAGGCGGAGGTTGCAGTGAGCCGAGATCGTGCCACTGCACTCCAGCCTGGCAACAGAGTGAGACTCCGTCTCAAAAAAAACAAAAAAGATGAAACAAACAAAAAACCTTCACAGAAATATTATTTACCATTATATATATTATATATATAAATATTATGTGTATATATTAGAATTTATGTGTGTGTGTGTGTGTGTGTATACACACATACTGTGAGGAGCATTGTAAGACGGATATATTTGTGTTATATTTGTTATTAAGGGGTTATTCAGTGATAAGACATACATGATCTCTGAACTCCCAGAGTTTATAATCTTGAGCTGAGATATTCAAGATCAGTTAAGGAGTCAGTAGTCAGCACTATGATAGGAGAAGGCCTGGGTATTATAGGAACATACAGAAGGGAATTTTAATCCTAAATTATGGAAATAGAGTAGAATTAAGAATCAGCCAGAGCAAAACTGATCATAGAGGATGAAGAAACTAAGGCTGTCTTGGGGAAGAAAGGATACTGAGAAAAGCTTCTCAGAGGAGATGGTCCTTGGGCTATGCCCCCTGGTTAAATCAAGGGGCAGACAGGTCCTTGATAATATCAAGAAAGGAAAGGAAACAAGCACTCAGAATTGCTCAAGTCTCCTCCACTAGTTGCATGTCTTTAAAGCATTGCAGGTTCTGTTTCCACAAGGGGCCAGACCTTCCTCTTACCTTTGGATGAAAGATGGGGCAGTGTTGCTCAGAACATCTCAGACTCTCAGTGGTCATCCCTAAAAGCCCCTTAAAGTGGCACTGGGGAGGGAAAATGATCCTAACATCTGTTTTGAACAAATAGAAAATTGCTGTTTGTAAGGTTTGATCTGAAAGGCAAACCCCCTCCCTTTCCTTCGGGTCCACCAGCCTTACTCAATTTGTGTTAGAACCTCCAAGGGCTGAATGGATTTTGCTGTAAATTGAACCTCAGGTTCCATTCTGAGTACTTGAAACGTGACACTCCATCCACTAAGCCCTCCTGCTTGGGTTGTTTGTCGATTCTAATGTGTTGAATTATATCTGCAGCTCTAGGTGCTGTCTCCACCCAAGTCTGGAAATGCAGTTTTGATCAAATCTCATAATAATGTGAGGAGATGTTGAAGATTAAAAAGCTATTGATAATCCACACTGCCACGAAGCAAGATACAGAGGAAAATTTAATAACCTGAAAAATGGTTACAGAAGAATGTGGCTTTATTTTCAGCTGTCTTTTCTGTGTACTTGTTTCCAACACAGGGTGAGTTTTGATGAGGGCCACTCTTGGGACAAGTATGGTTTCACTTCGGTTCCTCTCTTTGTTGACGGGGCTCTGGTGGAGGCAGGAATGGAGACCCACATCATGACGTGAGTACTTCTTTTGCTGTGGTAGGAAGAAGACCAGAGACACTGGTTCTACTTTCATTGGGGCCTTGGATTTTTCCCAGGGAACCCTACACCAAAGTAGTCCAATCACTGGGCCAAAATTTCCTCATCTATAAAATGGAAATACTTATTTTTGTACCTACCAACTCAAAAAACTACTGCCAGGATTAGAGAGGCTAAGGTCCTAATTGAACAGTCAAAGTTTCTAATGGAATTTAAAGAATTATAGCAAATTCCCGTTTATTTGAAACCCAAGCAAACAGAAAACGTATGTCATTAGATGGGTTGTTTTTTTTTTTTTTTTTTTTTTTTTTCTCTTTCTGAAACAGTGTAGTGGGAGATAAGGAGCAGGGGCAGGGATGGAGGGAGTAAAACAGTCAACTTACTGAAATCAGAAAATATTTTAAGATATATCGCTTTCTCTCTCTTTCACACACACACACACACACTCCACAGTTATTTCACTTCAGATTATTTCACTGCAATTTTTTTTCTATATTCTTTTATAATGAGATTTAATCTTAGAAATTGATCACCTGTGTTTATGTGTGCACATGTTTACATGGTAAGTGGGTAACCGTAATCCTCCACCAACCAATACTGACCCCCACCTCCCCCACTCCCAATTGCCTGGAGCACCTTACACCTTAGCTCTTCACTGGACAGAGTGGAGTCTTGGGCAAAATTAAGGGGTATTTGCTATAGCGTGGGGTTGGCACAGAAGGGCTCATAGCGTGCATCTGTGCTGGTTCGGTGGAAGGGTGCCTGACCTTCCTACTCGAAGGGACACTGCTCTTAATTTAACTTTTATGCACATAGATTTCTTTATAGTTTGAATTAGTCTTTTTCCAATGGTGATGGACTTGGAAGAAAGGCCAGTCTAGGAGCCAGTAAGTGATCAGTTATAAAAAAATTCTTTATGATTATATTTATGCAATTTTGATCGAATCTCATAGTTTGGCCCCATTCTCTTCTGTGAGGCCTATTAGAACTCATTGCATCTTCTGTTGGGCATTACTTTGAACAATACCACATGTATGCCAATCTCTACATGACCTGGTATTCCCTAGCAAGTTTAAGGCCACAGCTTAAGTTCTGTGTTTATCTAATCTTAAATGGTAATAATTTTTTTCTCGGCTTCAGATGGAGTTTAGCCGGTCACATGGATGTGAGGGAGATTGACCTCAGAGCCAAACCATTTACTGAAAAGATGAGATAGCACTTCTGTTTTCCTTTCCTCCTGGCCAGGACTCCCTAAGAGCTTGGCAGAGCTTCTGTGCCTGTTTTATCTTGCTTATCAAGACACTTAGAGAATACAGCATAATTATTTTCTTATAGAGGATCTGGGGGGAGCAGAGGTATTTGTGTTTTTATGAAGTTATGATGGATCTTGGAAGCATTCCTCAAAACAAATATAAACAATTCAAGTTACCTATTTTAACATTTTGTTAAATTCAGAGTTTCTTTTGTATGGAAACAACACAGATTTTGTCAGGACTCTTCAGATAGCTGAACAAGCCCTGGAAGGGTTGTCAAGAGGTGATTTCTGTCTGTATTCTAAATTTGAAAATGGTGTTGAAACCAACTGACCTACCAGGGTTGCCCGTTCGTGAAATGGCAATGGCAAAGATTGAAACAGGAGTTTTTAAAAATTATATATTTCTGTAGGAACTGTGAAGACAGGGAGTCCATTTGGGGACAAGAATGCTTAGCTTTGCCATTGAATTGAAAACTTATTAATAAAGTAGGTCATTCGAACACTGTATCCTTCCTCTTACTGTTAACCCTGATTCTCTCTTTAGCTCAGTGTGGTCAGGGAGAAAAAACAGCCACTCTAAGGTTCTGTTGCTTTCTCTTATCCATTGATTTGGAGAGTTTATATATTTAACAGTTAGAGAGCTTCTAATATATATCAGACCTTGTTAGATCTTAGGAGATTTTACAAAGGCAAATGAAATTCTTTGTCTGCAAGGAGCTCTCAGGCTAAAGTGGTGAGAGTAGGTGGGGATAAGTAATCATCATGGTACCCTAGTTATACAGCCAGGAGATAGCAGAGGAAAACGAAGACTTCACACACACAGTAGGTGACAATTGACTTGGTCTGGAAGTTTTCATAGCAGTTCACAAGTGGAAAGCCATATAATAGACAATGAAATTTAAGTTCTAAGAAAGCATAGCTTTTTAATAGTTTTATTCACTAATATAAACTCAGTGCCGAAAGCAGGGATTGGCATGTAGTAGGAAGTCAGTGATCGTTGAATGAATGAATGATTTCAAGGCAAAGGAAAGAACACAAACAGAGGTAAGAACCATGAAAGAGGGTGGCTGGGTGTTTAGGAGGTAAGACTATGAAAGATTTTAGGTCACATTTGGGAATTTGACCTGTATCCAGAGTGACATTTTTGAAATTAAAAAATCTTATCAAATCACAAGTTTTCTTAAAACCCATGGAGGCCTTTCCATTGCCTTTAGGATAGATTCTAAACTCATAGAATGGCCTACAAGTATCTATATCGACCACCTGCTTAGGGCTTTTTCTCCAACCTCCCTGACCTGACCACCCTTTTCTGATAGACTGGTTCTTTGTATCTGCCAGAATGAGCCTCGCCTCCCTATTTAAACAACTAAATTTCTAAGTATCTTTCTGATCTCAGCTTAAATGTCAGTTCTCATAGCCTGCCAGATCAGGGTGGGTTCCCATGCTATATGTTATCTGGCCTGATTTATTTTTTCCTTCACAGCACTTTAGATAATAAATATTAATACAAAGGGTATTAATTTTTGAATATCTTTTCCCCTCCGTCTTCATCTACCTTTAAGACAGACAGATGGATGCACACACATGTGCACATGTACACAGACATCCCTGCAACTTCCCATGAGGGAGGATCTTTGTGTATCTTGTTCTTTCAGTGCCATGTATTTATCAGGCTTGTGCTAACATGGAGGATTTAACAGTATATATGTACTGGATAAATGAATTATTAAATGGAAGAATCAAGTGACTTCTAAAAATCTTACCTTTGTTGTGATTGTTGTGATTTTTCTGGCCCATGGCTCTAGCATGTTAGGAAATTGATTATAGATCTCTAGAGATTCTGGAATGCTATAATCAGAATGCAGTAGTTGCAAATCATGGGGATTGGGGTTGGATAGGAATCAAGAGCAGACTGCATGTGTGTGTAGAGGTGTCTATATGGAGGTTATGATGCATTGGGGTGGAATGGCATGTGGGCACAAAAGGGCAGCTAGAGAATGAGGAGCTTACTGGGAACGATTCTGATTTCCTCCACTTTACACAAGAATCTGCCCAATTTCCACTTGTCCTGGAGGCCAGTGCTCCAGGAACATGGACACTTCTAACACTGTAGCTTTGCAGGAGGATTTACATGAGAGACAGTCCCCAGAGTGGAGGCCTGGGAATTGGTTACTTTTATTGCTCTTTTTTCTACTGTCTTTTCAAATGTTATTATTTCAACATCTCCCCGGTAACTGTGATGGGAACCATTTAGTCTAGCCTAATTCAAAATGAAATGTGACCATTCTTGTTACTTAAAGCTGAGGAAAGGGCTGATTGACAAGCTGGAGGGCCTATTGCAGTCTCAGGCAGTGGATCTCCAGATGATGAGATGCCTGTGGCTGTTGCAGCACTTGGACCTCTTTTGTCCACTATTTCATGAAAAGCTGTTTGTCCCTTGATTAGCACTTTAAAGAGAGCTTTTCTTTAGCTTGACTCAGATGTGGAATCAGATAGAAAAACACTGCTTTCCTGCATCCTCAAAGCTATGTTTGAAATTCTTTCCTGATAAGAAATGTTTGAACCAATTGGCTATGATTTAGCTAAACTTTTACAGGGGCCAGAGAGAACCTGGCAGCTTCCTAGAAAAAAAAATCTTAGAAGGGAGAAGCACAGCTTCCCTGAAAGAGATCAGATACTTCTTACCATGAGTGAATGTCTAAAAAGCTTAAGGAGAGTTTAGTCTGATTTGGAGGAACCCAGTGAAGACCTTGCAGACAACTTGTGACTATTCAGCATCTCTCTTTTTTCTTTTTTTTTTTTTTGTGCCAGGTATCACATTGAGCACTTTTTCAAACTTGATTGTATTGAAATCTCCCAACAACTCTGGAAGGTAGATAGGATTGGCATCATTGGCTAGATGAGGATGCTGAGGCTCAGCTCGCATGTTCAGAAAGAGGCAAAATAAGAGCAAGGAATGGGAATTTCAATCTCCAGGCTTGGAGGTAAAATTTGAAGGAAGGTACTATAATTCTGTAAGGTTTGTTCAGTCAAGGACTAACAAGGTGTGTGGGGAAAGAGTGGCAGTATACCAGTTGTTTACTTAGTATGATAAGTGCCTGCTGTGCTGCCAGACACCAAGTCACAGCAGACCTAGTTCTTGATGTTAATTCACAATCCATTTGAAAAAGTACGGTAAATACATGAAATGATTAGGTAATGATTAAATGGTAAGGTATGGTATAAATTTGTTGTTGTTGTTGTTCTTGTTACTGTTTGTTTGTTTGTTTGAGGCGGGGTCTCACTCTGTCGCCCAGGTTGGAGTGCAGTGATGCAGTCATGGTTCACTGCAGCCTTGACCTCCCAGGCTCAGTGATCCTCCTACCTCAGCCTCCCAAGTAGCTGGGACTACAGGTGCATTCTACCATTCCTGGCAAATTTTTATATTTTTTATAGAGGTGGGATTTTGCCATGCTGCACAGGCTGGTCTTGAACTCCTGACCTCAAGTGATCCGCCCACCTCAGCCACCCAAATTGCTGCAATTACAGGCACATGCGCCAGTGCACCTGGCCAGTATGGGAAGCATTTTAGTTGCCATTAGATATCAAAGATGTGATTGAAGACAGAGTGGCTATAAAGGGTTTCATAGCTATACAGAGAATAGGGAGCAAGGACATTCCTGATGGGTGGAACAGTGTGAGAAGACATGGAGTGGTAGGAATGTGCTGGACACTAGAGGAAGTGAGAGGTGAAAAGGGCTAGAGATACCTTTGGCTAGAGCCAATTGCCTTGTTGACTTCTCTTATAAATCCAATTGTAATTGGCATAAATCTCTGATTAATTGTTCCACCAGCAGGACTAACAGCCAAAGTGAAGGGGAGAGAGATCATTTTGCTTAGAAAATTATGTGAACCCCAAAGCTGCAGAGGTTTTTTTTTTGTTTTTTGTTTTTTTTTAATGAAGCCTTTTCCACTTAAAAAACTGTGACCACATGCCTAGCAGGGATCATTCTTTTAAATACAGCCTTAGCACAATGCAGCGGCTCAGCCCTGAGCTTAAATGCATTGTTTAGCCTCTAGTAACTGCATCCGATAAAGTCGTTGAAAATGAACCAGAGCTGCTTCCATTGATCTGTTTTTCAATTCTCTGTTGTTTGCTGGAAGAGCCTGATTTTACTTTGCCCAAAGTAAGTCATTCGAGTAATCGGCAAATCCGGTGGAACTCCCAAGTCATCACCTCTCAGGCTGGCTGCTTGATTCATAACCTTCAGATTGTCACCAGGCCTGCCAGCAACTCAGAGGCACACTCTTGTTTGTGCCAATGAACACAAAAGCAGAATGCATGCCTGCAGAAAGGGTATTGGATGATGGTAGGGTGTACTGGGGACTGGCAACAGCCTGGAAGGAAAAAGCTTATTTTGATCAACAGATTGCTATGTGGGCTCAGGAGGAGGGATGGTATAGTGGCTGAGAGCATGGGCTTTGGAGATTCACTTTCCAGGGAAGATGCTCAGCTCGCTGTTTACCACCTATGTGACTTTAGTACCTTGCTTCACTCTGCTCTGAGCTCCCATTTTCTCATGTGGTTGTGAGGATTAAATGAAAGAATAACCTCTATTGAAGAACATTGGAGATGTTGGTAATCTCCATGATCTAATGATCAAGAAACAGGCCACTTGCAGGGAAGAACTTCAGCCAACTAGAGCAGGGGTAGGCAGACTTCTTCTGTAAAGGGCCACACGGTAAAGATTTTAGGCTTTGCTGGCCACAGGGCTTTTGTTGCAACTACTCAAACCTAGTGGGTGAAAACAGCCTTAGACAGTATGGAGACAATTGGGCGTCAGTATGTTCCAATAAAACTTTGTGAACACTGAATCTTAAATTTCATATAATTTTCACACGCATGTCATAAAATACAATTCTTCACTTGCTTTTGCCCCCAACCATTTAAAATGTAAAAATAACTCTCAGCTTGTAGGCCGTTCAAAACATAGAGCTGGCCAGACATGGCCCATGGGTTGTAATTTGACCCTGAACAAGAATGCCCATGGGGTTTTATCCATTGTAAATATATTAAAAATATCATTTGAATTTTTGACACGTTTTTACATACTTCCCGTATCTATAAATTGCTTCACCAATTGCGTTTCCTAATAAAGTGTTGAAAATATATTTTTTATGAAATGGCTTAGAAGTTTCCTTATTTCTTTTTTTTTTTTTCATTTTTTTTATTATACTTTAAGTTCTAGGGTACATGTGCACAACCATGCAGGTTTGTTAAGATATGTATTACTTGTGCCATGTTGGTGTGCTGCACGCGCATACAACTCGTCAGCACCGCAATCAACTCGTCATTTACATCAGGTATAACTCCAATGCCATCCCTCCCCCTCCCACCTCCCTCACAATAGGCACCCTGGTGTGTGATGTTCCCCTTCCCGAGTCCAAGTGGAGTCTCATTGTGTCAACTTCCCAACTTATGAGTGAGAACTGTGGTGTTTGGTTTCTCTGTTTCTTGGCGATAGTTTGCTGAGAATGATGGGTTTCCAGCTGCATCCATGTCCCTGACAAGGACACGAAACTCCATCTTTTTCTTTGTGGCTGCATAGTATTGCCCATGGTGTATATGTGCCGACATTTTCTTATCCAGTCCTGTCCACTGGATGGACATTTGGGTTGATTCCAACGTCTTTGCTATTGTGAATAGTGCCGGCATAAATATACATATGGCATGTCCTCTTTATACGCAGCATGATTCTATAATGCCTTTTGGGTATATACCCAGTAAGGGATGGCTGGGGTCATGATGGTATTTCTAGTTCTAGATCCTTGAGGATCGCCATAACTGTTTTTCCCCCCCACAATGGTTGAACCAGTTACACGTCCCACCAACAGTGCAAAAGTGTTCCTATTTTTCCACATCCTCTATCCAGCACTGTTGTTTCCTGACTTTTTAAGTGTTGCCCGCATTCTAACTGGTACGCAGATTGGTATCTCATTGTGGTTTTTTAGATTTGTATTCTCTGATGGCGGAGTGATGATGCAGCATTTTTTCAATGTGCCTGTTGGGCTGTATGCATGGTCTGTCTTCTTTTAAGAAATGTCTGTTCATATCCTTTGCCCACTCTTTTTGATGGGGTTGCTTATTTTCTTTAAAAAAGTTTTATTGAGGCATAATTGATATACACAAAATTGCACATATTTAATGTATACATTTTGATGAGTTTGGATGTATACATACACCCATGACCATCACCACAATCATGGTTACTAAACATATCCCATCACCTCCAAAAATTACCTTTTGTTCTTTCGTGAGTTTTTTTGGTAAGAACATATAACATGAGTTCTGTCCTCTTGGTGTATTTTAAAGTGTACAATAATGTATTGCTAAATACAGGCACTATGTTGTACATCACATTTCTGGAACTTACTCATCTTGCATAATTAGAACTTTATGCGCATTGAAGAACTCTTCATTTTCTCCTCCTCCAGCTCATGGCAATTCTTCTATTCTCTGCTTCTATGAGTTTGACTATTTTAGATACCTTATGTAAGTAGAATCATAAAGTATATATCCTTCAATGATTGGCTTTTTTCACCCAGCATAACGTCCTCTTGGTTCACCAGTGTTGTCACAAATGGTACATTCAGCTTTTGTTAAAAAAATAAAAAATAAAAAACACTCTTCATTTCTTATCAAAACCCCACATATAAGTCTCACCTCTTTCAGGAAGCCCAAGTTCTTTCTCATTTCCTTATATTGAATTCCTTTCATGGGGTTCACAGTGACTCACAGGTTTATCTTGCTTGGTGTGTACTTTTTCCAATGGAGCCAACACTTGCAATATCAGAAACATCTGGCAGCACTAAGTCCAACTCCCTGTAGTCCAACATTCTGCTGAAGCTGCATGGCAACTGCCGACTTTGGACAGGGTATGCTGTTTCTGCCCCAACCCTCACCTGGTGTACACATGTCCTCTCCAGCCGTTCCATTTCACTCCTTGTTCATTGAAGTTGCCCTCCTGCTCTGTAAGATTTTAAATTTGTGATTCACAATTTAGATTCTGTATCTGCAATTTCATAACTATATGATTGTCTTACAGGTTTTTGTTGAAATTTAAGAAATACCAAATAATGCAAAGAATAATATTACAAAGCTTGTGTACCCACCACCTGAAAATAATAAATATTAACCTGTTATCACTTTGATTCAGATTTTTAAATAAAATATATAGGAAATCCCAGATAGATTTGATAATAATGATATTTTCATTATTGTCCATCTCAGACTTACTATTCTTACTCCTTCCACAAACCCTTCTAGAACATATGTTGACACTTTTAGCACTTATGTATTCATAGAAATATATGTGGTATCATTTTATATGTTTTTTAAATGTATAATTTATAAAAATAATATTCTTCTACATGATTTTTCCCCTCAATATTATCTATCTGGGGTCATATCCATCTGATACAGGCACTTTTCATGCTATATGGCATGTTGTCATGATATAAATATGCACAATTTATTTACCTATTTTCTTATCAATGGAAATTTAGGTTATTTCTAGCTATGTGCTCTTACAAACAGTATTACCACATCTTTATGTATGCCTCCAGATACACACATGGAAGAAGTTCCCTGAGCTGCAAGCCAGAAGTGGAATTGATGGATCATGGTGAATTGGCATTATCACAAATAATGCACTCTTAATATGCACCAATATTGCAATAATAATTCTTGCACTATTTTCTGATTGTTTTGCATGTTGATTATCTTTGCAGATAGAATGCCAGGGCTTTTTATTTGTTCTGTAAGATTGAGGAGGCTTGCAACTGTGTCTTATTTATTATCCCCCATAGCACTGAACATAATTGTCCTTGTGCGTAGGTGATGCTCAGCAAATATACGGTAAGTAACTATTGGACTGGATGGCAAACTATTTAAGAGCAGATACCAAACTTTATACTTTTTCTGATTCTTCTTATTTTTTGGTTCAGGAATTGACACAAAGTAGGAAACTGAGAAATGTCATGACATTTTAATGACATAAGAAAGCACAGTGTCCCTCTTTCCCTTCCTCTCTTATAGCTCTTTTAATTTCCCCATCTTTCCTCCTGTCTAAATCCCATCTCAAATATCCATCTTCTCCCTTGTTTCCATTTCTTAGATTCTCTGTCATTGCTCAACTCCAGACTCATCTACAGGTTCGCAGACCACATTTTCTCACCCACAGTTGTGGACCTTAAACTTTCAAGCCCATTAAAGGGATTTAGTTAGTTTTGAGAAAAGAATCAAAGTTGTTTGGACATAGGATGATTTCTTTTTGTTCATCTTAGAAATCATTTTCCTTTCTTTTGTTTCTTCTCTTCCAATGCTTTTTAGTCTCTTTCTCGGTTTTCCTTCTACCATCCTCTTCCCCCCATACTTATTTTCAAGACTTTTAATCTTTGCCACTTTCCACCACCTTGCTAATCATTGTATTGTGTAACTAACACAGGCTCCACTTGCAGGATTCTTGCTGTTGATCCCCTGCCTATTTCTATTAAGGTCTAGTTCGGCCGGGCGCGGTGGCTCGAGCCTGTAATCCCCAGCACTTTGGGAGGCCGAGACGGGCGGATCACGAGGTCAGGAGATCGAGACCATCCTGGCTAACACAGTGAAACCCCGTCTCTACTAAAATACAAAAAACTAGCCGGGCGAGGTGGCGGGCGCTTGTAGTCCCAGCTACTCGGGAGGCTGAGGCAGGAGAATGGCGTAAACCTGGGAGGCGGAGCTTGCAGTGAGCTGAGGTCCGGCCACTGTACTCCAGCCTGGGCGAGAGCGAGACTCTGTCTCAAAAAAAAAAAAAAAAAAAAAGGGTCTAGTTCATGTCTGGCCTTTGCTCAATGCAATTCGCCCTGTAGCCACTGACCTCCTTTACCACTAATCCCATCTACACCCTAATGGCAAAACAATCAGGTGGCATGGACACACACCAATAGCCAAGAATGTGGCCTGAATTTCTGGAGACCAACAGCTGTTGTCTGCTGATGTCTGGCCTTGCCACAACTATGCTCTTTCTGCTTTGATTTGAAATCTGTCCTCAGCAGCTTCCTTCATGGAGGGAGGGAAATGAGGAGGGGTTTTCGAGGCAGAGGCAAGAGGAGGCATGGGGAGCCAGGCCTTTCAGAGAGAACTGAACTCTTACAGGAACATTTAGAAGAGGATTTAGGAGTCCACATGAATCAAATGTTGCTGTTACAAGAACATTGATTATTTCTTTACTCAACAATACGTATTGATAGACTATTACAAGGCAGGCACTGTTTTAAGAGTTCTAGAAGCTGGGCTAGGGCATAAACAAAATAGTCAAAGTCACTGTTAAGAAGTTTATATTTTAAAAGCCACTTCCATCCCCAGTAGAGGAAAGATCAATTTTGAATGAGGTTTACTTCAGTTCTGGCATTCATGGAATCAGTTCTGTAATCCAATTCTGAGCTTTTTAAATGGTGGTGGTGCTGGTGGTGGTGGTGGTATGTGTATCTATGTAAAGAAAAGGAGAGAAAAAAAATGGGGTAGATAGATAGTGCTAAAGCCTAAGGGCTTCAGGGTACCTCTAACTTCCAAAGATCCTAACCCTGGCTTCAGTTTGATTTTTGCTTATTGCCTAGTCTGAGGAAGAATAACATGCCAATGAATCAAAGGAGCATCACAGAATATTAAAAGCGTTACCTCCAGTGAGGCTTTTATTTTCTTATCTACAGATTTTTTTAGTTTTCAAATTTTTCATGATGAGAGTGCATTATTTTGTAATGAGAAAAGGGAAATCATTTATCAAAATGATAAATTTAAAATGACATTAAAAAAAAATAATCTCCCAGATAATGAAAGGGAAGGGTTGCATTTGAGTTTATCCTGATGATGATGTGGGTAACTCTTACTCTACCTTTGAGGTTGTGATCTGAAGGAAGAAAGAGCCTTGACTGTGTACCATCACTTCCCAGTGCTAACCAATGCCCTGACTAAATTAATACTAAATCATTTCAAATAAACATACTACTAGAACCCAGTAAGAGGTAAGAATGGGAAATAGACAAATTCTACTTGTAAAATAAAATTTCAGGAAATCGCTAAATAGTGGCTTCTGATGAAACAGTTCTCTAAATAATTTCTTCAAGGTCATCTGGTTAATTTATGCTGCATTTGTAAGTTATTGTGTATTTTAAAAATTAATGAAAGATTTAATTATAGCAGGGTTGCCTGTGACCTTTTGTGAAATGACTTCATCATAAATCTGCAGGCATTTTAGAACTGTTTTCCAGGTTTGTAATGATTTGCTCTCAAATTAATGACATCCAGCCAGTAAACGGAGTTGAAGCTGGGTGAAAGGATTGAGTCAGGATTTGTAGTTACCTAGCAATGGCTAATTCTGAGTCCTGGATGAAGGTGGCATAGGAGATGGTGTATGACTCACCGGAATCCACAGCACGTTTAACTATTTGCTTAGAGGAATGAGAAATAAATCCAGTGTGTCAATAGGGAGAAGTTGTGTGTATCCAGAGTAGGTCACTGGAGAGCAGTTGATTGCAGTTCATTTACCTACATATGAATGTAGGGAAACCCCTGGACCAATGGGAGAATTTCTCCTCTTCCCTCACTTCTAGCAGAGGTTCTTCTTTATTTGTAAATTGAGGGCCTTTGCCTGCCCTCAGCTTGCTGGCTACCCATGAAACCCATTTTAGACTCTATCACCCTAGTATTTCCGACTTTCACCCACACAAGTAGCTCAATGAGCAGCATAGTTAAGCTGTCTCTGGATAGGAGTAGGCTCATTTCATCCTTGTCCCTGTCATTCTAATGATTCATTTGATCCAATAGAGTGAGGGGAAAGGCTGTGCAGGGGAATGCCACTTCTTAGCACAACAAAGAAGATCCTCTTTCTTAGAAGAAACTGGTAGTACACATCTGTAGTTACAGAGAGTGGCAAGCTGGAGTTTGGAAAATGCAGAGCACCCTTTAGACGCAGGAGCCTGGGAGAAGAGCCAGTGAAATCTGGAAAGTCAGTCTTGGCTGAAGCCTTTCCTAGTTAACTGCAGCCCTGGATGTGAATCACTTCTCTGCTCTGCATTCCTCAAGTTTTCATGGTGCTGTGGTCACATATGGCACACCATGACTCTGCCTGCAAGCTGAAAAAGTTTCTCATGAAGAGCAGTCAGCTTGGAAGAGAGAGCTGGCTGTCAGGAGACTTGGGTTCCAGTTCTTTATGTCCTTGAGCAGGCCTTAGTTTCCCCAGCTAGCATGTGAAGAGGGATGGTCAGAAGCTCATACCTAAAGACCCCTCCAGCACTGAAACTTTGTAATTCCGTTTGTTCTTTCGTATACCTCAGGGATTCCCAACTGAAGGCCAATAGCTCAGAGTCAAGTACATCATTCTTCATGCAGCAGATGCTTTAGACGTTGAGACAAATAGGGTCATAATTGGAACTTTCTAGGTAACCTCTGCAGATTTCTCCTTTTTTCCTCCAACTGTACTTTCACTTTTATATATTTCAAGGCATTTCTGCCTTTTATGCAAACAGGCTATTAGGAGCTGGAGGTAAGAGGATCCCATTGCCCATACCCCGGTGCCAAACTGTGCAGTTAAATGATTGCTTATGAGTCATGAAGGACTTAAAAAAGAGTGACAGCCTTGCTGAAAATGCACATTGCTGAGAATTGTTTTAGAATGATTGCTGCAAACACCTAAGTTTGACCCCTGGCTTCATCATTTACTTGCTGTGTAACCTTGTCAGATGAGTTATTTAACTTTTTTGAACCTCAGTTTCCTCATCTGTTAAATGGGAATAATAAATAAAATGAGATGGTCCATGCATAGTGGTTAGCATACCCTTAGTGTTCAATAATTTCTCCCTAATGTAGGTAATATTAATTAGTATTATTATTTTTGAGATGGAGTCTCCCTCTGTCACATAGGCTGGAGTGCAGATCTCAGCTCACTGCAACCTCTGCCTCCTGAGTTCAAGCAATTCTCCTGCCTCAGCCTCCTGAGTGGCTGGGATTACAGGTGTGTGCCACCATGCCAAGCTAATTTTTGTATTTTTGGTAGAGATGGGGTTTCACCATATTGGTCAGGATAGTCTCGAACTCCTGACCTTATGACCTGCCCGCCTCAGCCTCCCAAAGTGCTGTAATTTCAGGCGTGAGCCACCGCACTTGGCCTAGTAATATTAATTATTATTGTTATTTGACTGAAATCTGCTGATCTACTGTTTGCAAAGTCTTATGGGTAGGGATCATGGGGATATAAAAGCATAGGGCACACTGTCTGCCCAAAAAAATAGTTAGACATCCAGCAAAGACAAAGTAAATAATCGTAGTATATAACTATACTAATAATTATCTTAAATAATTAGTTAATTTATAGCAATCACTATAAAATACAACTCAATATCATGTTAGATACTGCTATTTTCCTCATTTTGCACATGAGGAAAGTAAGTTTAAAGTGTGTAAGGAACCCTCCGTAGTTCCAGGATTGGGGCTCTCATCTGGGCCATCTAATATGAACACTTTTGTGCTTAAGCACTTTATTCTACAGCCGCTCAGACAATAAATATATGACAAGCACCTGTGACGCATAAGGCACAACTTGTGTGAGTTGGCAAAGTTCTAAGAAGTTAAAATCTAGCAAAGAGAATAAGACATTTACATGCATATGCTATGATTTTTCATACATTTTGGAAGTGCTGTGGGTCATACCCAAAATACAGATAAAATGCTACAGAAATTCAGGGGAGAGTGATTTTATTTTCTTCTGAGGATGGAAAAGAAGCAAGGAGGAAAGATCAGGGAGGATATAATAGAAAAGTAGTATTTGAATTAGAATTAAAAGGAAAAACTTACAAAGAAAATATAATAATCTCAAAACCTGTACAGTTTTGTGGTTATATAATATAAAGACTATAAAACATGCAAGGAGAAATGAAAGGTTTTCAGTCATAGGAAAACATTTTGATAAACCTCACTTAGAAACCAATAGACCAAGTAGTCCAAAGGTTAGAATGATTTTGAATATTGAATAACATTTTGAGAAAGCTTGATTTAAAGCAGCAGTCCCCAACCTTTTTGGCACCAGGGACTGGTTTCGTGGAAGACAGTTTTCCATGGATGAGGGTGCAGGTAGGGGGTGTTGATTTCGGGAAGAAACTGTTCCACCTCAGATCATCAGGCATTAGATTCTCATAGGGAATGCACAACCTAGATCCTTTGCATGTGCAGTTCACAGTAGGGTTCACGCTCCTATGAGAATCCAGTGCCACAGTTGACCTGACAGGAGACGGAGTTCAGGCAGTAATGCTCGCTCCCTGGCCACTCACTTCCTGCTGTGTGGTCCTGTTCCTAAACATTTAATATATTTTAACATATTGACCATATACTGAGCCAAATACAAAGTCTAGACTACTTTCAAAGAGCTAATTATCATTGAAACCACATTCTCTTTAAATATTTGCAATTAAATTAGAGACTTTAAATAAAATGATGGTGATGAAAACAAAGAATAAAACCTCACAGTTTTCATATTCTATGTGACTTCCGTGCCCATACTCACATTAATAAATTTATATGCCTTTGAAAAGAAAAGGAGGAAACCTCATATATTTGGAAAGAAAACCATGAGTTCTTTATGATTCATTTTGTTTCTTAAAGAGGAAATAAGGGTGGTCTCTAGGAATTATTTAGATTTGAAAAGCTTTTCTCCTGCCCCTTTTATCCCCCAACCAAAACCTACTATCTATATTTTGACTTAAGGCTTACAGAATGAGTAGGAGTTGGACAAGACAAGGTGTGGGGTAAGCCATCACAAGCAGAGGAAAAGCAGGTTGAGGACTGGGTCTCTCGATGCAGAGGCTTCTAGCCTGAAGACTGGCAGTCCAGTCAAGGCAGTAACAGAAGGAAGAAACTCAGGAAGGGGCTGGCAGAGTTGGCTTCGCCCTGCTCTGTTTCTGATGATGTTATTCCAGCAGACGGAAATGGGATGGTTGAGAACTCGAGTTGCAGGTACTGGAGTCTCTGAGGACAGAAAAGAAGGACATCCCAGTTGTGAGTCAATGGCAATACGATATTATCTTAGTTGAGTTTGATCAAAGATGCACTCAATAGTCAGCCTGCAGTGAAGTCCACTAATATAACTCCCACAGTGCTGTTTGTTCTTCCTTTTCGATGTTTTTTAGTGACTTCCTAGGAACAAATTCTGATTCTTTCTTGAAGGATTGTGGTCAACGATTCTCTTCTTAAAACTTCTCTCGGCTTTCATAACTATGCATAAAAGTTGGCATAATTGGGAGGCTAAAAAAGAATCAAATGACTATGCAGGGGAGAATCAGGTAACCCAGGGCTGCCCTCCTATAAAGAGGAAAACATCTTTACAGAGCCTAGTCCTCTAATTACATTTAGTGTGGCATTCTTTCCACCTAAATTATAGCAATTATATACAGAGATCCCCTTTGAAATCATTTAATTAATGAGTAGCTAACCCTCTCTGTGTATAGAATTCTAATGAAGTCTTATTTTGTGAACTGCCTCCCTCCCTCAAATTAATTACTCCCCTTCCTGAAAGGCTTACTCAGGTCTGAATGGTGGATTAAAGGAGGTGGGTTATTTAGGGTCCCAGTAAATCATATTTGTTTGTGGAAGTTCTAGCACAGTCCAGGGTGACAAGGGACAGAGCATTTGCTGCAATTTCTTGTCTGAGATTGTTTCTGTCCTTCTATATTCCACATAATACACAACTCAGCCACATTCTTTGACCCAGAAATAAGGGCAGATGAAGCTATTACCTCAATTTTGGAAGAAGTGAATGATTTTGTTAGATTAATTCTATCATTAATCAACCCAGAACTATTTATTAAGCATCTGTTGTATGAAAGAAGTGCCAGTGCAGACAAAGATGAATGACTGTAATAGATAAATCCTTTGTGTACAGGGTTACCAGGAGATGGATAGCTTGTATACTTTGAGGTAGACGTGGGGGTTGAAAGAAAATAAACTCTTAGAAATGGTCTTGAAAGGGCCACATTCCATGTAGGCTATTTCTGCAACTCATTCTTTGAACACGTGTCACTGATTTCAAATAATCTTTTATTAAAAAAGATGAATCCTTGAGAGATGAAGTGATTTGCTCAAGGTCACCTAATTAATTTTATGGCAGACCATGTCTAAGAAAAGCCAAGTCTTGTATTTCCCTGCCCAGTACTCTTGCGACCTTGCCCAGACCACCCATATGTTAACAACAACTCAAGAGCACAGGAAGACCATCTGTAACCAGAGTCACGTTAGCAGTGTAGACATTTAGAATCAGAGGAGTTTTAGAAAAAGACAGCGATGGCCTCTTAAGTTTGTAGAGTCCAAGAAGAAGGTGAATCTTGAGTGGTTGTCAAAACTCTCATGAAAATCCAGGTGGAAAGGTAAAAGGAAAGAGAAAAACGGGAGTTATAAATTTTAATTGATTTTTTTTTCTGAAAATCTATATAGTGAGAAATAGCATAGAGAATTCATTTATTTTGTTCCTGTGGTTGGGAGCAACTTCCTCAGGAAACCAAAGGGTAGGCTACCTGTTTCCAAGTGGTCATCTATATTTATATATGAGGTGTTCACTTTCTCCAAGGCTCACTAGGAAGATGTCAAATAAAAAAAGAAAGTCATCTCTACCAAAAATACAAAAAATTAGCCGGGCATGGTTGCGGGCGGCTGTAGTCCCAGCTACTAGGGAGGCTGAGACAGGAGAATGGCCTGAACCTGGCAGGTGGAGCTTGCAGTGAGCCGAGATGGTGCCACTGCTCTCCAGCAACCTGGGCAAGAGTGCGAGAGTCCATCTCAAAATAAAAAAAAAAAAAAAAGAAAGTCCCAACATGTGAAGTTAGTAAGTACCTTGAAAAAGGGACTTTGAGCCAAGCCGATTGAAAGTCCTTGATGAGAAAGTCCTTGGATGAGTCTATGAGGATTCCAACAGTAAAAATGATGATGATGGTAATAAACATTTGTTGTCTATTGTGATTTTCAAAATTTTCACCCACATTATCTCACATGATGGGGGTTTGATTATGTTGGTGAAAATATGCTTTGAGTTTAAAAAGGGGGCTAGGAATGTGTTTCTGAAAAAGGATGTCAAAATAGTTTATCTTGGTAATTGCAGGGAAGTGGGATTTAATAACAGTGGGTTTGGCCATACTAAGAATTAGTTTCTCTTTGACAAAGACCTGAGAATGAAATTCCACACTCTAGAATTGCCTTTTTTTTCTGTTGGCATTCAGTGATCGATTGGCCATTCTTTTTTAAGCAGCTATTATTGATAGGTTCCATAGGATACAAAGAAGTACTAAAAGTATCCCCAGCCTTAAGAAGCTTTTTAATTAGTTGACAAAAATTTCACCAAAGGTACAGGAAATTTCTGAAATTCTGGATTGGTGCTCTAGAGAAGTTGTTCTCAAAATATGGTCCTAGGGCCAGCAACATCAGCATCGCCTGGGACTTACTAGAAATTCAAATACTTAGGTACCTCAGATGCACTAATAAGAAACTCTGGGAGTGAGACATTCTATGTTTAACAAGCCCTGTAGATGATTCTGATGTAGACGTTGGAGAACCTCTGGTCTAGAGACAACAGGACCATTTGAGCTTCTGAAGAAAGAGCTCAGTGTTGCCAGAGGAATCACAGAGGACTTTTTGAAATAAGTATCACCAGACTTGAGAATTATAGTATCCTTTTAAAGATGCTCCATGCCTTTGGTTCTTCCATCTTAGCCATCTCTTGGGCTTTAATATTCCATTGATACATGAACCACTTTGTTCCCTCCGTAAAAGTACTACACGTATGAGGAGTGTGCTGTACCTCTTTTGCTGGTAACAGGCTCTCCTTAAGAGGAGTATTTCCAGTAGATGAGAAACTTTTTTCTGGAACTTGATTATTTTCAAAATTATTATTATCAATTAGAAGCAGTCTGGACTTTCTCTTTTCCTAATTCAGGATCAAGAGGACCTTCTCAGTGTTTATCACTCCAAAGTGATGGACATGGTTTACGATGATGCCCACTTCAATTTCTCTGTTGGTTTCTTACTTCCACAGATCTTGTTGTAAATTTTAACATCTGTTCCTTGGGTATTCATGAAAAGAGAAGAAAAATACTTGAATTGGTTCTTAATTTCATCCCCTGCTTATTTTGTTATGTTTCTGTCCTTTCTTCAGCTTCCATAGGCTCTAATCAGAAGAGCAATGATTTAATGTGATATTGAACAGAATTAGGGAAGCTGGGTCTATACAAAAGAGACCGTGTGTCTGAGTCATTTATGCCCCATAGGAAAGGACCCACAATGAACTTTGCTCTTCCCAGAGCTGACAATGGGTGGATTGGTGGGGAATACATTAATGTCTGAAAGTTGCCAGGGGGTTTTACCCCACTGATCTTATTTGGGGTCCATTGAGAAAATGAGCAAAGCTCATAATCCTACCAGTGTTTAAGTCATTAAAATTTTGCATCTGATACACAAAAGTGACTTCAAGGTAGAGCAGACTAGCACACTCCTGAGTGAACGTATTAGTGTGTCAGTTTACAGTTTGGGGAAAGACCTGGGAAACACAATATAAAGAAATCTGGGAAGAAGCCAAAGAAATGTACATGAAAGGAATGTACCTGTGAGGACTGCAAAACAGAACAATCTGAACAAGTCTGTAAGTCCTGACTGAGCACCTATTCTTGTGTTCTGTCCTGAAATGAGCACTCTGAGATCAGTAATGGATAGCTCAAAGAGTTGGAAAGACCACCAACATGGCATTCGTAGAGGCTTGGGGTCAGTTAGGCTGTACACATGGATGACGCTTGCATGCTACTCTGTATCTGCCCTGGGAATTGATCAAGCCTGAGCTGGAAGTTTTATGCTTACTAACTTTTGAGCATCTCTTGCTCCTGTTGTTAGAACCTTTGTTAGAAAGTTCCCTCACAGGCTTGGTGTGGTGGCTCCTGTAATCCCAGCACTTTGGGAGGCTGAGGTGGGCAGATCACCAGAGGTCGGGAGTTCAAGACCAGCCTTACCAACATGGAGAAACACTGTCTCTACTAAAAAAAGTACAAAATTAGCCAGGTGTGGTGGCACACGCCTGTAATCCCAGGTACTTGGGAGGCTGAGGCAGGAGAATTGCTTGGAACAGGGAGGTGGAGGTTGTGGTGAGCCGAGATTGCACCATGGCACTCCAGTCTGGGCATCAAGAGCGAAACTCTGTTAAAAAAAAAAAAGAAGAAGAAGAAGAAGAAAGTTCTCTCACATTTTATAAACTTTCACACTTTTATTTTTGGTTATTTTTTACATGCAAGAGAGCTCCCTAGAATATCCACCTACTGCTCTTCCCTCACTGCACTCTCCTATGTCATGTCCGGGTTAACCAGCCTTAGTTCTTACATCGCATTTTGGGTAGATGAAAGTGGTCTTGGATCATATTGCCACCTGTATTAGTTTTCTGTGGCTGTTGTAACAAATTTAGTGGCTTAAAAGAACAGAAAGTTATTCTCTTGTAGTTCTGGAGTTTAGAGTCCACAATCAAAAGGTCAACAGGCCTCTACTACCCCTGGGGCTGTAGCGGAGAATTCATTCTTTGCTTCTTCCATCTTCCTGAAGTTCCAGGTGTTCTGTGGCTTGGGCTGCATAACTCCAATTTTGGCATCTGTCTGCACATGGCCTTCTGCTCACTGCATGCTGCTCATCTTTGTGTCTTTTATAATGATACTTGCCATTGGATTTAGAGCCCACCCTGATAATCCAAGATGATCTCAACTCAAGACCCTTGATTTACAAGTGCAAAGATGCTTTTCCCACGTAAGGTCACATTCACAGTTCCAGGGAATAGGAAGTGGTCATATCTTATTGCAGGTCACCATTCAATGCAGTGCACCATCTTAATCACTCTCTTCTTCAGTGGTCCTTAAACTTTAGGAACTATGAACCCCTTTGAATAATCTGACAAAATATATGTGATTTTTATTTATAGATAAATACATATATGCTGATAAGCACATTTTTGTTTGTTTAAAATTTAAGCAGATTCATACTTCACCACCACTACCAAAGCCTATGTACTGTAGATTCAGACACTCAGTCTATATCCTTCTTGAATGGTAGCAGCCAAAAGCAACCACAATTTTCCTGGTAATCTAGTTAGTGTAGAAAAGACCAGGTTATTGCCTCTTTGGTTCTAGATAATACATACAATTCTGTTAATGCATTTCAAGATCACGTTAAATATTTTATGTCTCCCTGAAGTGTTCACATTGTGTATGGAAACTCTTAAGCTGGTATTATTATTACTATTAAACCTGAGAAGTACCAAGCCCCATTTCATTTATCCAGTACTTATGCAATTACCATGGAGAGGATCTAGCTAACATTTCTCTGGGTTACATCACACCTTATTAAGTTGAGCCTATATTTAGTCTGTCATGACCTTATTGAGTCTTGCTTCTGCCATCGAGCATATTGAGTGCTTCCTCCAGCTTTATGTCATCAAAAAATTCAATTTCCAATGATGACCATTATTTTCATGTCTTCAAGTCATTAATAAAAATGATGAACAACAAAGAGCAGACAACAGAACCCTGCAGCAGACTACTCACACCTCCCTCTTGGTTGATTTTAATGTCTTAATTAGGTACTGTTCAGCCACGTAATTTTACCGAGTACCTGGCTCATATTTTCTCAATCTCTTTGTCAAGATTCCTATGACAGACCCTGTTCAAATGCCATGCTGGTATCCAGGTAAATCATGTGCTTCACATTTTCCTCTTCTGTCTGCCTAGTAACCTTTTCATAGAAAGGAATGTGGTTAATCTGACATGACGTCTTTTGTAATCCAGGAAGTAAATTTAAACTATTTGGAGTCAGCAGAAATATTTGGGTTAGCATCATTAACATACTGCACTAGGCCGGGCGCGGTGGCTCAAGCCTGTAATCCCAGCACTTTGGGAGGCCGAGACGGGCGGGTCACGAGGTCAGGAGATCGAGACCATCCTGGCTAACACTGTGAAACCCTGTCTCTACTAAAAAATACAAAAACCTCGCCGGGCGTGGTGGCGGGCGCCTGTAGTCCCAGCTACTCGGGAGGCTGAGGCAGGAGAATGGCGTGAACCTGGGAGGCGGAACTTGCAGTGAGCTGAGATCCGGCCACTGCACTCCAGCCTGGGCGACAGAGTGAGACTCTGTCTCAAAACAAAACAAAACAAAAAAAACATACTGCACTAGGAGTATTCCAGTCAGGGAAGACTTACTGGTGGAAGTGGCATCTGAATAGGACAGTTTTGCAGGCTTGATAGAGATAAAAATAGGTATCTGTCAAGGTCTCCTCCCACTGTTTTTTTGTTTGTTTGTTTGTTTCATTTTCCCTTGATGAGCTTATCAGTTTAACTGTCCTCTCTTCAAACAAGCAAAAATGTTTGATAAGAAAGAGCTGTTTTGTTAAAGATTTAAAATGGACTGACTTCTATGTAAAATGAATTCAGAGCTAAGAAATGGAAATAATTTAGTGGATGACCTGGCATCGATGAATTGGATTTGGAAACTACTGGATTTAGCAAGAATACAAGAGAACAGAGAGAACCCAGGGAGAGCGAGTTAGGTTTGCTTTACTCCACAGTGTCAGCTGCCTATGGTGGGTATTCTAGGCTCAGAGCTTCTGCTACCCCATGCTGAGCTTAGATCCATACAAAACCCATGTAGTTTTACTAAAGGAGAGATCCTGTCTCTCTTTCAAAGTCTGCTTAATTTTCTTTTAGATAAGGCTCTAAAAGGTTTTATTTAACTTTTATCTGAAGCACATTCAAAATTGATCCTGAGATGTATTGTAAATTGGATGATCTACAAAAACAACTCTATATTCTTACTCATTCACAAGTTTTGTCAGTCTCTACCTTTCCCATAAGCATCCTCATCTTTTAAAGAGCATAAGAAAATGACCCAGGAAGAGATTTAATCTTGTAGGTGTCACCATAACAGTATCTGAACTTGGGCAGAGGAAAATCCAGGGCTGGTAGTGTGATTAAGTCTTGCTGAAATGGAAGCCATCCAATTCCTTGAAAGACTTCAGTTGTTTTAAGTTCGCAGCATGATCGGTCTCCCCTTTACATCACTATGATAGATGTCTTGCATTGTAATTGCAAGACATGCCACCCGAGTAGAGTATGGATGATCAGTCTTTTTTTTTTCTATTTTTCTAGAAACAATTGATCATTCATATTTATAGGGCAATCAACTGCTGGGCTTTGAAAAGGTCAGTATTGATTATCTAAGTCACAGATGGTGTGCTTCTTTACTATACATAAATATGAGTTCCTTTTATGAGTCTGCTGTGATTTTTTTTTTTTTCTTTTCAGGGAAGGAGGAGGGAGGGTAGGTATTTATGTGTGTTAAACATTGGGAATTTCAACTAACACACTTAAATTCAACCAGACTTTGCAGTTGGCAAAGTTGTACTTTAAATTAGCAAATTCACTCCTTCTACCCCAACATACGTATGTATAATCCACTTTACAGATGAGGAAACTGAGTCCCTGTCAGTGGACATGGGTAGGTAAAATGCCAGTGCTTGCATTAAGGAGAAATGGGAAGACTGTTTATCTAAATCTGAACAAGGGTTTTATATGGGTGGTGAGTTTGGGACTACCGATTCCAATTTTTTTCTTTACTGGGCTTTCTATATTTTAAATGCTGCCTGTAATAGACATATAGGACTTTTGCAATTTAAAACATGATCGATTTAAAACCGGCTGTGAATGACATGCCAGTTGGTTGAGTTGTATGGATAGTGGGCTTTCTCCTCAATGGCCCTCAAGGAACTCACTTTGGAAGAACAACTAAAGTCCAGGCTGCAGTGAATCTCCATCTCCTTCCCAGTTTCTGTGCATTAGTGACTGACTATGGGACCTTCTCCACTTGTCTCTCCCACTCCTCCCCTAAACGCTTAGAGTTTTTGGCCACTTCAGCCTCCGCTCCGAATGGCAATTGGTGAAAGTAGACTACAAATCTATCTTCAGCCGGCATTGCACCAAGGAGGACTATCAGACCTGGCACCTGCTCAATCAGGTACACCCCATGGAGGTGGACTGCTGGCTTCTAGGAGGAGGAACTAGTGCAAGCCCAGTTGGGTCTTATCTGAGCCTTCCTATTTAGGGGAGGAAGGTAGTGGGTCATCTGAGGTCGTGGGTGTGGATTTGAAGAAAAGGGTGAAACACACTCAGGTCCAGTAGGGCCGGATGATATTTAGGAACCATCTCGCACCCTGGGATCCTATCTACTAATTGAAATCACTGAGCTGCCTGGGGGAAAGGTGATGATGATAACCTGGGGTTTTAGCTCTATCCATGGAGAAGTGAGCTTTTTACAGCTAGAAGGCCTCCAAGAGTTGCTCATTTTATCTGCCAATGTGGAGGGCGAGAGCATTTCTCAGACTGGCCTGAAATAAGGGCCCCAGAGCACTGGGAACAGGTCCACTGAGAAAGGGTGTCGGGGTGAGTAGGTATAGCAATGGTAGCTATTTACTGCTGTGAGAAATAAGCAGGCTTCTGCATTCTTCAGAACCACTGGGTTCTTGTAATTTGTATCAACTTCTCCTTTTTTTTATCTTTGACTGGGAATTAGGATTTGGGCATGGTCATTTATCATAGAGAGGGAACATTTTGGTTCAACTTCAAGTTCCCTCTGAAGATGATATGAAAAATGTGCCAGAAATGGGCTCCTTTCCACTAGAATTGCTACTAAAGCCATTTGGGCAAATGCCTGGTGGTCTGCAAAGATGCCCGGAGTCCTTGCATTCTCCATGGAGGTGGAGCAGAAACAGGATGATGTAGACATCACTGGCTTGGGTGGGTGGAAGGTAGAAGTGGGCCCACCTCCCGTAATGTTCCTTTTATGTAGTAGTAAAAGATTAGCACTTATTCTTGAAACTCCTGGATCATTGCTGAGAATGAGACTGCTACATAAAGTACCTAAATGAGAATGAACAGGCTAATGCTTCTTGTTGACAACTGGTTTATTTCACCCCCTTTTTGTTTTTCTGTCTCTCTCACTGTGGAATTTCTCTCTAAGGGAGAGCCTTGTGTCATGGGAGAAAGGAAAATATTCAAGAAACGGAAGCCAGGAGCTCAGTGTGCCCTGGGCCGAGACCACTCAGGATCAGTGGTCTCAGAACCCTGTGTCTGTGCCAACTGGGACTTCGAGTGGTGAGTTCTTTGGCATTTTATTACCAATTCCAACCAGGTCTTCACCTGTCTGTGGGGTGGGGTGGGGTGAAGATGAAGTTAGGAGAGGAAGCATGACACAGAGATGCGAGGTGTATCTGCTGGCCTGTGGGCCCAACCACCCCGGTTACTGGGCCAGATGGGAAGTCTGCATCCCTGGAAGGAGGACAGGCTGAGGCGTTTTCACAGAGAGGGTCACTGCTCCATCAGAGCAGCATCTCCAGGGGGGGCTTCTTCTCATCTGCAGTGAGCAGCTGTATTGGAAAGTACTGGAGAAGTTGGGCCGGGCACTGACAGAGGTTAGAGAGCTACTGCCTTGCTGTTGCCTCCAGCCACGTGCACGCTGTGCTCTTCCACGTGACCTCTCTCTTATTTCCTTTTTCTCCCCCTAGTAACAGCAACAGAGAACAACTTTAAATCTCACTTAATGAAATTCAAATCTCACCTATAGACAGTTACTCCCAAATTTCCAAATATTTACCTCTAGCCCTGGCCTCCCCCTTCTCTTGGTTGGACACATTTGTGTCTGGCTATCTACTCAGCATTCATCTCCTCTTGGTTCACTACCAGGGATATCAAACTTAAGGCAGCCAAAGCAAAGCTTTTCTTGAATCCCCCTCATTGGAAGGAGTCCCTTGCCCAGTTTTTCCAACTGCAATAAAACACACAGCTATCCACTCAGTTGCCAGAAGGGCTTGGTTTCTCCTTTTCTTTCACTGTCAGATCCAGGCCATCTGCAAGTCCTTGCAGTTTCTACCCCCAAAACACATTCTAACTCAAAGCACTTCTTTCCATCTCGCAGCTGTCTGTATCACTGCAGGAATCGAACTCTCTCCACATCTACCCTTGTCACTTTAAATTCATTCTCCTCACAGCAACTGAGATGGTATTTTAAAAACTCAAACCATATCTTATCACTATTACACTTAAAATACTCCAGTATCTTCCCCCTCCCTTAAAATACAATCTGATCTTCTTTCCTTAGCTTCCTCCATTGTGGGTGATTTGGCCCTGCAATTACCTTCGTGTCTAAATTCCTTACTGTTCTTACCGTATTCACTGTATTGCAACCACATTACCATCTCTTGCACCTTTATTAATCCTGGCTCATTCCTAGCAGAGGGAGCAGAAAATGCAAGAATTTCTTCCAAATCTTAGCATGACCGGCACCTTTGAGTCACTCATGTCTCAGCAAAAATATCAGCTTCTAAGAAATGCCGTCTGAGACCACCGAATCTCACCTATACCCTGGCAGAGTCTAGCATATCCCTGTTTTATTATCTCCTTAGTATTAATTGCCATACAAAATGAACATGTTTTTGATTGTTCTACTATCACCTATCTTTCTCCAGTAGAATGTAAGTGCTGTGAATGCAAGAGTTTTAGACTTCCCTTGTGTCTGCATCCACAGTGCCTGGCCCATGGTAAACATTCAATAAATAGTTGTAGCATGTTTCTGAACGTCATTCCTTTTAGGAGGGTCAAAAACCTCCCCAATTCTGGGAATGGGTACATAGGACTCTGATCCCAGCTGGATGAATTCTTCCTCTGCATCACAATAAAAAGCTAAAGTTCAATTTGAATATTTTGGTAGCCCATCCCAGCTTTGTCTTTGTTAAAAGACAAAACTAAGGACTTGGACATTGCCCTTTAAACTTGGGAGGGGCAGGGCAATGATAGAGCTGCATTTGGGCTTCTCTGGCATCAAATAGCCAAAGTAAGTCCAAGTGGGCACAGAGCAGCTGCCCCTGAATGGCAGCCTCACTCCTTCCAGCCTCATTTAATCCAGCTGGTTTTTTAGCTTGATTTGTACTAGAAACTATCCTTTGTTTCCCACTTTCTGCTAAGAATATACCTGGAAGCCAGAGGAGTGACTCTGACTGCTCTCCACCTGTTCTTCATCCTTCACCTGTTCATCATACCTGGGAAAGCATGGCTTCAGTGAAATTCATGAAAATGAGACATGCTAAATGGAATTTAAATTTGATTAGCAGGGTCCTTTCTGTGACCATTTTGAGCCCTTGGGAACAAAGTATATTTTCACATAGTGAAAAATATTTTCAGTTATTAATCACGATTAAGCACAAATAGTCATAGCAATGAGTGCAGTAGGCTACTCAAAATTATGGCTTGTGACATATTGATGTCAACCTGAATATTCAGAATATTAATTTCAGGCTTCCTTATGTCCTTCTGCAGACTAACTCCATTGAGGCATACTGTCTTGGAATTTGTCATGGTACATATTCTCCTGTGTCTCTGTGTGCTATAATAGACCTTCACCCATTGCTGGGTAGCATCACAAGTGAGAAGAAATAAGAACTGTAAAATATTTTCTCATCAGTAATTCCAGTAACATTTACTGGTCTGGGCAAAAATTCTAGCACTGATAGTCACAGTTTTTGACCTTGGCAAATTTTCTTAATCTTTGTGACTTCATCTCTACAGCTGCAAAATAGAAATACATAACATCTACCTCACTGGATCCTAAGGAAGAATGAATGAATTAATATATTAATATACATCATTAATATAGATAAGGCATTTATCCTACTGACGTACAACATAGAAATACAACATATGCTAGCTATTGCTGCTGCTGTTGCTGCTGTTGTTATTCTTATACCCTAGGGTTAAGTGGTCCCTGTGGTATTTTTGCAAGTAAACCAAAGTTTATACATCCAAATAAGCACTGTTTGCAGAGTAGTATCTTGGGGTCGTATCCATTTACTTAGATACTGGTGGCCTTGCTCAAAGTATTTCTGAACCCTTCTTTAGGGAGTGCTGTCAGAATCCAACTATAAGTAAAGCATGGTGGGAGAGGTGAGGGGGACCCTTTACCAGGCCTTCTGTGGGTTTCATACTTGCACTGGTAGAGGTACCATGTGGATCCAAGACCCTGTAATGTCAGGATCTTTATTATTGCCATTTTAATGAGAAGAAACCTCTTGGATATAGGTTACTTGATTGAAGTTACATCCCTGGTGGAGAATGAGCCAGGGTTCAAGTGCAGATCTAGTTAAATTCACATTCTCTCCTCCATACCCTGCCATTTCTCAAGAAATCAAACAAGTCTTTATTATTTTAGATTCATTTTGCTTCAGAAAAAAAAATAGAGTTTCCAAGTTTAGTTACTCTAAAATTAAAACTCATCCCCAAATGACTTGGGTTTACTGCTGTTGATGAAATACAAGGTAGACTATTTCCTTAACACTAAAACAATTTCCGATGAAGTAGTTTTGACCATTGGTACTAGAATCATAATAGGTGTATGGTCTTCAAAAATATTTTATAGAATTTTTTTGATATATAAGGTGGTATATGTTTGCATTTCTGTAGCCAATCATACCTCATATTAAAAAGAATATAGAAGAACCACTTGAGTAGAGTGGAGAAGTAGACAAGGCTTGATGCTGGGTTTGTGGTCGTAATCTCAGAACACACACACACACAAAATCACATGGCCTATAAAGTTTTTTTTTACTACTACTGAGTAGAGGAGAAGTTGTTTTTGATTACTGAAATTTCTGAATTATTTACAGTGATTTTTGGGGGGACAACGAGACTGAATATTTGAAATTGTCTTCTTGTTTTTAAGTTAACTTCAATAAGCATAGTGATTGGTTAAAAGATACAGTTTTTCCATCAAATACATTTTGTCTGTTTGCTGGTCTTTCATGCTAATGCTAGAAATCAGCATATGGCCTATAGCCTTGTCCCCTTCTCAGTTGTCCTCTCTAGCAGGAAGTATTAATAGCAAAGGCATCTGAAATGCCCAGTGCAGTTATACCAGTGATTATCATGCACAGTCCATTTAGATGTTTCCCTAGGCCAAATCAGGGCAGGTTCATTTGATTGATCTAGGAACAGTTCAAGCCTCAGAGACAGCAGAGAGAGGGTATCACCTAGTTCAATCAGTTTGGGAAGGAAGAGTAAAGACTGCAGAGGATGGATTAAATGTCTTCACGTTGGTGGAAGAATTGAGGAGTGCAACCTGGATTCACCGAGGGAAGATATCTTCTACCTCTGTCCCTCTTCTGCAAGAAAAGAGGGGGTTTTCTAGATTCTCAGAAGCATTTATTTGTAGCAAAACATTCACTTCCACAACTTTCTCCAGAGCAAGTATCAGTAATAAATACGAATTCTGCATAAAGATCGATGTTTCAACATAAGAGCCTCATAAATCCGCCAGCCTCAAGCGTACCCTAGAGAGCCGCTTTGCAGCAACCTCCATCATGGCGCTGGATAAGGACCAGGAACAAATCCTTATTGAGAGTAAAGGTTATTAGAGACCATCAGGTAGTCAGAAAAGGTGCACGAGGGGGCTCCTCTAAAGTCAAAGGAGGGCTCTTGAGAGGGAGTAGCCCTCCAGGAGACCTGAATTCACTTGTTCAGTAAGAAACCGGTTGAACCAGGTTTGCCCACGAGTTATTTTCTTTCACTCATTCACCTAACTTCTCTCTCAACAAAAACTTTTACTGAGCACCTACTATGTAGCAGATGTTTTACCAAATCTTTGAGATGAATTATCTTAATCTTCTCAATGAACTCCCAGAAGGAGAGTCTGCTCTTATAGACATTTTACAGATAAAGGAATGGAACACAGAGATGTTAGGTAATTCACTCAGGATAATATTATTCTGACTTCAGAGTCCTGAGTCTTATTATGTTTTACAGGCTACCTCCATGTCCCATACGGCACTACATCCACAAAGCAAGTTTATCGAGTGGTGATGTAGAAGACAGGGGAGGAGATTTGGGGGTGTCACAGCACATACATTCAGATGTATCCGAAGTACATTAATCTAGTGGCTCCCCAGAGTCAGCTTGAGTACTCTGCATATGGAGCACGAGCAAGGATGTGTTTCCACAGTGGACAAGTCAGAGGATAAACAAGACAATAAGCAATGTATACAAAAGAGTTATTGCACTAAAAGAAGGCATAGCAGAAAATAATGAGTATAATGCTGAATTTTATTGTCCAAAGCTATCATAGTCACATGTGGTTATTTGCATTAAAGGAAATAAAAAATGTTATTCCTTCATTGTACTAGTTAGGGGCTACCATATTAGCTTAATATAAAATATTTCTCTTATAATAGAAAGTTCTATTGAACAGCACTGGTTCTGACTGTATGTGCTATAGATACACAAAACAGAGAACAAACAGATCACTGTGGACTGAAGTAATCATGGAAGGCTTCCTGCAGGAGGTGGTGATGGGACTATGTAGACTTCCTGCTGAAGAAGAAAAGAAAAATAGGCAGTACTTCAAAGAAATAAATAAGAGACTGAGAAAACAGAAAGAAAACATAAACCTAAAGAAAACAGATATATAAGAAGGTTGTTGGTGGGTAAAGGGATAAGGCAGATGGACAGCATGGAATTAAATTCGGAGAAATATTTGAGGAATGATTGTTGGATTTTCCAAGCAATTTCTGAAATGGTTTGGATATAATTGTAATTTTTCTTTACGGCTGTATTTGGGCTTATGTCTTAGCTAAATGATGATGTTAATGATTAATCCATTGTTTTTGTTGCTCTTGGGCCTGCTTGTGTTTGTTGAGTGCTCAGTCCATGCCTACCAAGAACCTCTATCTGCCTAATCCCAAACCTACCATGCTATCCTGCCTGCTAAAGTGGAACAGGGTAGGGTGCCTGTAGATCACTAGTACTGGAATCTCAACTGGCAGATGGGAGGATGGAGAAATGGGAATCAGGGAGGCTGTGATATGGCTGTGAGTGGTCTGAGAGCCCCTGCAGCTTGTCTGGAAGAGACCATGACTTCTTGGTTGGCTCCAAGAGTCTCAGAATGTCATTCCTGGGGACTAGGGGTCTCCTTGATGAGCCCTATGGGATTGGACTCATGCTGAACAGGGATCAGGAGTCTCCATTATCACCTCTGCCACTGCCAGCTGTGTACAATCTTTGGCATAATCATTTCTCCCCTTTTTGCTTTTCTTTTCCAGTCTGCCAACTTAGGAGATTGGATCCAAGAATGAAAGTATCCCTTCCTATTTTGACACGCAGAGGTTTATTATTATTATTATTATTATTATTATTATTATTATTTCTACACTGTCCTGGCTATCCCTCCTTTAGAATCTAAGCCTTTTCCCTGGATGGAATTTGGAAGACTTACAGGTTCCTAGAAATGAAAAAGTTGTTCCTAAACTTTTAGAACTTCTAAAGCTGTTATAGTGGAGAAAGACATTGAGGTGACTTATTTCTTGAAGGAAAATGTGTGTATGTTTGCAGAATCTGCAGCAGCAGATTTCCCCGAGGCAAATCAAACTTTCTGGTGCATTCTGTCCAAACTTCACAATTCAACAGAAAAGCGCCTTTCCCCAGGAAGCTGGAGCAACAGCTGGAACTGCTTGTTTGTCTAATCATGCAGACTTCGGAGCTAGGAAGGAGGTTGGGCTGTATGAGATATTTTAATATACATTTAGGAGAAATTAATGAAGACATCCACAGCTTGGAGGCAGCCAGTTTCCACTAATGTTGTTAAATATTAATGAAATTCTTTTACTCTTTGGGGCAAAGCAACATGCCTGGTGCACCTTTTAAAATTACTGCATTGCTAACAGGTAGCAGAGCTGAACAGAACTGCTAAACACAGTTACATTTAGCAAAGACCATTAAGATGTTTCTTTCATTCTTAAAATTGCTTAAGAGAGAGCACCTTTCCTTCATAGAAAGGTAATCCCTAGGATTAGTAGGACATTCAATAGATTTACCTCAGAAAACAACTGGAGAATTTTTGAGAAGGTAGTAAGGATACACCACAGCCCAATATTTCCACAGATAAATAATGCTTAGAAATAAGTAATTCAGGCCAGGAACATGGGCTCACGCCTGTAATCCCAGTACTTGGGGAGGTTGAGGTGGGCAGATCACTTGAGGTCAGGAGTTTGAGACCATCCTAGCCCACATGGCGAAACCCCATCTCTACTAAAAATACAAAAATTAGCTTGGCATGATGGTGGGTGCCTGTAATCCCAGCTACTCGGGAGGCTGAGGCAGGAGAATCACTTGAACCTGGGAGTTGGAGGTTTCAGTGAGCTGAGATCGCGTCACTGCACTCCAGCCTGGGTGACAGAGCGAGACACCATATCAAAAAATAAAAATAAAAAAAAGAGAGAAATAAGAGATCCAGCAGTGTGCTGATAAATATTTAACTGCTGGCTCTCTGGAAACAAACAAATTAATACTCCCTGATTAATGGTATCTGCTGATCATCATACATATTCCCATCATGGCAGATTTCAAGCTACCAACCTGACATGAGTGAACACAGAACTGGGGAGAGATAGCTAGTACCACAACATTATATAATATTCCCACCATACAGATACATGGATGTAAAGCACCTCAATAGCATGGACGTTAGAATGATAGAATAGTTTTTATATAATATAGCATATATTATATATAATATTAAAATATAGTAATCAGGAATATATGTTTTAAGTATTACCTTTGTAATATAATTTATATAATTGAAATTTCATACAATTTCATTTTTAATAGTGGCTTTGTTTAACAACCACTGATTAGCTTGCAACATTTCTGAGATGTTAGCTGTGAGCTCTCATGGGCTATTACAAGCTGGCACAACATTGAGTCCATATGAACTGTCGGGCTGAGAGATCTCCAGTAGTTAATCAGGAGGCTTGGCCAAAACATTTACTTGGCAGAAGTGTCTCTTTCTCCTTCCTTCCTTCCAGCTTCATTTAAACATGCCAATATCAAGACTGATCTAAAGTTCCACCTTTCTATGTAGCAATCCATGATTCTTGTCACATTAACTCCACGGGAATCTGTTGGGCACTTGGGGCGACTCTCTGCAGTCCACACTGTAGCATCAGTTATGGGCTCACAGTCTTCCTGCAGAGACAGATGTAATGGCAACCATGTAATGCAATGGGATAATTTTTTTTTTTTTCTTTTGAGACAGAGTTTCGCTCTTGTTGCCCAGGCTGGAGTGCAGTGGTGCGGTCTTGGCTCACTGCAACCTCCACCTCCTGGGTTCAAGCGATTCTCCTGCCTCAGACTTCCAAGTAGTTGGGATTACAGGCGTCTGCCACCATGCCTGGCTACTTTTTGTGTATTTTTAGTAGAGACAGGGTTTCACCATGTTGACCAGGCTGGTCTCATACTCCTGACCTCAGGTGATCCACCTGCCTCGGCCTCCCAAAGTGCTGGGATTACAGGTGTGAACTACTATGCCCAGCTGCAATTGCTTTCTAATGTAATTGGAATTCATTTACCCAATAAATATTTAATGACTGAAATGTCCTAGGTACTGTTCTAAATTCATATTGGTCAAAAACAAACAAACAAATAAAAGCTGACGAATATCTCTGCTCTTTTGTAGCTTCCATTTATAGTTACCAACAGGTTATGACCCCAAAGATTTTGTATGGGGAACCAGCGATGGCGTTCTATGACCTAGATATTAAAGAAGGATAAGTAGGAAACTACCAAACATAGAAAAAAGTGGAATGCTTCAAGCCTGAGGGATTACATAGAAAAAGATAAAGAGGGTTGAAAAGGTTGGCTAGAAGTCTTCAGTTAAGAGTTTGATGGGAAGCTGGGTAAGAAGGTGGGGTGGGGTCAGACTGGGAAGATACTGTGTATGATCTCATTAATCAATTGGTTCTTTCTTGGCTGTACTGTTTAGTGCTGTGCTGCATATTGTTTTATTCTGTTCTTTAGTTGTGTTTGGGGTGTGCTGTATCTCTCTCCCCTAAAGACTGAAAACCCTTTGAGGACAGGGATTGTCACACCTTTTTAAGTTTATTACTATTATTATTATTATTATTTTACAGGGCAGGGCACATATTGAGTTATAAATAGATGTGGAATTAAATTTAAATTTTCAGTCCCCTCTCCCCTTCTTTCCTATTGTAGATACACACACAGACAATTTGCCTCTGTTTTCACTGGACTTCCACAAAATCTTGGCTCAAAGAATATGCAGGAAGCAGAAAAAGAAAGGAGCTGTGGGTTCTGAGAAAACAACTTCTTTTCTGCTGCTTTATGTTTTATTAACACTTAATGGATTAATATTTATATGTCTAGTTCATTTTGCCCCATCGGTGGGTTTCAGTAAACCCTATGATGCTTAACTTAGAAACATGAATTCTGCCAAGTGAAGCTACCCTCAATGACCTCTGCTTGGCTACAATAGCAATAATCCCTTCTACCTACTTTATTGTTCTTCTGCTTTGACATTTACACATCCAGCAGGCTTCTGAAACTCCAAGAAGTAGGGAAACACCGTTTGTACTTCAGATAGGGGACCTCCTTTTCTATACTGCTCTGTTACTTTTCTGTTTTTCATCAGGGAGAAAAGCGGAAAGAAATCGTAGCAGACTTATGGCTAGGATTTTAAAGAAACACACAAAAAGAGCTACAGTGTAGTTTTATTTTATTTTAGGGAAATAGGGGCCTTTGTTTTATCTAGTCAGGAAAAGTTTGACTGACTCTATGTGTCCATGTGAATGGACATGTATATACTTGTTTCAGAGAGGGTAAATCATTGTTTTTGTTGTCATGTGCTTATTTCAATAATTCTGCTGTGACTTAAAATGTACTTTTAACAGCATCCTCCACATTTACTCCCAAGCCAATATACCTGCCACATTATTTATATCAATACCTTTTTAAACCTAGAATTTCTATTTGCTAAGTTGATACTTTGTTCTGTCAACTGGACGCCAAATGACATGGAATTATTTAAAAGGCTAAAAGTTCACTTTCAAAATATGAATATTTGCCCTCACTGGGGATATTTAAAACAATGTGTTATGACTTTCTGGATGGCAATAGGGACATGTATATGTTTGTGTGTACCTGTGGTTATTTTAGCATTTGTACATATTTACTACTGTGCAATATTCATTTTCCTGACAGTGACTATGGGTATGAGAGACATGGGGAGAGCCAGTGTGTCCCAGCTTTCTGGTACAATCCAGCATCCCCATCAAAGGACTGCAGCCTTGGTCAAAGCTACCTTAACAGCACTGGGTAAGTAAAACACCTACAGGGACTCGGCTCACTGTTTTCCTGTTTCTCTAAACTAGGACCAAAGGACATGCATTGCTATTGAATACAGTGGAGTGAAGATAGAGTCTGTTTATAACAAATGGCATTTGAGGGGAAGTGAGGCGTTCTTTAGCTGAGAGTACTTATTTGGGGAGCATCAGAAGAGATTTCTGATCAACCAGATTTCAATACCTTTTGATATTTACTTATGATAGACCATAGTTATTGTTTTAGTTAATCCTTCTCTTCTGGAAGGACATGTAGCTTATTCCTTGACACTCAAGTGAATTAAATTAATACAAGTGATGTGCAGATACTACAGTACTTTCTAGTGAAAGATGAATTGAAACTCTCTGACACTGACGCTGAAAACTTAAAATGAAAATTCCAAAGTTCCATTCTAGGAATTCCTGGAATAAAAATGTCAAGGACCCTTTTCAGGAATTCTCAAATTACATGCATGTTTATCTCTTTGTTCATGTATCAGTTACTCTTTCGGATGCTTGAAAAACATTTTCTTGAAGTTTTCTTGTCTTTGCCTTTCCTTTACTGCCTCTATAACCAAGAGCAGATTTGGCAAGTGGATGGGTGGTCTAAGACAGCACCTCTCAAATGTTAATGTGCCTATCAATCATCTGGGGATCTTATTAAAATGCAGTTTCTGATTTGGGAGATCTGGGATGGGGGTGAAATTCTTCCTTTCTGTGAGCTCCCATGTGATGTCAATATTACTGGTTCCTGGACCGCTCTTTGCGTAGCAAGGGACTGAGTTGTTCTGGACACCAGTCTTAACTCTCCCAATGGATCTTCTGTCATCTCAGTCAAGTTATTCATCTTGATGCTTTTTCCATAGTTAGTTGTAACATAGTGTTGGTACTATCTACCTAACTGATGTCAACAAAGGAAAAAAAAAGATGAGAAAGAAGTGCCGACTGGTCTGAGATACTCTGAAATGCATGTCAACTATTTAGTTCTGGGAGGGCTATTCCTGGAGCCTGAGCTAAGGCTCAAGAATCTTTGCTGTTATTTAATTGTAGGAGTATAGTTTAGGGACTTAAGGCATTCACATTGCAGATCCAACAGCATGAACTTAAAGAGATTGTGGTGTCAGAGAACAAAGTGCCAGGAAGTTTGAGGAAAGGGAGTATTATGGGCACAAGTGATTAGTTGGGCCACCAAATTCCCAGCGAGGGCCTAGGCTGAATGTGATTGCAGGTTAAAAGAGAATTATAAAAGAATTGAATTAAAACATTTCATAGGATCATGTGACATGTGTAGGTACACCACATTTTAAGCAACTTAGGTGTGCCAAAATCCCAAATAGCTAACAAAATAATTCAGGAGAATGAAAGGGAATGGCAATTAAAAAAAAAAAAAGAAAACAAATATGCTACAGATGTCGACCAATACCTCCATATTGTGTAAATGTTGGCTTATGTTTACAAATCATCAACCAGCTTCAGTTAATGGCCAACTGAACTTGAAAAAGAAGAGTAGATGATACCAAGTTTGTGTTAGGACATGGTACCCACTGAAATAGCTATCATCAGTAAAAACTGAGTGTTTTGTAACTATATATCCTGAGATAGTATAAATTGATTACAAATCTTGACTGTCTAGACCAGTGATGACCAAATTAACTATAACGTGAGGCATATATGTAATTTTAGATTTTCTAGTAACCACATTAAAAATGTAAAAAATAAGGTGATATTAATTTTAATAATGTTTTCTTTAACCCAAAATTTCAAAAATATTATCATTTCAGCTGTCACACTAATGACATTTCAAGTGCTCAGTAGCCACAAGGTGAGCTACCATATTGGCTACCATATGGACAAGTGGTGCTATGTAAACCAGAATAACTTTAGACCCATTATAAGCTCAGTTGACAAAAATGATGTATATATGCAAGATATTATATCATAATTTGATCTAAGACAATAATGACATACAATATTTGCTTAATATCCCCTGGGATCTCTGAATAGGGGTGTAGTTCAGCAGTGGGGTGGCAGAGGGGATCCAGGGAAAATGTCAGGTATGATGGAAGACTAATATCATTCAAAAATAATTATAAATTTCTCTGTTTTTGAAACCATCATAGGAAGGCAAAATAGATGGATTTGTTAATTATTCTTGACGTAGTGAGTGAAAGAAGACAAAATGTAATGAGCATGTAATGGTGATGATGATGGTGATAATAATGCTGCTGGTGATGATGGTGGTGATGGTCATAGTGGTGGTATGTTTCTTTCATGTGGTTTTACCAGAACATTTGTGTGTTCAGTGCAGCCTTATAGATGGTCATGTGCTGGAAATATGCCCATCATGCAGATCAGGGTTGTAGGAAAGCTCTTGGCTTGACTTCATGTGCTGGGGTTGGTGGGCAAGGAAGACGACATGGTGTCATTGTACATAATGATGTCCTTGTCATAGAAGGTCATAGTGCTTTGTCAGGTGATTTTCCCATGCTTATCTCTTCTAAAAGATAGTTTTACATAGTGGCATAGTGAGATTGAATAGGAGTTTCAAATTTATGTTTCTAATCTGGTGTTTATGCTGAGTGAGAAATGAAATATTAGCAAGGAGAAAATAAAATGTGCTCTGAAATAGCCCAGTGGCTCCACAGCAAGGGCTATTAGGCATTAGGGGAAGAAATAAGCCCTGGAGGAATAGGAAAGATAGGTAGCAGCCTTCTGATTAATCAGAGTTAGAAAAAGTTTGATGTTCTGCCTGCTTTCTGGTACAGAGAAAGCTGGAGATGTCCTCTGGGAGATAGAAACAGGTTTGTCCCTCACAAGTAGAAGCACCTGCTTTTCCTGTTTCCCTAGTCCAATGAGTCTGCCTCCTCTTTTGTTGTGTGTGAGTCAGACATTGATTTTTCTTGTCTGTTTTAGACACTGATCCAATCTGTGGCTCACCAGGTAGGATCAATAATAACGTTTAAGGAGCTACTCTTCCCAAGATGGAGGGATAGCAGGTCCTCAGCATTTGTTCAGCTTCATAAATGTTTGTCTGTGTTCTTTGAGACTTGGTTTCTAGGGGCCGCTGTGTGAAGCACCTGTTTTGCTCTTGCTCTCTTATATTCCCTTTATCATACACACACACACACACACACACAACAGCAACAACACACTCGACACAAACTACTATCAATTGTCAATTCTACTTAGGTATCGGCGGATTGTGTCCAACAACTGCACAGATGGGCTAAGGGAGAAGTACACCGCCAAGGCCCAGATGTGCCCTGGAAAAGCCCCTCGGGGCCTCCATGTGGTGACAACCGATGGGCGCCTGGTGGCAGAGCAGGGGCACAATGCAACTTTCATCATCCTCATGGAGGAGGTAGGTGCTCGACTGGTTCTCTGAGGTCAGAACTCCCAACCAGACCATTCCCAGAATGGAAAAAGAAGATCTTACATTCCCAGAGACCCCTGCACCAAAGTCAATGGTGAGAAGCTGAAACTTCTGGAAAGAAGACAGACAAGGGTGAAAGAGGGCTTGGGGTATTTACTGACCTTTCTCCCTTTATCCCACAATAAAGACCCAGTCTGCAGTGGGAGCCCACTTGCCTCTGGAGCATGCAGATGTGGATATATTCTTCAGGGTGTTCATTAAAGTCTGCTTTGCTGAGAGAGTATTTATTACCATAAGACCATAAACTGTAAACTTGGCCAGAGGAAAGAAATTTGAATTTTATCTGTTGCTTTTAGGAGCCTCTTTTGCTTTATTCTAACCCTTAATCCCACTGATTAGAAAAGCCCACAAAGCTTTCACAAGGTCTTGAAAGTATGAGCGTGAGGGTGGGGAAGATTATTGAAATCCTTTAAAGTTATCTTTATAAAGAGTGTTGTGTTAGTTACTTTTCTATCAGCTAGATGCTGTATTCTTTCACTTTTTTAGTGTCTTCTGAAATCTGGGCAGTAAAATCAGACTGCATACATTGATTCCAGTATGGGAATATCTCTGTTGTCTGCTTCTTTTATAAGCTGTTGAATTGCTTACTATACTAGGGCATTTAAGGCACTCTGCTGAGTGGTGGAGCAGGAAGGCTTGCCTGATTGACACAGCCCTCTAAATTTATATGCAAATTGCTCTGTGCTCTTGAGATCTTGGAAAGAAGGCAAAACAGGCCAGGAGTCTTTTTTTCACAAGTATGAGCACTTCAGAAACCTTTAAAGTCAGGAGCACACTGGACAGGGTTGTGAAGGTTCCTTATCCTGGGTTGACAGATTTCTCAGCCTTCACTTATAGCAGGTGCTTGAATTAAAGGACTTTAAGATTCAGAGAGGGTCATTATCACATTTCCACTAGGGAGTTTCCAGGACCACAGCTATAAAAACCTTCTCTTGAATGGATGTGAAGAGTCACGATCTTATCCATTTGAATTGCCTCCAGTTCATTTCCACTTTAATTTATATTCATAAACTCAAGGATAGTTGACATTGTGTTGGGGGGCAAGAGAGCACCTATCAATATTTCATTCACATCTGGGCTGCTATGGGGGAAGAGATGGAAAGTGAAACTGTGATCAGTGCACATTCACTGGGCAGAAGGATTGGCTCATAATTCCAAAATGATGTATTTCTCTATTCTATCATTCATCTTCATATATGAACAGAGCAATGATATTCTTCTTCATATAGGATCTTTGTTTTGTGGTCAAGTGCATTGTGTTGATCCAAAGTGTTGGCCCAATGTGATGGTGGTAGGGTGGGGACCAAGAAGAATAGGGTTCAGCATAGGGCCTTAAGGAGCTAAATGTTGGCTTTAGGTGGTGAGATGCATTCACCTGAATCATTGGCATGATGTTACCAGGTAGTACACAGAGAGCTCTTGACTTTCCAAGAGACAGAGATATCTGTGAGCTGGGATGATCTGAAAAGGCTTCAGGGAAGAGGAGGCTTAGGTAGATTTAGGGAAGTCCAAGGATAAGAGAACAAGGGTATAATTTTGGGTGGTATGCAATATTCATCTGTAGAATGGGAATCGCCATCCTATCCCTGCTGTTATTTTGCAGATGGCGTTATATAATATGTATTAAGTGAGTAGCATAATTCTTGTAACATAGCAAATACTCAAAATAGGAACAATTACAACTGCATGGCAACTGAAGGCATTATTGAAACCAGACTGGGTCTGGAACCTGGTCTTCCTGTACTCACTATGAAACTTTGGTCTAACTACTTATTTTTGTCCCCACACAAATGGGGACAAAATACTTTCTACAATATGGAATTATGAGGAGAGTACTTGCTTGGCACTAACAAAAGAACCTCTGTAACTATTTGCTGCTACTATGACTGCAATTATTATTAGGGCACAGAAGGAGAATTAAACTATGTATGTGAGGGAGTCAGTGAAACCCTGGCTTCCCTTCAGAACTTTATAGAGGGTCTACCTTGCCTACTATTGCCAGTGTCATACCAACTCAGGTTGCCCTGAGCTTGGATGATGAAGACAATAGGTCCATAGTGCCTGCCCATAGTGCCCTGTGGATCAGATGGGAGTGTGATCATTGTGTTGCAGGTGTTTCAGCCCCTTGGGAAAGACGATGGGTCATCAGAGGTTGATGCTGAAGCAACAGGAGGAAGCATCAGATAGGAGTATGGCTGGACCATGTAAATTGACCCATCTGCTATGCCGTCTTGCAGGGTGATCTCCAAAGGACAAACATCCAGCTTGACTTTGGGGATGGGATTGCTGTGTCCTACGCAAACTTCAGCCCCATCGAGGACGGCATCAAGCACGTGTATAAGAGTGCAGGGATCTTCCAGGTGACAGCCTATGCAGAGAACAACCTTGGCTCAGATACAGCTGTCCTCTTCCTGCATGTGGTTTGTAAGTAGCAGGCACCAGCCCCCTTTTCCCTTTATTCCCAGTTGGCAACTTGTTCTGTTCAGACTTCCTAAAATTCAGAGCTGAGACCAGGTTCAGTGTGACTACTATGATTACCCAAACCAAATGGTGGAGATATGTACTCATCTGTGTTTCTGAGTTTTATGATACAGAAGTAGATTGATTATTTTGAAGTTTGGATAACATATTACCAACTGGGCCCTCCTTTTCAGCACCACTCTGCTCTGATATAAATGTGTGCTTGCATACACATTCAGGTAAAAGTCTCCTCTCTTCCTTTTGGAGAATCCTCGAAATGAAAAAGAAACAAGCCATCTGGTTGATAGTCTCAGGCTCATTCTCAATCTATCATGAATGAAGAATGCAAAAGTCAAAGTCAACTGTTATTTGTGTTGTAAGAGCCAAAGAAGGATTAAAGAAACACATTTAGATATTTTTAATGTAGAACTAAACACACACACAAAACTAATTTTTACATACAAGGTTACTGCAAGTTCATTCTGTTTTGACAATTCTAAGAACTGTCCAAAAATATTTTGTTGTCCTAGAATCTATTTCATTGCTATTGGCTGTTGCTTGGCACAAACCAAAAGAACAGTTGGTGCTCCAAAATATTTCATTTGTGCTGGATGCATTTTGTGTATTGTCTATTCTAGAATTTGATGCAGGTAAACTGAAACTTTAATATTGTGATTTTAGAATGTCAGGTCAAGGAAATGTTGTCATGGGACTGGGATTGGTTTCCCACATGTGTATCAGTGATATTCTTGAGTCTAAGGACTTCCATGGTTCATTCTTACATACCCCACAATAATTTCCAGGTAATATGCTACATATGGTGAAATTATAAGTTCTGAAAGAGTCTAAGTGAAAACAAGGAGCACCCTCCTATTAACAACTCAGTGATGGCATCAACTCTATCATATAAACAACCTACACCTAAGAGGTTCCTGGCAAACAGTAAGCTAGCTGGTCTCCTAGCTCTCTGGTCACAATGCCAGTAAAGGGACCAAAAGTGATAAGGGATGTGTGTGAGAGGAGACCTGGATTATGTAGCTCAGTCGTGTCCCTAAAAATGACAGGCTACATGGCCATGAGATAAATGATTTCATCTCTGGATCTCCTGAACTCCAGTTTTAAAATAGCTTAATTCTGACTGCTACCTTGCCTCATGGGGCTTTTGTTATAGTAAACACACACACAAAAAAAATCCAATCATTCACTAATTAATTTAACAAAAATTTGTTGAAGTCTTAAAATATGCAAGGCACTCTGCTAGGCACTAGGAGGTAGCAATGCAGATATGGCCCTCCTCTTACAGAGTTTCCATTCTGGTGGGGAAGTAGGGTGCTGCTACAAATGAGCCATAAACAGGCAAAGTGGTGAGAACCACACCACATCAACTACAACCATTCTGTGCCAGAAGCACCAGGTCAGAAACCCAGGTGGGTGATGTGCACAGTGTTCATGAGCCCAGGCTTTAGAACAAGGGAGATCTGTGCTTGAATTCCGATCACATTCCTTTGTTAAATGTCTGCTATTGGCCAATGTTCTTAGGCTTTATAAACCTCCAATTTCTTATCTTCAATGCTAGCTGGGCGCGGTGGCTCACGCCTGTAATCCCAGCACTTTGGGAGGCCAAGGCAGGCAGATCACGGAGTCAGGAGATTGAGACCATCCTGGCTAACACGGTGAAACCTCTCTCTACTGAAAATACACAAAATTAGCCAGGCGCCACTGCACTCCAGCCTGGGAGACAGAGAGAGACTGTCAAAAAAAAAAAAAAAAAAATTTATCTTCAGTACTTAGCTAAAAGGGAGGCTGTGAGAATCAAGCTGGATGAGGTGTGCATGTGTTGGGTATCCCCAAGACCACCACCAGGTTTGGTGATTCACTAGGCAGACCCACAGGGCTCAGCTAAAGTTTCACTCGTGACTATGATTCATTACAGTGAAAGAGTACAAAACAGAATCCTCAAAGGGAAAGGCTCAAGGGGCAAAGTCTGGAGGAAACGAGGCAGAAGCTTCCATGAGTTTTCTCCCCACAAAGTCACACAGGACTCTCCTTTATCCAGCAATGAGTTGTAACATGTATAAAAAGGCTGTCTAAAACAGAATCTCATTAGAGACTCAGTGCCTAAAGTTTTTAATGGGGGCCAGTCATGTAGGTACCCTCTGCCTGGCATATAACAAAACTCCAGATTCCCAATGGAAAGCACGGGGAATAAACAATACTGTTTGCAAAAACAGTTTAGGCAGAGCGAACCACTCTTATCAGTTAATGGTTGACTGGAAACACTCCCAGGGCCATGTTCCCAGATACCAGCCAAGGGCCAACTTGCAAGCAGACCTTCCTAAGGACAGCAATTTGAGGTCCATGTTATTTTTTGGCACAGTGTGCGGAATGCTGCCTATCACCCAGCTTGGTGCATGATAAATTAGAGTATTTACTAAGTACTTCCTATTAACTTCGTACTTGACATTTTTGCTGCATTTAAAAATGAAGACAAAGAAGGAAAACAAACTTCACATTTCTCTGTTCCAAGGACTTGCCCCAGCCACATTTCTGATTCTGCCAAGAGTAGGCCTTGCCTTCAGGGTGTGACAACCAATGTATCTTACTGGCAAAAAACACAACAGCAAGGAACAGGTTTATACCGTGGCTTATGTGCATGAGGGAGGAAATGTTCCTTGAAACTTTTATTGTGCTCATAATTCCCTCCAAATCAATCATGGCTGCATTTTCCAGACAGTTTTTATTGTGGAGACTGCTCTTGGCCTTATCGTGGGCCATTAGCTAACAAACGTAGTTGTTAGCTGCCCATAATAACCAATCTCACACAGATTATTAGATTTTTATCAAAAGGGGCACTATTTGACAGTGAGGAATTTAGAAGTTTGCACTGTTTCTTCCTGAATCTGCTCAGCTGTCATCTCTTCTCATTGATCCTTGGTATGTCTCCACATCAAAGCCCAGGGCTCCTGGCTCAGAATCTTTGCCCTAAAAAAAACTGGTGTATGGTAGTGTTCCTTAGGATTATTTTTAACCAAACACGCTTGTCCTGAAGCGGAATAAATGCAACCATGAGTGATGGTCTTCCAAGTCATAAACACCACATCCTTTTTGTGTTTGGCATGAGTTTATGGAGAAGGGGGTCTCCTTTTATCTTCTTGGGTATCAGAGGACCTGACACTGTCAGCTCCCACTGAGCCAAGGCCCCCAAGTGACAGAAAGCCAAGAAGAAACTCAAGGCCATGAACCACAGCTGCATCATTGCTTAACTGTGGAAGATCCCAGGGTTCCCATGAGGTGTGTTGGGAAATGGGTTTCATGCTTTCTGGAGGATAACAATGAGAACAGAAGCAGTGACTTTGAGGGTGAAAAGGTCCCCTAAAGGGGCCCCTTTCCTGTCAGGAGAAAAATGAGAGATTTGAATCTGGGCATGGAGAAAGAAGTTTTTCATCTCCCTCCTTGGAAGTGGACTAGCCAGGAGCCCCTCCCCACAGCCTCTTTCTCTTCCCCATCGATCAATAAAACACAAACTATAAAGAGACATAAATTAGGTAAACTCCTAAAAATGAGTAAATAAAGCAATGAAATTATCCATTATTTTCTCACATCTTGTGCCTTTTTTACTCTCATGAACAAACAAATCATACAAAAATAATAACAAAAAAAATTCTTATTTAAAATAAGTCAACCTTCAACCAAATGTGTATCTGAATTGACAAAAGTTGAAAGTGTTTGCTAAGAGAAATCTTGAGATGCCATATGTCTGGGGTCAAGGCAGAGAACTTTAGGCAGAAAGCATTCTCAGGCTGTAGATACTCTTCCTTTTAAGTATTCAGTTTTATTTTATTTTTAATTGTTGTGGGTACATAGTTGGTATATGTATTTATGGGGTACATGAGATGTTTTGATACAGGTATGCAATGTGAAATAAGCACATCATGGAAACTAGGGCATCCATCCCCCTCAAGCATTTATCCTTTGCTCATACACTGGCCTGACTGGTCTCCCCACCCAAATAGTAGTCGCTGTCCAAACACTTTCCCCTTCAATATAAAATTACCTATGACACAGAATATGTCCAGTTAGACTCAGCAGAATGCTCACTGAAGTCCTTAGAGGGACTTCTACCCAATGACAGACAGAAACAGTGATGGCAGTGGTGGTGGTGGGCAGTAGTGGTAGAAATCATGACATTCTTTCATTAATTGTATGAACAACCACATAACAATTTCATATGTTTAAACAACCACATAACAATTTAAACAACCACATAACAATTTCATATGTTCTTATTACTATAAGGAAGGCAGAGCAAATGTCCTTACTTTTACAACAAGGTAATAGTCTGTGTAGGATTAAGACTCGTAAGATAAAGGAAAAAATCGTATAAGTACATTTGTGCCAGAGTTGAAATGAGAAACATCTATCTGTTTTCTTCCCTTTGAACTGACTTGTCTCCAGAATTACCAGGGAAGCAAATAAGGATGGCTAGATGGCCTGAAAAATGCTCCACCAATAAGAAGAATTCAAGCCATCTAGGCTGAAGAGATGTCTTTGCTACAGTTGTGGCTTAAGAACTTCATATAGAAGTCTCTTCAGTTACTTGTACTCATCAAATTGATGATGGTGGAAACTAAGGAAATGTGCTCTGACACAGTAGGAAGAGAATTAAAATATTTTATTTGGATTTGGGTATGTAGGAAGGATTAAATAAGAGAAAGGAGGGAGGAAGACAGAAAGATAGAAAGGAAAGTAAGGAAAAGAGTTAGGAAAGGAGGGAAAAAGGAAGAAAAAATCTTGCAGTGTTAAAAAATTATTTACCTCTCAGATGCAACACTGATACATTACTGGCCCCCCCCCCCCCTTCTTTTTTTTTATTAAGATGAAGTTTTGTTCTTGTTGCCCAGGCTGGAGTGCAATGGTACGATTTCAGCTCACTGCATCCTCCGCCTCCTGGATTCAAGTGATTATCCTGCTTCAGCCTCCCGAGTAGCTGGGATTACAAGCACCTGCCACCATGCCCAGCTAGTTTTTGTATTTTTAGTAGAGATGGGGTTTCACCATGTTGGCCAGGCTGGTCTCAAACTCCTGACCTCAGGTGATCCACCCACCTCAGCCTCCCAAAGTGCTGGGATTACAGGTGTGAGCCACCGTGCCCGGCCACATTAACACCTTTTCATCAGCTTTGTCCTCTTCTCATTTTAGTTTGGAAACTAAAATCCTCACTTATTGCCTAGGGTGTGTTCATGTATATTATTCTACTTGCTACTTTAGAATATCATGCTGCTTTTATCAGTTTTCTGAGGGAAAAAATGAGAAGCTTGGTTACCTTTCTGCAAGCAGATTTTTTATTATTTGGGAATCTGACATTTGTGTCTCCTTTGATTTAGGGAGATATACTTTTCCCTTTTTGGAAAACAGCCTTGCCAGTTTCTGAATGACATCCAGTGTGTACTGCAGATGATAAGGCACAATGGCCAATTGTTGAAGGAGATGGAAACCCATTAACAATCAGGAATAATGGAAGAGCCCTCCACACAATGCATTGACCCCAAATCACAATACAGGCTAATCATCAATAACAAAATAGACTGCTGTTTATCTTCCCATTTATTGGCTAAGTGTCTAGTAAATCAGCTTTGTCCTTGTATTAGAGGTTCATAAGCATCTGTGGTTAGGCTTATCAGATGTAAATTTAGTTCAGATGCCACTCAAAAAATCTGAAACTTGCTTTGAGTTCCCTATTATACCCAGTGCTTCATTTCAAGTGCATATGCACACCTCCCAATGTGTATGATTTTCTGACCCTTCTTTATTACAGGGGATGCTAATAGAAATTAAGGTTAAGAATCTAGGGGTGTAATACAGTGCCCACATCCAGAAATACAAACACTGTCATTTTTTTCTGTTTCCTTAGGTCCTGTGGAGCATGTTCATCTCCGAGTTCCATTTGTTGCCATAAGAAATAAGGAGGTCAACATCAGTGCAGTCGTGTGGCCCAGTCAACTGGGGACCCTTACCTATTTCTGGTGGTTCGGCAATAGCACAAAGGTTCGGCCCTTTCTGATTGGTGTCAAATTAGATCTGTACTGAATGCTCCTATGTTCCTGCTTTTATGTGTCTATTGGGAGGCACTGAGAATTCAGGCAATAAGAGGTACTTAATAAACCTATGAGCCCACAAAATTGAATAAAACCTACCTCTTCACACCAAGTTCATTACTTTATTAGGGAAAGTTCAAATAATCCTGAGCAAGAAAAAGTACTTTGAGAAACTCTACGAACCTTCATGTTCTTGCTTCTCTAATCAATATTTCTAAAATTTCATTCGTTCTATTTAATTTAATCTTGGCCTTGGACTGGTTATATAATGTCAAAGAAGTTACTTAGCATCTCTGAGATTAAGTAGCCCTATCTATCTGATATCTAAATGTAGGGCTGTCAAAATTAAACGAGATAACACAGGTAAAGAATCCTTGTCAATACTTACTAGCTGTTCTAGAAATGCTAGCATTCTTTTTAGGCAGGTTACTGAGGTTGCCACATCTCAAAGAAAAGAACAAAAGAGGCCAAACTCTGGACTGGCCATACACTCCCTGCTTCCAGCCATGGTGATGGCAACACCTGTGTCAAGCATGACCACAATTGTATGATAGAAGCTGGGAACAATTTGGCTGAGAATTCCTCAATTAAATTAATGTTCTTAATGTTCTTCTCCATTCCTGTTTTATAAAGAACACTTCATTTTTGAGGAGTTGTAATTTCACAACAAAATCAACAGGTGGTACAGAGATTTTCCATATATCCCCTGCTTCTACACATGTATAGCCTCCTCCATGATCAACATCCCCCACCAGAGTGTTACATTTGTTGTAACAGATGAACTTACATTGATATATCATTATCACTCAGAGTCCATAGTTTACTTTGGGATTCATTTCTGGTTTTGTACATTCCATAGGTTTGGATAAATGTATAATGACATGAATCTACCACTATAGTATCAAAAAGAAGGGTTTCACTACCCCAAAAATGCTCTGTGCTCCACCCATTCATACCTGCCTCCTCCTCAATCCTTGGCAACCACTGATATTTCTTCTGTCTCTGTTGAGTTTTGCCTTTTCCAGAATGTCATATAGTTGGAATCATACAGTATGCACTGTTTTCGTATTGGCTTCCTTCACTAAGTAATATGCATTTAAGTTTGCTCCATGTCTTTCCATGTCTTGATAGCTCGTTTCTTTTCAGTGCTGAATAATATACCATTGTCTATATGTATCACAGTTTGTTTATCTATTCACTCATTGAAGAGCATATTGGTTGCTTCTAAGTTTTGGCAGTAATGAATAAAGCTGCTATAAACATTCATGGGCAAGTTTGGTGTGGACATAAGTTTTCAACTACTTTGGATAAATACTAAGAGCATGATTTCTGGATCTTATGGTAGCAGTATGTTTGGTTTTGAAATAAACCACCAAGCTGTCTTCCAAACTGGTTGGACCATTTTGCATTTCCACCAGCAATGAATGAGAGTTCTTGTTGCTCCACATCCTCACTAGCATTTGATGGTGTCATGTTCTGGATTTTGGTCATTCTAATAGCCATGTCATGGTATCACATTTTTGTTTAAATTTGGATTTCCCAGATGACATATTATTTAGAAAAAGTTTTCATATGCTTATTTGCCAACTATATAACATCTGTGGTGAGTTGTCTATTAAGGTCTGTGGCCTATTTTTAAATCGGATTGTTCCATTATTTATTGAGTTTTAAGAATTCTTTGTGTATTATTGTATAATCTTTTATCAGATATGTCTTCTGCAAATATTTTCTTCCACTCTGCGGCTTATCTTTTCAATTTCTTGATAGTGTCTTTTGTAGACAAAAGTTTTTAATTTTAAGGAAGTCCAGCTTATCAGTTCTTTTTTCCACGAATCATGTCTTTGGTGGTGTATCTCAAATGACTTCACCAAACCCAGCATCATCAATGTTTTCTCCTATGTTGTCGTCTAGGAGTTTTATAGTTTTGAGTTTTACATTTAGATCTATGATCCATTTTGAGATCATTTTTTAAAGGCATAAGGTTTATGCCTGGATTCTTTTTTTTTTTTTTTTTTTTTTGCATGTGGATGTCCAGTTGTTCAAGCACCATTTGTTGAAAATACCATTTTTGCTCCATTGTATTAATTTGGCTGCTTTGTGAAAAATTAGTTGATTACACTTATGTGGGTCTATTTCTGGGCTACTTATTTGGTTCCGTTGGTCTGTTTTCCTGTTTTTTTCTACCAGTACAACCTGTTTTGATTACTGTAAATTTATAATAGATCCTGAAGTTGAGTAGAGTCAATTCTTCAACTTTGTTCACCTTCAATTTTATGTTAAGTATTTTGAGTCATTTCCTTTGCCATATATAGTCTCAAATCACTTTGTCAATATCTACAAACTAACTTGCTAGGATTTTGACTGGCATTGGATTGCATCTATAGATCAAATTGGTAAGAACTGACATCTTCACGATATTAAGTATTCCTATCCATGAACATGGACTATCTCTATTTGATTTCTTTCAACAGAGTTTTGTAGTTTTTCCTACATGGATCTCATACACATTTTGTTAAATTTATACAGAAGTATTTCATTTTTGATGGTGCTGAAGTACAAGATATTGGGTATTTTATGTTTTTGTTTTAATTGATATGTAACACTACTGTTTTTTATATGTTGATTTTGTATTCTGCAACTTTACTGAATTTGTTGATCAGATTTAAGAGTTTTTTCATGGAGTCTCTAAGTTTTTCTAAATATACATCAGCAAAGAGGGACAGTTTGACTCTTTCGTTTTAAATTTAGATGGTCTTTTTTTTTTTTTTTTTTTTTTTCTCTTGCCTGATAACTCTGGTTAGGACTTCCAGTCCTATATTGAATAGGAGTGGTGAAAATCAGCATCCTTATCTTCGTGTCCTAGGTTTTAAAGGGAAGGCTTTCCACTTTTCCTGATTCAGTGTGATATTAACTATGGATTTGTCATATAGCCTTTACTACATTAAGGTACATTCCTTCCATGCTGGTTTGTTGAGACTTTTTATCATTGGCGATATTAAATTTTATCAAATGCTTTTTCTGAATCTATTAAACATGATAGTATGTTTTTTGTCATTCACTCTATTGATGCAATGTGTCACATTTATTGACTTGTGTATGTTAAATTATACTTGCATCCCTGGGATAAATTCAACTTGATCTTGATGTATATTTTTCTCTGACATGCTGTTGAATTCAGTTTGTTAGTATTTCATTGAGAATTTTCGATTCTATATTCATCAATTGTGAAGAGTTGAAATTAGTTCATCTTTAAAAGTTTGATAGAATTCAGCAGTGAAGCCATCTGATCATAGACTTTTCTTTGTTCGGGAGACTTTTTATTACTAATTAAATCTCATTATTGGTTATTGGCCTGTACAGGCTTTCTATTTCTTCCTCATTCAATCTTGGTAGGTTGCATGTGTCTAAGAATTTATCCATTATCCATTTTCTCTAGGTTTTTCAATTTATTAGTATATATAGTTGTTCATAATTGTCTCTAACGATCTTTTGTGTTTCTGTGGTATCAGTTGCAGTGCCTCCTTTTCCATTTCTGATTTTGTTTGAGTCTTTACTCTTTCTTGGTTAGTCTAGCAAGTGGTTTATTGATTTTGTTTATCTTTTCAAAAAAACCAACCTTTTGGTTTATTGATCCTTTGTATTATTTTTTAGTCTCTGTTTTGTTTAGTTCTCCTCTGATCTTTATTATTTCTTATCTTCTACTAATCTGGAGTTTTATTTGTTCTTGCTTTTCTAGTTCCATGAGTTGCAGATTGTATTATTTGAAATCCTTCTGCTTTTCTGATGTAGGTAGTTATTGCTATAAGCTTACCTCTCAGCACTGCTTTTGCTATATCTCATAGGTTATGGTATGTTGTGTTTCTGGGGTTTTTTTGTTTGTTTGTTTCAAATTTTTTAAAATTTACTCTGTAATTTCTTTCTTGACCCAACATTCAGAAGCATATCATTTAATTTCTATGTATTTGTACAGTTTCTAAAGTTCCTCTTGTTATTGATTTCTAGATTTATTCCATTGTTGTCTGAGAAGATACTTGATATGATTTCAACTTTACAAAATTTGTTCAGACTTGTTTTGTGTCCTAACATGTGGTAGATCTTGGAGAATGTTCCATTGGCTGATGAGAAGAATGTATATTCTCTAGCTCTTGGATAAAATTTTCTGTAAATATCTGTTAGGTCCATTTGGTCTAATGTGCAGTTCAAGTGAAATGTTTCTTTGTTTTCTGTCTAGATAATCTGTCTAATCCTGAGAGTGGAGTGTTGAAGTTCCCAACTATTATTGTGTTGGATTCTATGTCTCCCTTTAGATCTACTAATATTTGCTTTGTGTATCTGGGCGCTGGGGTATTGGGTGCATATATGTTTAGAATTATGATATTTTCTTGCTGAATTGATCCCATTATCATTATATAATGATCTTCTTTGTATGTTTTTGTTTTTTTATTGTTTTTGACTTAAAGTTTGTTTCTTTGATATAAATATAGCTACTCCTACTAACTTTCAGTTTTCATTTGCATGGAATGTATTTTCCCATCCTTTTACTTTCAGTCTATATATGTCATGACAGGTGGGATGAGTTCCTTGTAGGCAGCATATTGTGGTCAGTGTGTGTGTGTGTGTGTGTGTGTGTGTGTGTGTGTGTGTGTGTGTGTGTTGTAAATGCATTTCATTAGCTTTATCTTTACTGAGGAAAGTTAATCTGTTTACGTTCAAGGTTATTGATGTGTGAGGGCCTATTTCTATCATTTTATTAATTAATTAATTTCTGGTTGTTTTGTATACCTTTGTCCCTTTCTTTCTCTCTTATTGTTTATCATAGTGGTTTTGTTTTGTTTTCATTTGAATCTTTTATCTTCCTTTTTTGTTTGTTTGTTCTACCAGTGGTTTTTGTATTTTCTTGTGTCTGCCTGCCTGCCTGCCCTGCCCTCCCTCACTCCTTTCCTCCTTTCTTTCTTCCTTCCTTCCTTCCTTCCTTCCTTCCTTCCTTCCTTTCTTTCTTTCTTTCTCTCTCTCTCTCTTTCTTCCTTTCCTTTCCTTTCCTTTCTCTCTTTCTCTCTCTCTCTTCTTTCTTCTTTCTTTCACTCTTTCTCTCTCTCTTTCCTTTTTTTCTCCTTTCTTTCTTTTTCTCTTGCTCTTTCTTTCTTGCTCTCTCTCTTTCCCTCTTGCTTTCCTGATTCTTTATTTCTCTTTCACAGGATTTTCTTAAGAATTTCTAATATGGCAAATCTAGTGGTGATGAATTCTCTCAACTTTTGCTTGTCTGGGAAATATTTCAATTCTTCATTTATGAAGAATATCTTTGTTAGGTATAATATTCTTGGTTGACAGTATTTTCCTTTCAACTGTTTGAATATATCATCCTATTCTCTCCTGGTTTATAAGATTTCTGATGGCAAATCCACTCTTGTTTGAATGGGGGTTCATTTATAAGTAACTAGACATTTTCCTTTGCCTATTTTTTGAATTCTGTATTTGTCTTTGACTTTTAAAAGTTTGACTATAATGTGACATAAAGAAAATCAAATTGCTTTTCATCTTTTGGAACTATCGGAGCCACCTGAATCTGAATATGTAAATCTCTTGCTAGACTTGGGAAAAGTTTCAGCAATTATTTTGTTAAAAGATTTTGTAATTCTTTCATTTTCTTTTATCTTCTGGCATACCAGCAATTTGAATATTTGCTCATTTTATGGTGTTCCATATAACACATAAGTTTTGCCTATTTTTAAAAATTATTCCCTTAAAATTTTTGTCTGAGTGGGTTATTTCCAAAGACCTGTTTTCAGGATCTGAGGTTCTTTCTTCTGCTTGATCTAGTCTATTAAAGCTTTCAAATATATTTTGTCTTTCATTTGGTGGGTTCTTCTGTTAGAATTTGTCTGCATTTTTTAAATAGTGTCTCTTTGGTAAATTTATCATTCATATCATGAATTGGTTTTCTGATTTCTTTTCCTTGCATTTTTGAATTCTCTTTTTATCTCACAGAGCTTCTTTCAGTCAATATTTTGAATTCCTTTTCTTGGATTTTATAATTGTTTTGTTTGATTGGGATCTGTTACTGGAGAATTATTGTGTTCCTTGAGAGTTGTCACTTTTTCTTGCTTTTTCATGTTTTCTGTGTCCTTATGCTGATATCTGTGCAGCTGTTGTAATGGTCACATCTTCCAATTTTTTGAATTTGCTTTTGTTGGGAGGGACTTTTTCCTGAAGATGTTTTTATGGTGTTGGTTGAGTAGGGCACTTTGGCTTTGATTCTGGGTGCATGTATTAGTATAGTGTCTGTATAATTTCTTTTGCCTTAAATAGAATCAGTGGCAGCTGTGATTCCCTTGCTGTACTGGGGGCAGTTATTAGTGAAGACTGTGGAAATTTTTTGCTAGGGACTGGGATGCCAGGTGGGCCAGGGTTTGGGGTCCTAAGGTAGCAGCAGTGAGCTGCTTATGCCTATTTAGGGGCCTCAGGGTGGTGTATGTTGGCCTTGGTGTTAGAAGGCCCAGCTGCACTGATTTCTGGGCCTCCAAGTGTCTTGCTGGTAGATGTAGTGGTGCACCAGGTGGTGAGTGGGTTCTGTGCCCCTTGGGCAGGAGGTGTGGTGTAGGTGATGGTAGTAGCAGTGGGAGGATAACCCTCTGGGTCTTGAGCAGTTTCCACTAATGTTAGTGGTGGCTGCAATGGGCTTAGTGGTTTAGTCTTCATATCTACAATTAGTGGATACAGATGGGTGCCAGCTCTGGTGGTAGTGGCAGGATGGTGGGCCCAACCTGGTAGTAGTGGCAGGGTGGTGGGCCCAACCTCGGGTGTCTGGGAGGAGTGCTGAGTTACTGGTTGTGGTAGACTAGGCAGTGTGATCCCCAGACCCTCAGACTCTCAGATTCAGTCCTCTGGCTTCAGGGGAGAGCAGAGCCAGGCTAAGAAGTCCTACTCTCAGGCCCCCTGATGTTGTGTGCACGTAGTGGCTGTGGTAGACAGTGGTGGGGTCATCTCCAAACCCCAGGTGGGATGCTTAGGTTGGGGAATGGGAGTGGTTGTGCTGCAGCCCTGCTACTGGGGAGGGCAGGGTTGCTTTTAGTGGCAGCCATAGTCAGGTGGGTGGGAAATACATATTTTGCTTGTATCTTAGCCTAGGTGGCAGAAGCTTTTATTTCACTTGCACTTCAGCCACCTCATTGGCAACTGGTGCTTCATTCATATCTTAGCCTCGACTTCACTCACAGCCTACACTTCACTCACCTCCCAGCCCATGGCAGCAGCCCTCAGTAATGGCAGCTGTGGGTGGGGAGAGGGTCTCTGTCTGGGTGCAAGAAAATGCACAGTGGCTCTGCTGATGGTGGCAAGTGTGATCATTACCAATGGTCTGTGCCTCAGTCCTCACAGCAGCAGCTGGGTGCAGTGATGACTGCCTGTGGGGGATGTCAATAGGGCTCCAGGAATAAGGAGATGTAGTCGCTGTTGGGCCTCAGAGCAGGGTGAAGTCTGTTGGAATCTGGGTTCTCAAACTGACACCTTGCTGCAACTGCTTTGGACTTGGGATGTGTGGAAGCCAGTGTGAACTCCCTCTCTGGAGCACTGACATTGCAGTCTACAGGGAGCTTCTTATTTCAGTTTCAGGGCCCACGATGGTCAAGGGGCTCTCCAGTGGCTAGGATCGTAGGAGTCCATGGTGAGGATGTCGACTTCTGGAGGTCTCTCACTTACCCTTTTCTCATACTGGGGAGTCCCTATCCACATTGGGCAATCTCTCCAAACCCCCAGCCGATCCTGGCCAAGCAGACTGCCTTGCTTCCATGTCCTTCACTGCTTTATGTGCTTCCTGTTACTTCTCTGTTGAACTCCAGGATTCTTTCTTAGATGACCTATTCAAAGTGTGATTGTCTAGTCACTATTTTTGGTTCTTCTTTGTGGAGAAGACAAGTACAAGCTGCCTTTGGTCAGCCATCTTGAAGCTCCTTGGTATCGTGTTCTTAACTCAAATCACACTTGCTCATTGTTGGTATATAGGAAAGTGATCAACTCTTATATATGAACCTTGTATCCTGTAACCTTGCTATAATTATGTATTTGTCCCAGGAGATTTTTGCTTGTTGTTGTTGATTCTCTTAGATGCCTACATAAGCAATCATATCAGCTATGAACAAATAGTTTTCTTTCCTCTTTCACAATCAGTATAACTTTTGTTTATTTTCTTGTCTTATTGCATTATACAGGACTTTCAGTACAATGTTGAAAAGAAGTGGTGAAAGGGAACATCCTTGCTTTGTTTCTGATCTTAGTGGGAAAGCTTATAATTTCACACCATTAATTATGATGTTTGCTATAGGGTTTTTTGTAGATATCTTTTATCATCTTGGGGAAGTTCCCCTCTATTCTTAGTTTACTGAGAGTTGTTACAAATGGGTGTTGGATTGTGTTAAATGCTTTTTCTGCATAGGTTAATATGATCATGTTCTTTTTTCTTTAGTTTGCTGATGTGATGGATTACATTAATTGATGTTTAAACGTTGAACCAGCCTTGGTATAAATTCTGATATTGGTCATGGAGTATAATTTTTTATACATGATTGGATTCAATTTGCTAATGTTTTATTGAGGATTTTTGCATCTTTGTTCCTGAGAATTATTAATCTTTAGTTTTCCTTTCTTGTAATATATTTACCTGATTTTGGTATTTGGTTATATTTGGTATTTGGTATTTGGTTGATGGTTGATTTTGGTATTTGGTTGATTAAATGAGTTAGAAAATATTCTATCCTCTTCTATTTTCTGAAAATAATGTGGAAAATTGGCATAATTTCTCCCTTAAATGTTTAGTAGAATTTGCTAGTAAAACCATCTGGACCTAGTGTTTTCTTTTTAGCAAAGTTATTAATTACTGATTCAATTTATTTAATAGGTACAGTTGTATTCAAATACAGTTTTTCATCCTGTGTGAGTTTTATCAGATTGTGTCTTTCAAGAAATTGATCTGTTTCATCTGGATTATCAAAGTTGTGGCCATAGAAGTGTTTATATTACCCCTTTGTCATCATTTTAATATCTATAAGATTTGTAGTGATGTCCCCTCTTTCATTTCGGATATTAGTAATTTGTGTCCCCTCTCTTTTTTCTTAATTAGCCCGGCTAGAGGCTTATCAACTTTATTGATATTTTCAAAGAATCAGATTGTTTTACTTGTTTTTCTCTATTGATTTCCTATTTCAATTTCATTGATTTCTGTTCTAGTTTTTATTATTTCTTTTTTCTGCTTAACTTGGAGTTGTTTTTTTTTTTTTTTTCTTGTTTCCTGAGATGGGAGGTTAGATGACTGATTCTAGATATTTCTTCTTTTTAATATATACACTCAGTGCTATAAATTTCCTTCTAAGTACTGCTTTTGCTGCATTCCACAAATGTTAGTTTTTTTTAAAATTTTCATTTAGTTGAAAATACTTTTTAGTATCTCTTGACATTTATTTTTTGACTAATGTGTTATTTAGATGTTTCTTGTTTAATCTCCATATATTTTGGGACTTTCTACTTATCTTTCTGTTAATTATTTATTGCTCAATTTAATTGTGATCTGAGAGCAGACATTGTATGATGTCTATTCTTTCATATCGGTTAAAGTGTGTTTTATGGCCCAGGATGTGGTCTAGTTCAGTGGATGTTCTATTTGGGCTCTAGAAGAATGTGTATTCTGCTGTTGTCTGATAAAGCAATCTGTAGATGTTAGTTATGTCCAGTTGATTGATGGCATTATTAAAATCAACTATGTCCTTATTGATTTTATTTTTATTGTTTATCACTCATACTTTTAAAAAAACTTTTTAAAGTGAGTGCCCTAGAATTTGCTATATACATTTACAACAAATCTAAACCCATTTTAAATAACACTATATGGCTTCAATAGTAGTGAGAGTGACTTTTAGTAAAAATAATTATAAATTCTTGTCTCTTGCCTCTTCTCTCACTGTTGTCACTCATTTAACTTGTATATAAACATACATAAGATATATGTTGGTATTATTATGTTGAACAAATATTTTCTGTTAAGTCAATTGAGAATAATAGTTTTCTTTCTTTTTTTATTATACTTTAAGTTCTGGGGTACATGTGAAGAACATGCAGGTTTGTTACATAGGTATACACGGGCCATGGTGGTTTGCTGCACCCATCAACCTGTCATCTACATTAGGCATTTTCTCTTAATGCTATTGCTCCCTTAGCCCCCCATCCCCCCTTGACAGGCCTCGGTGTGTGATATTCCCCTCCCTGTGTCCTTGTGTTCTCATTGTTCAACTCCCACTTATGAGTGAGGATACGCAGTGTTTGGTTTTCTGTTCTTGTGTTAGTTTGCTGAAAATGATGGTTTCCAGCTTCATCCATGTTCCTGTAAAGGACATGAACTTATCCTTTTATATGGCTGCATAGTATTCCATGGTGTATATGTGCCACATCTTCTTTATCCAGTCTACCATTGATGGGCATTTGGGTTGGTTCCAACCCTTTGCTATTGTGAATAGTGCTGCCATAAACATACATATGCATGTGTCTTTATAGTAGAATGATTTATAATCCTTTGGGTATATACCCAGTAATGGGATTCCTGGGTCAAACAATTTTGCCTTCATTTATTCTTCTTCAGTGTTCTTCCTTTCTTCATGTCGTTCAAGTTTCTGACCCATATTTCCTTCTGTCTGAAGAAACTTTAATGATTTTTGCAAAACAGATCTACGGACAAGTTTCTTAATGTTTGCTTTGTTTGAGAAAACATTCTTTTCTTCTTCACTTTTGATGGATAATTTTGCAGGGTACAGAATTCTAGATTGGCGGAGTTTTTTTCCCTCAACCCTTTAAATATGTCTGTCTACTTTCTTCTTGCTTACATGGTTTCTGGGGAGGAGTTGGACATAATTCTTATCTCTTCTCCTTTATAGGTAAGGTGTTTATTTCCTCTAGCTTTTCTTGTGATTTTTTTTCTTAATCTTTGATTTTGTTTTGTAGTTTGAAAATGATACATCTAGGTGTAGATTTTTCAGCATTTATCTATCTCAGTGTTCTCTGATTTTTGTGTGTCTGTGGTTTGGTGTCTGACATTACTTTGCTGTGATTCTCAGTTATTATTATTTCAGATTTTTTTCTGTTTCTTTTTCTGTTATTCACATTACATGCATTTATACCATTTTTAGTTGTTCCTCATTCTTGGATATTCTTTTCTTTTTTCTTTTAACTTTTGTTCTTTTTGCTTTTCAGTTTTGGCATTTTCTATTGAGATGTTCTCAAGCTCAGAGATTCTTCCTAAGCTGTGTTCAGTCTACTAATAAACACATCAAAGGCATTTTTAAATTTCAAGCACAGTGTTCTTGATCTCTAGCATTTCTTTTCTTTCTTAGAATTTTCAACTTTCTGTTTACCTTGCTCATCTGTTTTGGGCTGCTGTCTACCTTATCCATTAAATCTTTTAGCACATTAATTAAATTTGTTTGAAATTACTGCTCTGGTCATTGCAACATCCCTGTTATATCTGACTCTGATATCTTCTCTGTGTCTTCTATGTTTTTTCCCTTTAGTATGCCTCGTAATTTTTTTCTTCATAACTGGACATGATATACTGGGTGAAAGGAATGGCTGTAAATAAGTCTTTAGTCATGTGATGTTAAGATGTGGAAGGAGGGGAAGCTTTCTATCAACCTATCATTAGGTCTCAGGCATTTACAGGTATTTCTGTTTGTTGTCCTTCTCCTGATCCCTCAGGATGGTTAGATTATTTAGAGTGGGCTGTAGGTAGGTATCTATATTCTCCCACATGGAAGGATAAAGTAGGCTGGCGTTGTGCATTTTACTGCCCGTAGCTTAGTTGGACTATAAAACCCCTGCAGTTTAGGCTCTGATTTATAAGTTTCTTCTGAGAGCAGACCTTGTTAAAAAGAACATAGTGCTCTGATGTGTATTTCAAAATAATTATTTTCCCCCTCCCCTGCTATAACCCTGTGGGCAATGTTCTTTAACATTTGCTGGGTGTACGTAGTCACCTACTGATGATAAAATTCACGAAGTCAAGGGGGCTTCCTATGAATACTCCTGGAGTTCTGAACTCTCAGACGTGTGTGTGTGTGTGTGTGTGTGTGTGTGTGTGTGTGTATGTGTTTTGAAAACCCTGTTGTTGTTTTTTTGGAAAACTCATAATGTGATTGGCATTGCTTATCCTAGAGAAAGCTTTCACTTAAAAAACATAATTTAAGTAAGGTACAACATGAGAGTTGGAAGTGTTGGATATCTAAAGAGAAGGGAAATAAATATTCAGTTTCTGGTCGATAACAACCGAAGAGAACTTCACCCCACCCTTACTCCTGCATAAATGGGAGATAACTTATCCCCGATCTTTTTTAGGGAGGCAGCATGATACAGTGGAGAGAACACGGACTTTGGATTTAGGGTTTCATGGGTTAAATTTCCAGAACTGCTACTTCTTAGTTGTGTGAGAGCTTGATAAAATTATCTGTCCTAAACTGTAATTGGCTCACCATAAAGTGGAAAGAATAGTGCCTATCTCAACTTTATTGTTGTGAAAACTGTGCTATTGTATGGCATAAATATATAGTAAAACTATACTATTTGCTTGGCACACACTATGTACTCAATAAATGGATGCTTTTTATGATGTTATTAGAACTTATATTTAGCATGGTTCGGTAAAATATAGAGCAAGATTTATGGACCAAGGAACCCTTTTCTTTTTGCATTATTTGTGCCTCATATTTTCAAATTAATTTTTCAGTATAGATGACTAATGCATTTGCATTTCTGGGATTATTCTTCACCAGGAAAATAGAAGGGTAAGTCATTTAATAAAAGCCCTGTTTGGTACATTAGAGAAGTTAAGCTCCCTGTCTGAGATGAACGTCCCAAATTCAAACACTTGGTTAGTTGCAGAGCCAGACCTCAAACCTGGGTCTACTAATTCCCATTTATCATGCACTCTCCCCAGCCCCAGATGCCTTAGCTGCACCACTAGAGGTGTTTATCTTCTGGAGGTTACATAATTTAAAATTGTGCCTCAAAGAGCAGCAGATACACATAGTGAAGGAAAAAGAGAAAATTGTTCAGGAAGAAGTTAGAAAGAGGAGGATTTTAAGTTCATTTCTTCTGTGCAGATGTGAGGGTTTGGCTGTCAAGTCAGAGAATTCTTTCTTGTTGTAGCTCATTTACCTGATGACCTTTTCTAAGAAACTTCTATGTGCAAGAAGGGCAGTTCTTGACTGTTACCAACACAGTGATTTAGTCAGTGGCCTACGAGGAACGGAAGACACAACCTTTCTCTACAGCCCTATTTTTTTCTTTGAGTGCTGTTTCTAAGACCTGAAATGCCATGCAGTGTCTAATAGGTATTTGATTAAAAACAAATAAATGAACAAAGCAATTGGGGATTCTAGTTTATACTTCTGCAATAATATCTGTGTTAAATTGAATGAGTCACTTAATTTGAGTTTGTATCAATTTCTCTAAAGCAAGGATACTATAATATGTAACATATGAACATGACTTAGTTATTATTTGAAATCTACTGTGTATCTCTCTGTCTCTCCAATTCTATAATCTATCTATCTATCTATCTATCTATCTATCTATCTATCTATCTAATACCTACCTCATATATATTATGCCATATTATGAGAGGGCATTTTTAAATTACATATTGGCATTATAGTTTTATGTTTTTAAATTAATGGTGATGAGAAGTATTCCCTTGGTTAGGAATTTTTAACCCAAAACTTTGAGCATGAAATGCTGCACAAATACCCAGGTCCCAGAGGTCTTACTAGGTGGTTTTGTTCCCAAACAACCAAGAGAATGACAATACATGAGAGGCGGTAGAATAGAGTGGTTGCAGAACAAGACAAACCTAGGTTGGAGTCCAGACCGAATCTTCTTTGCTGTATGCCTTTAGTCAAGTCAAATCATTTAATTTCTTTGAGTCTCAGCTTTATTGTTTGTAATGTCTGAGTAATAACAGTAGTATCTATGATCAAGTATTGCTGCAAGGATTAAGTAAAGAAAGGCATAGAAAGTGTTTAGAACACATCCGAGCATTTGGAAGTATTAGTTACTGTTGTGCTCATCATTTGCATAAATAACATTTGTATTTAGGTTAAAAGTCTGACTTCGTTCCACAGGTTACACTCCAATTTCTAAAAATGTTTACTTGGTCCATTTGAAAGAGGTGCCTTTTCAGTGCAGTGCTATTTGCTAACACCATGCCAGAAACACATCAAGATGGCCGTGGTCCCCAGTAGTTGATCCAATGAGCATTATCTTTAGCTAGCAAATGAATGAACGTCCCTATGTATATGGGGAGTGCTGCGATTTTAGAGCTATTTGGTTCCCTTTGACTAGCCAACTGACCTGTAAAAGGAACTAATACTAATTTTGAGTATATATTTCTGGTACTCATTATGTGCTGGTCTCTTCATACACATTATTTTATTGTTATCAGAACATCACTGATGAAATAGAAATTATCCCATTTTACAGAGAATACAATTAAGGAAATAACCTTGGAAGGTGATGTTTATGGCTGTTTTTATGTGTTTGTGTTTGTGTGACCAGGTTGCTATGTAAGTAGTTAAATGAAGTCATCCTACTGATAAGAGTGATATGGCATCCTGCCTTTATAATCAGACTTTTGCTTGCTGATATTAGGGATAGAAAAACACATATGACATTCTCCTTACCTTCAAGGAGATTATATCCCCAATAAGAAAGCACAATGAGCACATATGCAATAAGTGATAAACAAATATGTTGTATAAGCAAATAGAAAAGAGCAAGAATTTCTGAAATCCAACTGTAGACACATGTGCCTACCAGTCTATCAGTGGGCAATGTGGAATTCCATCAGTACTTTTGTGGATCTTTTTAAGAGCCTGTAGTTTGTGCTACATGTTGTGTGGAATACAAAGCAGTGTAAATTCCATTTGTTGCTTTCAAAAAACATGTAATCTATTTGAGAATATGAGGGCAAAATTCAAGAATAGATAAAAGCAGGTATGCAATAGGAATGTAAAATTACTGGCTAAGTCAAGCAGCCTAGGGAGTGATGGATATATAGACATTGTTGGTCATGGAGAGTCATACACAAAGTTGAGCCTAAGCTGGCATAGAAGGAGCAGTAGAATTGAGGCAGAGAGGAAAGAGAGGGATTTTTGTGTAGAGGTTAGGCTTTGGGGATGTTAGACTAATTCAGCCAAAGTTAAAGGATTCATTTGGGCAGAAGTTGGAGAAAATGCTAAAAGGTGAGGAAGATAGATGACTTTGAATGATAAAAATTGATGCTTTTGCTTTTGTCACAAAAATTCTGATTTAGGGTAGTGTGATATAAGATAGAACCAGATTCATGGACAGTGATACTTTAGACAGATACTGTCAAAGAGGTTTTGGATGTATTTACGTGTGTATGTTAGTGTATCTGTATTTGAGTAAAAGTGCTTTTCTAACTTGTGAATTTTCACATTAATCCCATAGGCATAAAAGTATGGGAGTTTTGGTTTACTACCTTCAACTATTTATCGTCTTTTCCCACCTATTACCACCAGTCGTTTTCTCCTTTAAAACACACAAAGACAAAAGAATAAAGCCAAATAGTATCTATAACTATCAGTTTAGCTTTAAACTACTAGTTTACTATACTATTTGGCTTCATTTCTTTGCTTTAGCATCCATAGCTACTAGTTTAATTTTATTTATTTATTTATTTATTTATTTATTTGAGACGGAGTCTCGCTCTATCGCCCAGGCTGGAGTGCAGTGGCCGGATCTCAGCTCACTGCAAGCTCCGCCTCCCGGGTTCACGCCATTCTCCTGCCTCAGCCTCCCGAGTAGCTGGGACTACAGGCGCCCGCCACCTCGCCCAGCTAGTTTTTTGTATTTTTTAGTAGAGACGGGGTTTCACCGTGTTAGCCAGGATGGTCTTGATCTCCTGACCTCGCGATCCACCTGTCTCGGCCTCCCAAAGTGCTGGGATTACAGGCTTGAGCCACCGTGCCCAGCCTCTAGTTTAGTTTTAAACCAACCTAGTGAATAGAACCATGAATTTGGTTCTATCTTATATCACTAGTTTAGTTTTAGTTTAAAACTAGTAGCTATAGATAGTATTTTGCTTTATTTCTTTGCTTCTTTGCTTATTTCTTTAAGTTTTTTATATAGTTCTAAACGTGGTAGATCCATAATTATATATCCAGGCTTTGTGCTTCGTATGATGAGCACTTTGCACACATTACTATATAATCTGCTGAAGGTTTTAAATAAGGCAAGCATAGTGACTGCATAATCTGTCCAATTTGGGACTGGCAGCTGTTATCAAGGTATGCATTTTAAATTGTGGAGATTTTAGAATGTACACTATTAACTTGACTTACTGTGTCTGGGAAACTGATGTAGGCTGCATCCAAAGATTTCCCTGCAGCTTGCTTAGTTCCATTAGTCAAGTGGAAATCTCATAACTAAATAGTCACACAGTGCTTTGTCGATTTCTTGCCAGGCTCAGTGGATAATATGTGACCTGTCGCACATGAGGGATTCTCTGTGGGGAGGGATGTAGCTCACAGCCTAGGCAGGGCATGAGGTATTTTTCTAAGGGGCCTCGCTGTGGGCTGGCTCTGTAGATTGGATGAAGCACAGAGACAGAGGAGTCAATCAGCTGCCTGTTGGATTTGTGGGGCTCTGAAAGGCCAATTTGCTGGGATTAACAGAGGTCTGGCTTAATAAATGTGTCTGCTTGTCTAATATATTTGAGTAAATGAACCTTAAAATACTTGATTTAATTTAGCATTGGGCACCAGATATCAGTGGCTGATGAAGAACTCAAGAATCCTGTTGAGTGTTCCAGCTTTGCAAGGAAGGTAAAATCAACCATGCTGCCATAACAGCTGATGAGAAACAAAAGCAGTTTGGAAAACAAAATTAGCTCCTGCCATTTCCCCGACACAAGAGTCTGTGGCTTGCCACCTGGGGACCAAGTGTTCCCATTCAGCACAGTTTGTTTGCTGTGGCTCAGTGCCCTGACTGGCTGGCAGGAGGGCACATACTCTCTTACTTCAGATGGCATTCCCTTTGCCCTGCATCCCTGCACCCTTGCTGGGCCCTGGATCTCCTAGGGAAACAGCCAGATGGAGACAAGATCAAATCTGCTAGGACAGGAGGAATTCCATTCCTCTCAGAAGAGATTCATTGCCCAGGACAGCACCAACCCAGTGAATCTTAAGAAGAGAAGGCAGAAAAAGGAGAGAGGGCCATGTATACTACTGAGAGCTGAAGAAGATGAGCTGAAAGTAGTGAAGATTCTCTAAAGAGAAAACTATTAAGGGAGAAAAATGCCTGGTGGTCATAGGTGGGAAAAGATGAGAAATAGTTGAAGGCAGTAAAACAAGACGGGAAGCTGAAAGAGCTGTGCAGTGAACATCCACATACACACCACCTGTGGTCCACCATTAACATTTGCTATGCTTGCTCTATCCCATGTCTATCTGTCCATCCTTCTGTATATATCTATTAGTCTATCTTGATGTTTTATTCATTTCAAAGTAAATTTAAGACACCTATATTCTTTGTCCTAAATGATTCAGCTTGTGAATCGTTAACTATAGTTGAATATTTCTTTACACTTTTACCCCTGTGGGGGTATAAATCCTATCAACAATGGAATGCAAAATTCAACAGTGTGTACTTACTGAGTTTTGGAAAAGACATTCACCTGTGTAATCTAAACTTCCTGAAAGTCCTCTCATGCCCCTTCTTAGTCAATCTCCAGCCCAGTCCCCTTTCTCAGTCAATCTCCAGCCCGGTCTCCAGAACCAACCACTATTCTGTTTTTTCATCATAAATTAGATTTGCTGGTTTGGGGATTTATCCATATTGATTATACACACACACACATACATACACAAACACTGATTATACATATATATCAGTATTTATTTATTTCCTACTAAATTTCCTGCTAATGAATTCCTGGGCTATTTCCTATTTTGGGCTGCTATGAATAAGCCACTATGAACATTAATTTTTTTGTTTGTATACTTGCATCTTCTTTTCTCTTGACTAAATTCTTAGGGTTGTAGTTGCCAAATCATAAAATATACATACGGTACAATTGATGGAGGAATTTTCTTGGCCCCTTCACTGAACTCGCAGCAGGGGCACTCCCTCTACTGGCCCACGGTGCTCAACCCCTTGTGGGAGGGAGCATGTGGGCGAGTGAGTGCGGGATCTGGCCAGACTCTCCGGGTGCTGACACAGGAGAAGCTCCATGGAGGGCCCATGGCCAGACCAGGTGTGTCACCTCAGGGGGAACACAGCAGCCCCAGGTGAGGGTGCTTGCAACCCTGAAGCCTCAGAGGGGGTGTTACGGTGCTCCTTGAGCTCCACCATCTGTGGACAGTGGCGTGTTAGCAGCTCAGTTGGCCCCTTGCCTTGTCATGTGGGGCAGCTGTCCTCTGCGCTGCGAATAAAGTACCAGTGTGACAGTCTTTCTGGGGACCCACACTTGGTGGGTCTTGAACTCTTGTCTGACATCCAAGAAGAATGAGGTCACATGGACCATTGAAGGATGGTGAAGGCAGAGAATTTTATTGAGCAATGAAAACAGCTCTCAGCAGAGAGGGGAGCTGGAGAGGGGACAAGAAGGGCAGATCATCTCCTCCCTGACTTCAAGTCAGGCTGTCTCCTCCCAGAAGTCAGGCCGTCTTCTTCTCTACCAACTTAGTCTAGGGTCTTTACAGACACAGCATGGGGATTGTGTGCTGATTCATTTGTGAATATGCAAAAAAGGATCAAGTGAAGATACCACTCAAAGGTGGGCATGACAGTGTAGAAAACCAACTAGGAAAGGGTAGGTATATGTAAAATAGGTGAAGGATAGGGATCAATCAGAGAAAGCGTACCAAACAGGAAGACAAGTTTTCAATCCAGTCCAAAGATTTAACTTGTAACTTGGCTTTCAGGCTTTAAACTCTCTTTGGCTTGGAGGTGGGGTTTCACTGGGTCCCTGCCCCTATCTGCCTAGGCATTTGGCTGCCTCCTGTCACTATCACACCACTTTGGAAAAAGTTCTTGCAATTTCTTACAAAACTAAACATTTTCCTAAATGGTTCTACCATTTTCCTAAATGGTTCTACCATTTTACATTTCCACCAAAATTCTATGAGTCCTAATTGTCCTGCATCTTCAATATTACTTGATATTATCATATATATTATATATATATTATATAATATATATATATAGCCATTCTGTTGGGTGTTTAGAGATATCTCATTTTCTTTTTAAAGAATGTAGCAAAGGTAATGAAGTGATTGAAGGTTTTCTGTCAGGTAAGACCTGATGGGCTGACCGGTAGAAACTAGAAATTTTGCCTAAATCCATTTGTCAGTGCAACAGATTCTGATTGCTGAATGAGTCCTCACAGATCACCTAGATCACCTAACCCAAACCACTCATTTAACAGATAAAGAAGTAAGGGCCAGAATGGGGACAAACTTTGCCTCAGGATATTGATTCAAACAGTAACAGAGTGAGTTTCAAGTCACTGTTCTAATTATACTAGAAATGGTGACTCTGTGCCACACATGTTGCTATTCCCTGGCCCTGATTGACATTTGCTATGCTCAGCCCAGCTTGACTTTAGCTCCCTTCTCCAAATGGGACCATAAACAGCCACTGTTGACCCTTTGGATTTTATATGCATGTCAGAACTTATTGACACTTCATTCATCGATTAATTCAGAAGGTCACACCCATGTAAGTGTCATCACCCAGTCATAAGTATGGGAAAAAATGCCTGAACTCTGAGGTTTGTCCTTAGTTAAGGGAAGGAATGTATCTCTTTCCATACTCCCTTTCTTCTTTCATTTACCAAATAGAAAATAAAATATGTCAGACGCTTAGGACAGTATCTGTCATCCTGCCCAGCTCCAGCCGTCAACCTGATCATAAAAGAGAGCTATAGAATTTTAAAGCAGAAGAAATTAAATTATTGTTTCAAAGACGCAGTTGAAAATTCTGAGCTAGAAAGGAATTTCAGTATTACAGTAGGGACACCATCTGAAAGCTGCAGCTGGGAGCCTCTGCAGGGTTTTGTACACATGCATCCAGGCCATACATGGGTATGCTGTGAAGGACTGTCCTGCCCCACTTAAAGGTCAGCTCTGTGCATTCTGCAACGGGCTACATTACTACTCTCCATCCTGCTGCCATCCTGACACAAAGAGAGGAGAGGGAGTCTGCTCATCTGCCCCGGTGACATCTCTTTATCAGCTGCCTTAGATCAGCCTTCAACTGTTACATCTTACTTTCCAAACAACAGAGAATTTGAGAGGGCACTGACTGTAAGATGCCCACTGAATAATGACTCATCAGTCTGAAGATTTGTACTCTCTTCTCTCCAATAAGCATCTGCTTTTTAATCAAGATTCTTCTTTCCAGGAAAATAAAATATATAATTAGAGCTGACCCTTGAACAACAAGGATTTGAAATGTACAGGTCCACTTATATGTGAGGTTTTTTTTTTTCCCAAGAAATACAGTTAACCCTCCATATCATCAGGATCCACATCTGCAACCAAACTTAGATTGAAAATACAGCATTTGCAGAATGCAAGACCTGCAGATATGGAGGGCCTACAATGGGACTGGAGTATGTATGGATTTTTGTATACACAGGGGTCCTGGAACCAATCCTCTGTGAATTCTGAGGTATATCTGCATTCCATTTCTCTCTTCATCCTTAAGAAATTCCTATCTGTTATGATTATTCAGGGAAAAAACAGAAAGAGAAAAAGATTAATAAATGATCACAAATATGTATGTGTATTTTCCAACCTATTAAAATGGTAAAAATGCCTTGCAATGGAAAACACAGATATAATAATATAAAAAGTCAGTAATCTGATGGTGCATCTAATTTACGTATATTTTCTGCTCTATGAAGGGCAATGTGTGGCCGGGCGCAATGGCTCATGCCTGTAATCCTGGCACTTTGGGAGGCCGAGGTGGGTGGATTGCCTGAGCTCAGGAGTTCAAGATCAACCTGGGCAACACGGTGAAGCCCCGTCTCTACTAAAATACAAAAAATTAGCTGGGTGTGGTGGCATGCACCTGTTGTCCCAGCTACTAGGGAGGCTGAGGCAGGAGAATTGCTAGAACCCAGGAGGCAGAGGTTGCAGTGAGCTGACATCATATCACTGCACTCCAGCCTGGGTGACAGAGCGAGGCGACAGAGTGAGACTCTATCAAAAAAAAAAAAGAAAGAAAGGAAAGAAAAACAATGTGCCTAGGGTGGGCAATACAAAAGTAAATAACTATGTTATCACTTCTCAGAAAGGTCTCATAATCCAGTGGAATATAGGATGAAAATATAAGTGACACCAGATACTGGAGGAGAAGGGAAATGATCTCCTATTCCCAAAGCCAACAGGAACAGGTTACCAAAGCTGTTTCTACTTTGCCCCAGGAGAAGGAGCAGAGTGACATGCAAAATCCAGGATGCCCAGTCTTATCCTTATTTCTAGAATTTAACAGTTTATAACGTGTTTGAAGTATACTAATACTCTTCCTAGATACTGGAAGAGTAATCACGGTTTTAAGAAACTGTATAAAGTTTGTTTGTTTGTTTTCTTTTGCAAGCTAGGATGACAGTCTGAGAATTTCAGGAAAGGAAGGAAAGTTCGTATCCCACACAAGACTGAATGAGTATTGTTACTTCTTCTTGTAGCCTCTCATCACTTTGGACAGCAGCATTTCCTTCACATTCCTTGCAGAGGGAACCAACACCATCACAGTCCAGGTGGCTGCTGGGAATGCCCTTATCCAGGACACAAAAGAGATTGCAGTTCATGGTAAGCCCTGAAAATTGTTCTGTGATGCTCCTTCCCACTCAGTTAATTGCCTCTGTCCGCTCTCCCTACAATCATTGAGTGTGGTGGAAATTCCTCAGGCTCTGGGAAAATGACATAGGTCAACAGGAAGCTTCCAAACATACCTCCGACCTAGAGATTGAGGTTATAAGAGACGTATACCACAATCAGCTATTTGTTGTCCCCTGTGTTATGTCTGCCTCACAACGTGTTTGGGGTTCCCATTAGATAAAGACACCTATCACAAATGGAAGGAAATGCAAGCTGGAAAGACTCATAGAAGGGGCTAGATCTTTTGTCCTGCCGAGGTATCTACAACATATATGCAGGACACACTCTTTGTGAGATGAGGACCAGCAATTTCCAAAGGTCAGGAGTCATGATCCCTGCCTTGTAGGATTCATTGCTCAGTTAATGAGATGACTTATTCACAACCGATGGCTTTCTTGATTGTTGGAGATTTGAATATCGTTTGCTGCAAAACTGGATAATAAGGCTAAGAATATAAGTTAGGACTAGGGCAGAAGAGTGGTGAATAGGACTACTATCCTGTTCTCAACTCTGGAGAACCATTCTTAAGAATATTATAAATGAAAGTGCCTCTACTGCCATTTCACACAACCTCTCCCAGGTCCTTAGACACAACCACTATCACTGTGGTTTTCTAGGAAGTTAAGTGAAGGCTTGTGATCCTCTGACTCAGATTATGTTCCTGCAGCCTCACACCAGGTAAATTCCTTTTCCTACCTTTCTGCAAACTTGCTTCTCAGGCTCTTCGAGGGGCACATGGAAGGTTTGTGTGTTTCTTTGAAAGTAAACATTTTAATTGAATTGTAAATTTTATACAGAAGTGTGCAGGGCACAAGTATTTAGTTTTATGAATTAACACAAAGTGAATACACCTGTATACTCACCAACCGGGTCAAGATACAAAGTTTCAACCTATTTTCTAATCCTCAGAGGCAGTTTCTAGCACAATGGGCAAAGGGATTAAGGAAGGATAAGTGAAAAGACTCCATTCCAACCAAGCCCAAATTGGTAATGCTTTGTGTTGGCTCTGCGTGGTACCACCTACAGGAGCAGAAGTCTCCTTCTGGAGTTTCATATTTGTCTTTCATTTCAGAGAATATACAGGAAGAAAGGCTTAAGATCTTAGGCACTAACAAAACTGGTAGGAGCACAAATCCACTTCTAATCACCAAATTCTACTTTATTTCAGAAGTCAGGAAACAAGCTGAGAACGAGGAATTCTAGCAGAAGCCTGGTGAAACAGTAGATGCTTTACCGAAAGCACAGTGTTGGTGGAGCCCCACACCTGTCACACCCTCTCTCTTCTCACTCTCCTAGCCTCACCTGAACACTCTCTCTCCCTGCAGAATATTTCCAGTCCCAGCTTTTATCATTCTCTCCTAATCTGGATTACCACAATCCTGACATTCCTGAGTGGAGACAAGATATTGGCAACGTCATCAAGCGAGCTCTGGTTAAAGTAAGTTGGCTTTATCTTTGTTTAAGTTCCTGCAAATAAAGAAAAGAACTAGATGGTGTGGTCCACAATACATTGGCTTGAATTAAAACTGCATTCCACGATTAGATAAAGATTATTTCTCTGTAAAAAGAAAGAGAAGAGGCTGGGCGCAGTGGCTCACACCTGTCATCCCAACACTTCGAGAGGCCAAAGCAGGCAGATCACTTGAGACCAGGAGTTCGAGACCAGCCTGGCCAACATAGCCAAACTCTATCTCTACTAAAAATACAAAAATTAGCAGGATGTGGTGGTGCACACCTGTAATCCCAGCTACTCAGGCGGCTGAGGCACGAGAATCGCTTGAACCAGGGAGGTAGAGGATGCAGTGTGCTGAGATTGCAGCATTGCCCTCCAGCCTGAGTGACAAAGCAAGACTTTAACAAAAAAAAAAAAAGAAGAAGAAGAAGAAGAAAGAATTGTAGGATTAAAAATGAGGAGAGAAGTATAAAAGAGAGTCTAGTTCAATGTTTGAAGAAGGAAACTGGCCCACTGTTTATTATGAATTTTTCTGAGACAGGGGCTTGATCCCATTAATGCCCTAATGGATGGACCACTCACTGAGTTTTTGCTAATATTATGCATTTGTCTGGCTCTTTGTTCACCAAGAGGGTCTTCTTAACCAAACATTTATACTCACAAGTCTACCATTGGCCACAGATTGCACTCAGAAGGCTACAGGCCAAGAAAGAGAGCATTCCAGCAGGGTAATAGAATTACAGAGTTAATCCAAGGTCAAATTTGCCTTAGAGAAAGTAAAAGGGTTTTGTTAAACATTTTCTCAGAGGTAGGCACTAGAATATATTGATGAATAAAACATGGTCAATTGAAATGTAGAAATAAGTCTAATGTGTAAGCAGCTGTAAGCTAGAGGCATGGCCAGCATCTCTATGGGGCAGAGAGAACAGTGTGATTCACGCTATCCAGGGACATGAAGACTTGGCACAGATTTGCAACTCAATAAATACTTGTTGAACCCTTGGAAGTCTTTGGAGAGAATACTTGAACTGTATTTGCAAGGATAAATGTCAGCTAACAGGGGCAGGATGGTATTTGAATGAACAACATGTGCAAAGTCATGGACTATTTAAAGAGTACAGCACACTTTGGGAGGCTGAGGCAGGTGGATCACCTGAGGTCAAGAGATCAAGACCATCCTGGCCAACACGGTGAAACCCTGTCTCTACTAAAAGTACAAAATTAGCTGGGTGTGGTGGCGTGTGCCTTTAGTCCCAGCTACTCGGGAGGCTGAGGAGGGAGAATCACCTGAACCCAAAAGGCGGAGGTTGCAGTGAGCCGAGATATTGTGCCACTGCACTCTGGCCTGGTGACAGAGCGAGACTCTATCTAAAAAAAAAAAAAAAAAAGAGTACAACATATCTGGGAAATGGAAAAGAGTTTAGCGTAGCTAGTTTGTAGGTTATAAGGGCAGGTGCAGCTAAAATTGAGCTAGGATGCTTATGTCATATTGTGTAGGGTTTGAGCGACCAATAGAAGCTTGGCATCTATTCTGAAGGCACTGGGGAGTATGAAAAGTATTGTTTTTTTATTTCAGTGAGAGAATAGGTTTATATGTCAGGAACCCATTCCGGTGGCAATGCAGAGGACAAGCTGGGGTAGGAAGGGAACATAGTGGGGGAGACATTTCACAAAAGATGACCAGCTAAAAGATCACTGAAGTTATCTAGGCCAGGAATATAAGGTGCTCAAGAAGAAGAGGTAAAGGCTGCCTAAAAAGTTGAACAATACAACTGGTGACTAAGGAAATGTAGTGTGGGTGAGAGAGAGAGAAATTCTCTGATGACAAGAGCTGGTAGGAGACGGCCTTACATTAATCAAGATAGGGACTGTGTAGGAGAAGCACGCTTGGGAAACAATAATGATTTGACTTTTAATATAAGTCTGGAGCACGTGAGAAACAATTGGGTGAAGATGACCAGGAGGACTGAAAATATGGATCTGAAGATGAAGCAGAGGTTCATGCTGGAGGGAGAGATGTAAGAGAAGAGGCTGTGGAGGTTGTTAGGCTCTCCAAAGAGGAGTTGGGGAACAAGGCAGACACACTGCTGGTGGTTCCCCAAGGCAGAGGAGAAAGATCCAGGAAGGACACGGAGAAGGAGCTGACAGGAAGAAGAATAAATAGAAGAGAATGACATAGGAGCATTCCTGTATGGAGTGGTCTATAAGAGTAACTACACTTCAAATCTTTTTACAAAGAGACTTTTCATAGAAAGAGATGAGAATGAGGGGTGGGAGTGGTGGCTCATGCATGTAATCCTAGCACTTTGGGAGCCGAGGCAGGCGGATTGCCTGAGCTCAGGAGTTTGAGACCACTCTGGGCAACACGGTGAAACTCCATCTCTACAAAAATAAATTTAAAAAATGTAGCCGGAGATGGTGGCGCATGCGGGTAGTCCCAGCTACTCAGGAGGCTGAGGCCGGATAATTGCTTGAATCCAGGAGGTGGTGGTTGCAGTGAACTGAGATTGCTCCAGTACACTCCAGCCTGGGCAACAGAGTGAGACTCCGTCTCAGAAAAAAAAAGAGAAAAAAAGAGATGAGAATGAGACTGTTACGTATGCTGTGTTAGTCTGTTTGGGGTGCTATAACAAGGTTCCATAAACTGGGTGGCTTATAAACAACAGAAGTGTATATCTCACAATTCTGGAGGTGGGGAAGTACAAGATCAAGATGCTGGCAGATCTGATGTCTGGTGAAAACCTCTTTCCTTATTCATAGACAGAACCTTGTTGCTGTGTCTTCACAAGGTGGAAAGGGCAAGGTGGCTCTCTGGGGTCTCTTTTATAAAGGCACTAATCCCATTCATGAGGGCTCCACCCTTATGACCTAATCACCTCCCAAGGCCCCACCCTGATACCATCACGTTGGATGTTAAGTTTTGACAGATGAATGGGGGTGGGGGGTGCAAAAACATTCAGATCATAGCATATGTCTTTGGTTGCAAGGCATCCAGAATAGGGTTGTATTATGTATGGTTATAGTCATTAAAAACATACTAGCTTTTTAGGAAATAACTTGGTAATTGCAATAATAATAATCAGTCCGTTCTGTTGATTCTCAGGCCTCAAATCTCACAAGGACCAATCACTCATATGTCCCTTTGGTTGGGTTAAATGAATCTAGATACATTGCTCCAAGGTCCCTCTAAGGGTCTTGATGGACTGACACTCCCTGACATTGTTCTTTCCTGAGACAAAGGGTCACACCAGTCAAGGCATTAATAAACTCACCACCCCACCCCTTCACTGCATTGGGTGATTCTCTGCATTTCACCCCTTAGTCTGGCCTCCTGAGACTTGCTTTAAGGTTAGGTGAAGGCCCCCAGACTTATGGACTTGGGCATTGAGACTTAATGCTACTCAAGATCATGCTTTGAAAGGATGCTGAGGGATCTAGCTCACCACCTAAGAGTGTTAAGAGGATGCCTCCCTGGTTGGTGGACTCTTTAGGCTTCTGACTGCTGCTTCTTACTTCCCTGCAGACTGGCTCTTTCACTTTTCTTTGTCACATCCCTGAGAGTTCACTCCAATCTGTAAGCCTTATTCCAAATAGGAATCAGAGCTGAGCAAATGGAAAACAACCAACCTCTCCACTTCTGTTCAATCTTCGATCTAGCAACTGTTTATTTAATTGTTACTCTGTGTCAAGCATTCTTTGGAACAGTGAGACCCCAGACAGAAATATCTGGGCAATCACACCATAAGAACCTGTATTAGTTCATTCTGAAACCGCTATAAAGAAAAGCCCGAGACTGGGTAATTTATAAAGAAAAAAGGTTTAACTGACTCACAGTTCTGCATGGCTAGGGAGGCCTCAGGAGACTTAACAGTCATGGCAGAAGGCACCTCTTCACAGGATGACAGGAGAGAGAAGAGTGGCAGAGCAAAGGGGGAAAAGCCCCTTATAAAACCATTAGCTCTCATGAGAACTCACTATCATGAGAACAGGAGGATGGGGAAACCACCCCCAGGATTCGATCGCCTCCACCTGGTTCCTCCCTCAACACCTGGGGATTCTGGGAATTACTATTCAAGATGAGATTTAGGTGGGGACACAAAGCCTAACCATATCAGGGTCTATCTGAGAAAAGACTGCACCAGACGAATGTAATCATGTGTCACGGTGGACATGATCTATCTCTCTGAAATGCAGTGGACATGGTCCTTTGGAGGTGTTTTGGGTGGGAGGCTAACGTGGAGGAGATCACTGCAGATAGAGATAGTCAGGGGGCACTTCTTGGAGGATGGGGGTATTTCACCTCATTCACAAATTATATATTTGGATTGGCAGAAGAGGTGGTGGGTGGTGTTCTGGATAAAAGATCCTCAGGAGACACACAGGAAAGAACAAGCTTACCCTTCACGGGGGAGAACTCTGCATCCTGTTTTCTTTACAAATTTGCCTTCAGACAGAAGCTTACTTTTAAGTGTTTATCACAAAAGCAATATCATTCTTTTACTAACCACTCAGGAATAGAAAAATCCACTCTTGTTCTCAGCCTCTTAACAACGTTTAGTATTTTGTTATTTTTTTCTTCTATACATTTGTATTTTTATAGAGTTGTAACCAAAGAAATGTAAGGAAATAGATTGGAATGCAGCTATCATAAGTATTTTTCTATGTTGTCTCATAGTACTCATTATCATCTTAATGGTAGCATAATATTCTATCAAGTGATTATACCAGTATTTACTTAATTTTTTTGAATACTGGAGGTTTTCCCATTTATTTGCTATTATAAGTAATGTTGTATTTTTTCCTGCATACGGCTTTTCCTATATTTTGGATCATGTCTTTAGAACAAACTCACCAAGTTACAGTTACTGACTGAAGGGTATGAATATTTTTATGGCCCTTAAATTAAGTCTTTCAGAAAACAAATTGGCAATATGTATCAATTTCTAGCACTGCCAGCACCAAATGAGGGAACTTCCTCCACTGCAGTCTTACCAATATTAGCTATTACACTTAAAAAAATCCTGCTTTAATAAGTGAAAGCAAGTGTTGCTTGGCTTTCTTTAAATTTTCATTTTCCCATGTTTGTGTATGACTTCTTTTTCCTCATTTGCACCCAGCCTGTGTTTCAGCCAGACGTTCTAGCCCTCATAGAAAAAATGGAAAATATGAGAGGAACTTTTGCAAATGTTCCCAGCAAAAAATACAAAAACTAGCCGGGCGAGGTGGCGGGCGCCTGTAGTCCCAGCTACTCGGGAGGCTGAGGCAGGAGAATGGCGTAAACCCGAGAGGCGGAGCTTGCAGTGAGCTGAGATCTGGCCACTGCACTCCAGTCCAGGCGACAGAGCAAGACTCGGCCTCAAAAAAAAAAAAAAAAAAAAAAAAATCATTTGTAATACCATTCTAGTTTCAGTGAAAATGTATATAAGAGCAGAGGAAGTGGTGAAACTAATAATGTTTTGCCTAGCAGATCTAAGGGAAAAACTGAAAGAAAGCCTGAATGTATTTTGGAGCCTGTGCCTAAAAAGCTGCATTTGAAAAACGCATATGAGCCCTCTGGCTGTGCACACTCTGCTCTTGTCATTGATTTGAGGAGGAGGGCTGGTTCCTCCACAACCTCTCTTTGTCTGAACATCTTTGCAGGTAACCAGCGTCCCAGAGGACCAGATCCTCATTGCCGTGTTCCCTGGCCTCCCCACTTCAGCAGAGCTCTTCATTCTCCCACCCAAGAACCTGACAGAGAGGAGGAAAGGCAACGAAGGGGACCTGGAACAAGTAAGTGAAAGCAAATCTGGCTGGGACCCTTGCCTGCACCCTACACCCTGAGAGGGCACAAAACTGTTTTCAGCAAGAAAGGGAGACAGGCTCTCTTCCACTGCCCCAACAGCCAAGGTTTTGAAGAGCAATCACCCTTACCCAGAGTAAATACAGGTGCAAATAGACTGGAGCATTCAGCTACTCAGGAAGGAATGGCACCCCTGGCATTATTCATTCCAATGTCTGATATCCCTGTGCCAGCTCATGTCTCCCTCCCAATGACTCCTCCTGGGGTGCAGGGGAAGGGGAACAGGAGAGAGAGAGAGAGAGAGAGAGAAGGAAAGAAAGAAACAGAGAGAGAGAGAGAGAGAGAGAAGGAAAGAAAGAAACAGAGAGAGAGAGAGAAACGAGAAACAGAGAGAGAAAGAGGGGAATTTGAATTTCCTTGTTTATTTCCGGGACTATGTGCCTCTTGTCTTTAAACTGCACTAGCCCCTAAAGATCCTGGCCAATTTTTAAGTTCTTCTTCTGGGGAGAAAGTGAACTGCTTTCAAACATGATTTTTTGGAGAGGGATGTATTGCCTCACTTTACTTTAAGGAAGCAACATTTCCAAAAGGGATTGTGATTTACTGTTCTTATCAAATGGGCATATAGAACTATACTGTGATCTGCACACTGTCCTGGAAGTAAAGGGAATGGCAGGACTTGCATTTCTCCTTTTCATCCTCTATTCCTCCTGAGGTCTTAATGTCTGCCCTGTTTCACCCTTCCTTTCTTTCTCATGATGCTAAGTCAGGTGAAGTAGAAATAAGTGAGCATGAGACTGCAGAAAATCGGCATGAATCACACACATTTGCTCCCATATGAGGTAATCATTGTACAGACATATTTTGTGTCCCTATGATACTCACTGGCCGTCACCCCATTCTTACAGCCATCCACAGACCTTGAGCAGTACAGATGTGATTGCAGTTTCTCTGAGAAATAATTTCTTGCATTGCAGGATTGCATATTGAAGTTGGCCAGAAATAAATTTAGCTTCTCAATGCATACATCACTTTTACAAGACCTCTTTATTCTGAAATAGCAAGTGGCATGTGTGAACTATATTTGGAAGCTACAATATCCATCCATTTAGATAAATAGGTAATTACAGTGATGAATAGCAGCTGTGATATTAAGGCGCATACAGCGAGATAAGAGGGACAACAGCCTAAGTCGGCCTCAGCTTTCATGTGGGAATTACAGAGTGATTAAATCGATGTTATGTGTTCTGAGACTTGCTAGGGAAAAGTAAAGAACAAAAATTATCCCATAAAAAGGAGGCAGCTTCTGCTTTGATGTTTGCTTCCCATTGTCTCTAAGATAGAAAACGCAGAGGAGTGGACTGGGAGTATATGTGCCTGCTTAAATCCTGGCAGGGGCCTCCATCCCCTGTGTGTATGACTTAATCAGATTACAGAGCTAATGATAGGTTGAACTTCTTTCATTGGAACCCATAACAGATCTTTTTAGAGTGTTATAAAGGCATGGATAAAAGAGCAGTGAACTAGGAATTGAATGAAACACCTATGTCTATTATAGCTCGAACTCACCAGTGACTGTAGGCATGCCTTTCTGTCTCTCACTCTCCTCTCCAGAATAAGCAAATATTACCATCTATAGTTGTTTCTCAATACACACAGGAGAATGGTTCTAGGACTTCTGATATACCAAATCTGTGCATCTTCAAGTCCTACAGTTGGCCCTGCAGAACTTGCGTGTAAGAAGTTGGGCCTCTGCAACATGGTGAAACCCCATCCCTACTAAAAATACAAAAAGTAGCTTGGTGTGGTGGTGACACGTGCTTGTAATCCCAGCTACTCAGGAGGCTGAGGCAGGAGAATCGCTTGAACCCAGGAGGGAGAGGTTGCAGCGAGCCAAGATCATGCCACTGCACTCCAGCCTGGTGACAGAGTGAGATTCCATCTAAAAAAGAAAAAGAAGAAGAAGTAGTAGTTGGGCCTCTTTATATTCTGTATATGCAAGTTTCGCATCCTGAGAATACTGTATTTTCCATCCACATTTTGTTGAAAAAATCCACATAGAAGTGGATCTGCTTAATTCAAAACTGTATAGTTCAAGGGTCAACTGTACTTCCTTGGTCTCACAAGGCTCCAAGGGCTGTGAGAACCACATTGATAAATATGTCCCAATATCTTATCCCTGATTGAACCACGGTGACTTTTTACCTATTGACCTTCTCCTTGGTTTCTTATTCCATGAGGGAGCATCATTGCATGTCATGTCACCCCGTGCATCCTGTCTTTTTTTTCAGATTGTAGAAACACTGTTTAATGCTCTCAACCAAAATTTGGTCCAGTTTGAGCTGAAGCCAGGGGTACAAGTCATTGTGTATGTCACACAGCTGACGTTAGGTGAGTGCCACTGGGAACTGGGGAAATGGGAAAGATGATTTGTTATCCCAGAGAGAAAAGGAGGAGAGAATCATGAAACCCTGCTCCATAATGCCTGAAATTGGCTTTGTAGAAGGGTCCTTTTTGTAGTTATGGGTTCAGAAGGATTGTTCACATCAGTCACATTGTTCTGAAGGCATCCTGCAAGAAGACTTTCTTAGGAGTAGCTTTGCCATTGAATCCCTAGATGGTCTTGGAGAAAACCTACAATTTCCTTGGGTCTTAACCATATTCATTTATTTGTGTATTTCTTTATTTTGTCTGTGGCAAATGGGATTATATTGGATAGTCCTCTAGCTCTCTTCATGCATATGATTATTTGATTTTATGAATCTTGGATGGTAGGCCACAGAACTTTAAAACTCCCTTCTAGTTTACAATGTGTGAGTCAAAGTAGAAACAGGAACAAACTCTAGTTAGCTTATTTATGAAAAAAATCTAAAAAGGCATGTCCTATGGGGCATCTACTTTGTGCTGTCTGGGAGAACCTGTTTACTAAATAGTTCTTAATAATGTCAGACTTTTCCAATGTGTAGGTCACAAATGTGCCCATCCAGTGGGTTTTTATGAGAACAGAGTGAAGGAAGAGAATGAAACACTGCATTAGTACTTAACCCAAGATTTCAAATGGGCTCCCTGTAATTTTGGTGACAGGCATGCAAGCTATCTAAGAGAAAGAGCACTGGAGACTGTATTCCACTCCCCTGAGCTGGACATACGTTGTTCAATTTAGACCAAGAACTAGCAGGTTTCCCCAGGATGAACAGAGAAGTTTACTTTCCCTAAGAAGCTGTACTCAGGTACCATTGTCATCACTGAAGCTAGATTTTCTGCACCCAGCTATCAGGCAGGGGAATTGGAGACTAGACATAAGGATGGAGATCAGTGGCCTCCTTCCTGCAATGAATACTCCCTCCAGCTAACAGCTTCCAAGTAAGCATATGTGTTCTTTTCCTTATCTGTTCTTCTTTCCCAGCTCCATTGGTGGACTCCAGTGCTGGGCACAGCAGCTCAGCCATGCTTATGCTGTTATCAGTGGTATTTGTTGGCCTGGCTGTGTTTTTGATCTACAAGTTTAAAAGGTATGTGCTATTATCATTCAATTTAGTAGTGTGGCTGGGGTCATTGCACATGATTCTTCCTATAACTAACTTTACTAAACTCATCACAAGAATGTGGTTTTAATTCTCCTTGAACTTCTGTTTGACAATGGGTAAAAGCAAGAATGGTTGAGGGTCATGGAATAAAAGGGTTTGAGACTCTGAACTCTATCTATTATGATTTATAGGTATAATGAATTAGGTAAATAAAGACTGGCCAATGAAATCAATTTATTATCTTCAAGAGAAATGTAAGGGGTTTTCAAACCTCAATCAAATTTCTAAAGTAAGGTCTTATATATTCAGAAGATCTTTCTATGTGGATCTATATCCATTCAGGTGGTTAAATAGAGAAAATGCAGCTAAAATCTGATACACACATGTAGAGACACCAATGCATTTTTTTATCCCCTGTTGCAGCTATTCAGTATCTCTTTAAATTTGCATGCTAAACATATTCAACTATCATCCCTCTCCATCTTTTTCCTATTCTAAAGGGAAATTGATTAGGAGAACAAAACTCCACGTCTTGAGAAATTATTTTGAAAGACACAGAAGGGGTGATATAACAAGATACTTATTAGAAACGTAAAATTGAAATAAATAATTTTGTACCAACATTCAAATTATAACTTCTACTAGGATGTATACTACTTAAGAGAATAAACTCTGAAATAAGACCCAATTTTAACTTTTAGCATTTGTAACCTTGGATAATTGTATTTGCCTCTCTAAGTCTTAATGTCTTCATTAGTAAAATGGGAATAGCAATAATATTTTATAGGTTTGCTATATGATTTAAATGTCATAATGCATATAGGTGCTATGTACTAAGTAATCAACAAAGCTACACTATTATAAATAACAAAGCACATGCCTGCCAAAGATGCCCTCTGTGCCATAAACTGTCACATAATAGGCCCTCAGAAATTGTATCAGTGGCCTAGAAATGTGCTTCCTGGGAAGCCTGGGTAAAGTAAAAACATCATTAATTATTGTCAGATGAGTTTGAAAGCATCTTTTAGTCCTGGAGTCTTTCCAGGAACTAAAGATAATGCTTTTAGGTTTTGGTAGAGATCAGTGGTAAAGGTGCCTGACTTTTCCTGCCCCGCTTCTTCCTGCTTATGTCTCCTTTAGTGGCTATTTCAGTTGCTTAAAAACATCAGTTTAATTCAATATACCTCTCAGCATTAGCCGCAGCAGCAGGAATTCTATCAACACCCTCCACACTCTCTAGAAGGACAGAGTGAGATTCACCTTCCTACTCAATTTATAGACCAGTATGTGAGTTCATGTCCTCTTGGATCAAGATGTGTCAACCCCCATACCCCTGTTCCCTTTTAAAGGTGGATAAAACCTTTATGTCACAAAGTGAGAAAAGGTTCAATATAGAAACAGCCTGGTTAAGACAACACCCATTTATTTATAGATGTACTTCAATTATATGCAAAGAACATTTCACTTTTCACTCAGCCAAGAATTTGATTGTGGGGAAGCCTGGTGTTGCTGGGCGTGACAATCAACTAAACCAAATGTCTCATCTCTGACTCCCAGAGCAGCATAGTTGCTGAGGACAAGGGCCAACAGAAGTCCTGTAAAGAGGCTTTTGTGTCAGATCGATCCAAAGTAAGGATACTTAAGGGTCACTTATACTGTGACTTGGAAACCTTCTGTTTTTTTTTTTTTGTTTTCGTTTTTGTTTTTTAGAAATGCTGTTAAACTCCTTAGACAGTCAACTTATTAATGTAGGCATCTCTAAATCTGTACACTTTAATAATGAATCCATGCCAGCTAATGACATCTCTAAAAAACTTCTACCTTTGTAGTTCCCAGGTATCAGCCCACCTTTTCTATGTCCCTGACAGTGAATCATGCAGCTGAGGCCACCAGAAATAAACTCCAGTCAAACTGGACAATAGCAGCATCAGTTAAGAGTACTCATCAGTTAACCTTTACTTTTCTGTCTCCTTTTCGTGGAAGTTTTACTCCCAATGCTCAAGCCGTTTGGTTGAAATTCTGTTGGATTTTCTTTTATTTTTTTGTTCTGCTTTCCCCACTCATCACATGGAACCCCAGTAATGGCAACATGAAGTGCGCCTGGCTTGCAACAAGTACAGAGGTCAGGTTCCTGGCCCTGGATTCCCAGAGTCTCCTCTGTTTCTTTCATTACTATCCAGTAGAACTTTCTCAATGTTTAAAATGCTCCATCATATGTACTGTCTAATATAGTAGCCAGTAGTCTGACTGAGGAACTGAATTTTAATTACATTTAACTTTAATTAACTTAAGTGTGAATAGCAACACCTGCCCATTAAACGCTCTGTTGAGTAGCACAGTTTAGTGTAAAGACATTTCTGTTTCTGTGTCCAGATCATTGGCCATACTGAGTTTCCAGATCCAAAACTTCCTCTCTGTAATTGCCAGTATTAACACATTAAGACATTCATTCGTCCTACAAACATTTATTGAGTACTTCCTGTGTGCCAGGCACTGGAAATGATCTCAGTATCCCAAGTGCTTACATGACATGGAAAAAGAGAATAGAATTACTATGAGCCCCAAGCTTCCTTTAAATGAATATCACCTGGCCTCTCGCAGTCTATCTTGCTCTTGGATAGTGACTGCTATTTTCTGATATCTCAAGTAATATAATTAAAAATCATGATGAGATGGCTTTTCTTTCTGAAGACTGCCTAAGAAGAATTTTTTTCCATAACTGAATATCTGCTTTTCTCTATCCAGGAAAACGTTTGAGCTTCTATATTCCTTCCAGTCTTTTTTTAGTAGGGCTTTCCTTATAGTCCAAACCCCACTTTGCTGTCTCTAAATTTCCTCCTACAGGCTTCTAACACTCATAATAGATGGATAAATGGATACAAATGGATACAAACTGCAGTTGGGATTTTTTTTTTATTTTTTATTTTTTAAGAGGGAGACTTGAGCCTATCTATATTACTCCTCTTATTTAAACCTGTATGGATGTTGGTCCAAGACATGTCTCTTGATCTCTTCATTTTCCACATTCCTTGTATGCAGAACTGGAGTTCAGACTTACATTCTCAACAGTCCCACACGTGGATGTGTTAAGAAATGAAAAGCAACTTGACAAATTTTTTAAATTCTGCAAATTGAGATACAAAATTTATTCTCTTGCAACCATCGATTGCAAAAGATGAAAATATGCCAGTTTTTAGATGTGTTATTTGGAAATTGAAATAAAGTGAATAATCTCTATAAGGGCAAGTTTATCCAAATCCTCATAGGTATTGTGAGCAAAGCAGGAAAGGGGAGGCAGTGGACTCTGGTTACACCTGTGTAGTACACAGACTTATGGGATCAGGACTGGTTTAAGCACCCCCGGCACCTAATAATATTACAGTTGGTCCCAACCTTCATGAGCAATACGTACTTTTATGGTTGAGAGGAATCTAAGTTACTAGACTGTATTTTCATTTATATAAAAAAGAATATAAAGGCCAGCATTAATTTTTAACTATACGCGTTTAGAGAGCCTAGTGTGCTGCCTCACAGGGGTGCTGTTCACTTTGGGTTCTTATAAATTATATTAAACTGATTTAGACTAGTAGGGGTCATGGGGACACCTCCTTTAATGTATGGAAAGCAAACATTAAAGACTAGAAAACTGAATGTAAAAAATAATTAGAAGCCAGTAAGTGTTTTAAACCTATTTTCAGATTTTTTCTTCTGAATTAGCTGCAGGAAACCCGTATTAAGTGCTTCCACATTTTGCGTAATTTGGAGTTGGAGCAGATAGGGGAATGTAGAAGCTTGAGAATACCACTGCTTGGCACAAGGACAACAAAGTGATTTTCCTTTAGAGATGCATAGGATGTCCTGGATTGGGGTGTGTGTCCGACGTCCCAAGTTTCAGTGGTATCTATGCTAGTAATTGGCTTTGTGAAATGTCTAGACTTTAGTCTAATTTCCTCATCCTTTGATGAGGTAAGAAGGGTCTCTTCTAGAAGTGATATTCTAAGATGAAAATATAATCTTTTTATTGATGAATATAATATAGTAAAGTAGAAAGAGCACAGGATTTAAGGTAATTTATTCATTGATTCAAAAAATGCTTAATAAATGTTAACCATGTGCCAAACACTGTACTAAGTCAGGTGGATAGCGGAGAGGATAGAAAACATAGACCTTGCCTACATGGGTCTTTTATTCCAGTGGGACAGAAAGACAGAAAACAAGTCAATAAACATTGCCTATGACATCACCCTAAACCAACACCATATTTATTTCTTATATAGGCAGTGTCCCATTGTTACATGTTTATAATGGAAAGCTGGATGGTCAGGGGAAGCCTCTCAGAGATGCATGTAAGCCAAGCTCTGAGAAGAGCAGAGGGGAGTGTGTTACAGGCTGAGGGAACAGTTGATTCTAAGTCCCCAAGATGTTGAAGAGCTGCTTCTATTAGAGTCTTGTAACTCAAAGTTTGAGTCTCCAACTGATTAGCAGCATCAGCATCACCTGGAAGCTTGGCAGAATTGCAAGATCTCAATCCATCCAGTCTAGACTTACAGAACCACAATTCACATTTTAAGGAAGACTTGGGTGATGCTTAAGCATGTTAGTGTTTGAGAAACACTGAATTAAAGGAATACAAAGGAGGCTACCGAGGCTGGAACACACCGTGTGTGAGGGGATAATGAAGATGGGTCAGAAGATGAATGCCTCAAGGAGATTTAAGTGTGAACCCACTCACTTCTCCAACCCCAAGCTAGTCTGCTTTGTGTTTCCATACCCCATCTACTACTTTTGTGTCTTTGAATGGAGCTATTTAGCTTCTCTTAATCCTTAATCACCTCCAAAATCCAAAAAGAAGCAATTGTCATCTCCATTGAACAGATGAGGAAACTATCAAAGTTTTTAAGGTACTCATCCCATAAGTGATGCTCTGAAAATTGTAGCAAAGGCTATGAATATATTATTTCTTGACTATTTATAAAGGAAGCCAATGTGAATTGATTAAATTGATGCAACCTTAGAAATAGGTGTCTTTTCAGTCTGTACACACTTTGAGTCTTAAAGTCCAGCTCCTTTAAAAACTTAATACCAGGTAAATATTTATAGAGTTTTAGTATCTAACTGCCCTTTTGTTTATATCTGCTTGTTGTTTTTTTAAATTATACTTTAAGTTCTAGGGTACCTGTGCATAACGTGCGGGTTTGTTACATATGTATACTTGTACCATGTTGGTGTGCTGCACCCTGTTTTTTACCCACAGGAAAAGGTGCATTCCTCAGAGAGTTCTGTGGTTTACATCTTCCCTGGCATCTGGGTTCCTGGCTGGCTTTGTGTTCCTTGACCTCGTGGCCTCATTGTCTCTGAGGTTACCAATATCTTTCCTGACATGGACCCTTCCTACTAATAGCTTCTTCCTCCTCTTATCCCCCAGGACTTCCAGCTGCCCAAGTTTGGCACGCCCTGTGATCTTAATCTGATTTTGCTCCTGTCCCATGTAGGAAAATCCCTTGGATTAACATCTACGCTCAAGTCCAACATGACAAGGAGCAGGAAATGATTGGGTCAGTGAGCCAAAGTGAAAACGCCCCGAAAATCACACTCAGTGACTTCACGGAGCCTGAGGAGCTGCTGGACAAAGAACTGGACACGCGGGTCATAGGTACATGCTCCTGCTCCACTAAACTCCTCTGTCCTGTGTCCTCTAAACACTGACCCACTTCATCTGTCCTCCATACACTACTGGACTGGAGGGTGGGGACAAACAACTACCTACAGTGACAGAATCATGTTTTAAATTTGTCTGCCACCTCTGGCCACATGAAATTGGTAGATTATTTTTCCCCTTAGAAGTCAATCAGGGTTGGAAGTACTGGAGTCTGAGTGGGGTAGGGATGAAGTCAACTGCCCATTACTGTTGGGATTTTTCTTCTTTTTCTATAAAGCAAAAGTATTATATATCCTTACTAATAATTACATGAATGTGGAATCTGGCATCAGATAACCATGGGTCCATTTTTCTTGCTCTGCTAATCTACTACGTCTGTGACCTCTCTGTGCCTCAAATTCCTGATCTGTGAAATGGGAGTAGTAGTACTTACGATTCGTTTCTATTTCTGTGTAATACCTAAAAAAAAAAAAAAAAAAAAAACACAATTCTAAGACTGTTGTCATGATTACATGCTGTTATGTCATTAGCCCAGTGCCTGCCACATAGTAAGTTTCAATACACATTGGCTGTTACTGTTGTTCAATAGAATGTAAGATGGCAGTCAATGTCTTGATCCCACCTGTGTGTTAGTGTAGGAGGTAGCATATGTTAAGCATGGATGACATAAGCCAGTGAGCTGATAGGTAAGGATATCCAGGTGCCTTTTAAATAAATTCCTATTAAGCACCTCTTCTAGGTGGCTTGGTATTTAGCAGTGAATAAAACAAAGATCCCTGCCCTTGTGGAACTCACATCCATTTCTCCCCGTGTCTTCTCTTCCCTGCAGGAGGCATTGCCACCATTGCAAACAGCGAAAGCACAAAGGAGATCCCCAACTGCACTAGTGTTTAATGCCAGCAAGCCACGTGGTCAACCACCTTTCCGACTTTTTATTTTTGATGATTACTATTACTATGATTATGGAAAAATAAAAATGTCTTTTTTACCTTTTGTTTACCAAGGGCCCCTTCATAAATAGCAGGCCAATGCCTAGCTTTGGGAGAGAAGGGCATTCTTAGCTGATTGAAATGAGACAAACGGAATAAATGGCTGTATTTGTGCTAAGAGCAAAGGATGCATCTTCCCACAGCCTCCTCGCTTTACTCTGCCATTGGTAGCTTCAGGACTTTCTTTTGCCTTGTGGTCTCCCTTTTTTCAAAATTTAAGTTGGGTTGGCTTTTTGTGAACCTCTCATCCCCACAGCAGAATCACCAACACTCTCCCCTTTCCCCAGCACACACACATACAACACAGATCACTTCCCAGTTAGATCCGCAGGAAGTAGATTGGTGGGGGTGGATGTAGCTGCAGAAAGCATGCACAACTTTGTGAAAGAGGCCCTGCCTTGTGCATGTCCATAATGAGGCTACAGATGGCTTATTGTATATAATTACAATGTAAATAGCTTTTTATTTCCTAAGAAATAATTTAATGTTTAGTAAAAAAGAAAACAGAAAAAAGAAAGATGCGTGTGTTGGCTTATGCACTGGCCCTCAGAGCTGACCAACCCGCCAGGCCTGCTGGATGCATTGGGTTTGGATGCTCTCCTGTTGTCTGTCACACTTAACTCTTGCATCTCCTTGTCCATGCCATAGCTGGTTTCTACTTATGTATATAAAGGGGGGCGGGGGGAGGGCCTTCTCTGGGGCAATTGATAAAGGAAGGACTCTAGTGACATCATAGAACATGGCAGTCGTTTTGTTCCAAGAATGACGTGAAAGGTGAAGAAGAGGCCCACTAGAGAGGCTTCATGCTGAGACCCAGATGGGGGAAAACAGCTTCCTCTCTAAAAGGAAAAACTTAGTATTTATCAGTCTGAGAAAATACTTTTTTCTAAAGAAGGCAGTCAGTCAGTAGATCTTAAAATGACAATCTGTTTTTCAATTGGATTCTATGAAAATGTATAATGCTTATAGTGAATTCTCAGGCTATTCTGAGCTCAGAAAAGTCCCCTGGGCACTAAGTAAAGCCCAGTGAATGTCTCTTGGCATGGGAGGAGTTAAAGAGGTTGGAAGGGAGAAGGCATTTGTGGAATTATGAATTCATGCAAAACTCTCCAGGCCAAGTAGGGGTCTAGCCTGTAATGATATTAGTCAAAGGCAATTTTAGCAAAGCTGTGCTATTTGCTTGTCAGATGTACACAACTTCCTTAAAGTCAAATGTCTGCCTTCAGTTCCCTTAAGGTAGTTTTTGCCTCTGGGGTGAGTGACTTTCAAAGCCTGTTAGCTTTTCCAGCACCTCAGCCCCTTCACACATTTACACATACCAGTTTTTTTCAATAGGGTCACGTTAAGCCATGCTGTAAGCATTATTTTTAGTTTCAGGCTTAGCCTGAGCACACTTATTTTTGAAAATGATATAATGTATATATATGGGAGGAAAGGCCACATTTTGTACCTGTTAATTTTTGTGGGATGTTGTTCCCATTCTTCCTTGTGAGACAGAGAGAATGTGATATAGAGAAATCTGGCTGGCTACAGCATAGATCAGTATTAGGAATATTTCTAAAGATCCTGCTTTTTTGTTTCAAGGGTTAAATGGGGCAGACAATTGCAATACTTGTACTAAACACTGGAATACAAATGCATGAGTCATATCTATATATACAGTATATGTACATATACTGTTCTTGGTTTTATTGTTCCACTTGAATATTTCTACTGTAAAAAAAAAAGACAGTGGTTTTGAAATTGTTGAAAATAAATGTATTTTTGTACATCAAAGCTACATACTTGGCTGAATTTTCTCTTTGGGGAGTTTTCTTTATCCACTGTATCTATAAACTATTGCTACAGTGATGCTACATGGAAAACAGTGAATGACTTATAACAACAGATACTTGGTTTTTGCTCATGAATCTTTAGGTTGGCTCTGGTTTGGCTGAACATATCAGGACTGACCAGGCTCTGCTGGTCTGATCTGGAAGGAGGTTTCAGATAGTTTGAGTCTGCTCCATGAATTATCATCATCCTGGAATCAGCAGCTACACAGGGCCATGTTTTTTCGTGGTGGATTGTAGAATTCCAGGTGGGCCAGTAGAACAACCCTCTGTCTCTAAGGCCGTGGCTCAAAATGGTCACTTTATCTATCCTCATCCACATTCTGTTGGCTAAAGAAAATCGCACAGCCAAGTTCAACCTCCATGGCTAGAGAAATAGATTCTTTCTACGCTGGTACTAGGTACTATAATTGGAAACAATAATCTGATTTACTCTGCCTATTCATTTTCGACTGCCCCATGGAGCGCTTTCACTAAATGACCTATTTGAACCCATGTCACAGATTTTCATTCACATATATATGACTGGGACCTCTGAGCAAAGGACTTTGTAATTGCAAGGACTTTGAGTTTGATATCAGTTCCCAATGAGTGGTAGAGATGACGGAACGCCAAGTCAGGTATGAAGACTTAAGCAAGAGAAATGAAAAGGAGAAAAACAACATGTGTCCATTTTTTTTCCTTCTTCCAGCTGTTCGATGCATGAAACCAACAGCAAATGTCGTTTTTTGGTTCTTTGCTTATTGGTGGCTCTTCTTCACCAGGTAAATAAGGAAATGTAAACTGGGCACCCAGAATAAGGGTTGTAAGTTGGATGTTTCTTCTTATGTCTTTAGTGTTTAAAATATGTGATAAAGTTCCATGGATCTAAGAAACCAGAAATCATTTGTTGATAATTGAGTTGCATATTTTGAAAACTGGCTCAGTCTTCTGGAATCGTATTTTCTTCACTTAAATTGAAGATAAAGAAGTAAACAAAGGTGGTTTTCTTTTGATTTGGGAATTTATTTTAAAATCATGTATAATTCTTACTATAACTTTTCTTGAGTTATACTCACCTTTTGAAAAATTTATGTAAGTACCTGCCTCACATATTGAGAATATCACTTAAGTATCTCAAAAAGAAGCAGGGAATGTTCTTGGTCTAAGTGCCTATACTTCTTTTAGGGATTTTTACAGTTTGGAGCTTTCAAATAATGTGAAATGTCTATCATTTCTATCCTAAGCCAAAGATGAATTTTCTAAATGCATTAGTTTTTGCTTCCTAATGGAATCTGAGTTTTTCTTGTCAATTTTATGCCCAGGTTGGTGAAGTTCCTTCCCCGGATTAAGAGAGATGAAATAAAGCAGTAAGAAAGTGTGAGTCAGTTGGGTCATTTGGGTAAGCCATGGCTAAGAATATAGCCTCTGTATTCACCATCAGCATGATTTTGTTAGATTTCTCAGTAGTAGACTGAGGCAGAGGCAGATGGCAGACAGTGTGGTTGGCTTTGCAGCGATTTCCATGCAGGGTTTCTCACCAGTGTTGAGGACACTCTTTGCATCAGAATTGTCTTTAAGTGAATTCTAAACCTAATAACTAGGCCCATAGAAGCACTCCAGAACTGGACTGTTCCAGGATTCTCATGTGCATGAAAATTTGAGAATAACTGCCTTATCTGCCACTAAAATAGTTCAGGAATAGATATTGGATAAAAGTCACCTCCTTTGACTCCTGTTACCATAATACAAGGTACCTTAATCTACAGAAGTGAAAACAGCTTCCAAATTTGCTCATTTCTTCCTGGGCAACAGCTGCAACTTTGAGAGCCACTCAATGAGTTATCTGGGACAAAAATACACTGTGAGTTAAGGTGGTGACAGATTGTGCCTTGGAAAGAATACTCTGCTGGAAATGAGTAGATCTCTAACTTTCAGCAAGTATTTCTGGACCCAAGTACCTTATTTGTAAAAGGAAAACACTTCATGGCCTGCCTTCCTGGCTTGTTTTGATTTCCAGAGGTGTGAAAAGCACATTGCCAATTCCAGAAGTATGGCAGTGTTAGGAGAACTCCCTTCTGCAGAGCAATAAACAGAGAGGAAAGTGACTCCAAAAGTCACAAAGCAAGGTAATGCAGAGATGAAGATGGTGTCCAATGTTTATTATAATAAGGCAGGATCCTTACTACCACACATCTCCCTCAAAATGCAAAACAGATTGAACTGCACGTCACTGGACAACAATGGAGAGCCTGATGATAATGCCAGTCATATGGTTCCCATATTTGTAATGTCCAGAACAGTTTAGAATCTCACATCCCAAGTACACTCATCCTTCAGTAGCTCACAGCCCTCCTCATGCCACTGCCCTCCGGACCCGCCTGTTTAGCAGCCCATGACCTGACGCCCTTGCTTCTCCCACTGGACTGAAATGAAACTGCTCAGCAGACTGCTGCTCACCCCAGTTCCACCTACTGGGCTGCTCATCTTTTAAAGTGATGAGCCTTATTCAGAGGGAAGAAGGCCAGAGAACAACATAAGCAATAAGGATGCCTCATCTGGATTATACCACATCCTGCCAAAATTCTCTTGTCTGCTCCAACAGTACTGCCAAAGAGGACCGGACGTAACCCAACCATGAATTCCCAAAGCACCATGCAACTTGATGTTCCTCAAGCTTTAATCACCATGTTCTTCACAGTAGCAGAGTGTCCTTCAACAGGCTCTGTGCATTTCTGACCGTGTACCATGATGAGACATAGGTTCATTCAGAGATGAACCAATGGAACATTGTATACAAAAAATGGGGAAGAACCTCAGTTAAGAGTTCAATTTACTGGAGACTAAAACTTGGATCCATCACTTTTCAATTATCTGAGACTCAGAGGGGTAAAATGACATAATCAAGGTAAGATTTCCTTACCTATAAATTACAAATAATGACATCTACTTTCCAAGGTTGGAATCTAGATTAAATGAGATAATTTGATTAAAGACACAAATAATAAATTGATTCGGAGAAGTGCTAATTTTATTGTGCTAGATCTTTGCCCACATAACACTATCTCTGGCCTTGAGTTGTAAAAATTATCCAAGCGGTTTCACTTAGGGCTGTACCTGCAGGGAAAAAAATTCCAATTTACCTAAAGAGACATGCTTTCTCCATCAGTTCTCCTTCAGGAGGAAGATAATTTTGATTAAAATTTATTACTTACACATTGATCCCAAACGTCATTGTTTCTTTTATTGCTTTTTAAAAAATATGACTGATCTAATGTTGCTTGGACCATATGGAAGGGGCAAGAGGTGGACTCTTCTAATCAGGGTTGCCAAGAATGTCTCATAAAGTCAATGACTGGAAGCTCTCAGTTTCTAAAACATGTTCACTGTAACCATGTGTGGGTACCCCGGACGTAGCCATGCTAATGGGACAAAAACACTTCGGCTTTGCTTGTTTATGTTTTTCAGCTCAGTTATTAATAACATAATTTACATCTCCTTCACTGTCCCTTCCCATACAGTGCTTTTATTTCATGAGGACGTGTGCAGTCCCAGGTCCTGGGGTCACCGACTTGGGTTCCTTTGCCCGCACACATTGAAAAAATATCTGATAAACAATTCCTTGTAAAAATATATCTCTTAGATAACCAGAGATGCTAAAGGCATAGTTTCCCAGTGCCTTCCTTGAGCTGTGGCTCAAGAAGCGCTGTTCCAGAGTACATGCAAGATCCAGATTCTTCACAAAATGCCAGGGAAAGCAGGAAAATAGATCATGACAGGCACACATGCCATCTGTCATTACAACTTAGTCTCTGGGGAACAATGCTGTTTGCAGCTATTAAAAATAAACCAGATAATGTGAAGCCCTCAGTGATTTGCTCCTGAGGAAATGTGTGGTCTGCTCCCCAAAGAATAGAGACTTCTTCGGCGGAAATATCTGTGCCCAGTGTCCTACATGCAGATGGCTGCTGGGCTCCAGGGATACTCTTACCACCAAAAAAGTCCCATTTCTCCTCCCTGGGGCCTCTCCCAGAAGACTCTTCCTACTGTGCAAGGTTTTTCATTGCTTACTCCCATTTACAAAGGGTTATTGCTGTCAGTATCCCAGGAACTGGCTGCAATTAGCAGTCTGTCCAACCACAGTGCATAGGGAGAGAAGGAGGATGCTGTGGTAGCAAACAGAGAGCAAACAGGATCGTTCTTCTTGTCACCATTCTTTCTTGGTTTCGAGGTAGACTCACCTGGGAAGCACATAATTGTCTCCATAAACAACACACCCGGTCCTTGGAGTGCCAGAATGGTTTTCTTGCACTGTCCTTCCAAAATCTTGTAGTTCAATTAGATAATTGCTGGGTTTCTTTCATTGGCAACTGGAACTTGTCAAGGGAGTGGGTATCAAAGGAAGAAGAAGGGAGAGATGGGTCTAGAGAAATAAAGTTAATCTTTGTCAGTTATGAAGCTCTACTTGACACATTTGCATTTCAACTTGTCAATTTCAGAGTCTCCTCTGTGAAGGGAAATGCAGATGCTCCCCAGATTTCTAATCTATTTATAATAGTAACAAGGCAACTCTAGGCAGCGTGTGCTCATCATAAGCTAATCATCCTCTGCTATGCCTTGTGCCTCTTAATTAGTGGCATGTTGGTTGCCTACTGATCAAATTGGAGCCTCATCCAGGCAATGGGCGTGGGGAGGGCAGGTATGGGGAGAAGGAACACTGAACCCAGTGGAGCTCAGATCTTGGCAGGCTTTTTAATAACAGGTGGGCTTCACACCTTGTCTTGAAATCCATCCTTTCTAAAGAGGTAGCACCATGTCCATGGGTGCTAACAGGAATATGGCAAGTCTCCAAACACATGTCTCCTTTGTGTCTAGGAGCTCTCCATAAGGAGATGCTGTCCTTCCAAAACTTCTTGGCTCAATGATATAGACCAGCAGGAGGCATCAAGTAGAAGAAAAATAAATATTTAAATGTGCATCTGTAGCTGATAATGGGCAAGGCTGCTTTCATTGATTTATCCATTCTTTCGTTAATAGAATTTTTATTGAACACCTACTTTCTACCAGGCTCTGTTCTGGATACTGGGGATACATCAGTGGCCATGACACATTTAAAATAGGGTGGCCATATAATTTATCATATACGCATTGGAATACATTTGGGGATGGATGAGACACGATCAATAATGACTCTGGGAAAAGTAGCATGAAACAGGGCTGTCTCAAGCAAACTGGGAAATGTGGTCAGTCTGACTTAAAATCCAGAGGAACCATTTATCCAAAGTCAGAGATGTGTCAATGTTCCATTTACCCTTGAATTGGCATTTTCCCCTTTCAAATCCTGACCTATGAGTGAAAATTCGACTCTTTAAGCCCCAAAACTATATTTATGGAGATCTCCCATCAGCTTTGGTGTCTTCTGAGGACCTCTCATGGAGGTAGTAAACCCCAACATACCCAGAGGTCAGTGAGCACAAATCAAGATGGTTTTTGAAAAAGTCTTTAAAATATTGTATCAAATAGGGTTCCTAGTCGCAGAAAATAGACACTGATCCTGGCTAGTTCAAACAAAAGGAATTTATTACAAGGCTATCAGGAGCTCACAGAATCAGGTTTGAAACACTTAACTTGGAAAGGGGCAGAAGCCAAGATAGCTTTGGAGGGATGAAAATCAGGAAGATTAGGAATATTTTTCTAGCAGACAGCATCTTATCAGACCTCTCCTCTGGGATGAGTGAACTGCGGTCATTTCTTCTACCTTTATTTTACTGCAGATTAAAAATTCCAGGTAGGTTCCCCAACCAATAAAGTTTAGCTCCCATGCTCACTGCGTGTGCAATGAGTGTTACAGGCTGCATTGTGTTCCTCCAAAATTCATGTGTCAGAACCTTTGACTCCCAGGACCTCAGAATGGGATTGTATTTGGAGAATAGGTCTTTATTGAAGTGATTACGCTAAAATGAGGTCATATGGGTGGGACCTAATCCAATGACTGGTGTCTTTATAAGAAGAAGAAACTAGGACACAGACAGGAAGGTCATAAAAAGATACAGGGAGAAGATGGCCATCTTATAAGCCAAGGAGAGAATTTAAAACTTATAACTTCCAGAATTGTGATGAAATAAATTTCTGTTATTTCAGCCAGCAGTCCCCAACCTTTCTGGCACCAGGGGTGGTATTTTTGGAAGACAGTTGTTCCACGGATAGGGGTGGGGGAGATGGTCTCGGGATTGAAACTGTTCCACCCCAGATCATGAGGCATTAGTTAGATTCTCATAATAAGTGCGCAACCTAAATCCTTTGCAAGCACGGTTCACAGTAGGATTCATACTCCTATGAGACTCTAATGCCATCACTGACCTGACAGGAGGTGGAGCTCAGGTGGCAACGATCATTTGGCCGCATTAGAGTCTCATAGGGGTGTGAACCCTATTGTGGACTGTGTATGTATGCTAGGGATCTAGGTTCCTAATAGGCCAGGGACTGGTATGGGTCCGCTGCCCTGGGGGTGGGGGATCGCTGGTCTACAGCACTGTTATGACAGCCCTAGCACACTAAACAGTGAAGAAAACGATTAGGGAAGAAATCCCTAACTATTGCTCTGGCTTTTGAAGTAGGAGTAGAAGCATTTGGAGTTACTTTTCCTCGTATACAACATATACTATAGGAAAAGTTATCTTCCCTATTCCCACCTAAGGAAATAAGTGCATGGTTATGAAGGCAGAATGGATGCTGGACAGAGAATGAATGTCCACTACAATAACTCCTCAAGTGATTTTTAAAATCACTATTCTTCGAGTATTTGTTGAGCATAAACTAAGAAACCAAGTGGCTGGTACTATGTTAAATGTTGGAATTTCAGAGATGAATACAAAACTTCATTCCCGGTCTGGTGGAACTTCTTACTATTTAAGGAACATTCCTGTAAATTGTTTTCAGTCTTCTATCACACACTGTTTTGGGAGACAAAGTGCTTTAATAATTTAGGGAAAGGTAACACAGAGAGGAAAGGAATAATTCTTTTATTCCCCAGAGGAAAAGTTGTGGTGAAAGCTAAGGAAGAATTCTCAAAGGAAATTTCATCTACACTAGCTATTTTTAAACGTTGGAATTTTCTCACACTTCTTTATTCTATTTAGAATAGTCCTTTCCTCTTCTCTCAGGCAAAATAATGGAATGCTGAAAATTGGAGAAAGTACAGAACTGGAGGTTGAATTGGGATGGGGGAATAGTCAGAAATGAGCTAGAAAGGTGTTAGTCTTCAATGACAAGGTATTTATTTTCTATGTCAAGTTTTTTAAAATAAGCACATATTCATTTCATAGTTCTTTTTTATAAAAGAAAGTCACACCAGATGTTCATAATGGTTCTCCAGGTCTTGTGGATTTCAGGGTATTGCCTTAGAGTCCTTTTAATAAACTTGTTAAGAAACATAATGAGATTGTTCTGCAATACTGATTATTAAGCATAGCTAAAATAAGAACATTCATAGGTCAAAGACAGACAGTAATTTCAAGAGAGACTTATAGTAGTATAATATCTGCTAGAGGATGGTTTATTGGTCTTCATAACTGGAAAAAGAAACTGTAATTTGTTAGGTCTTTCACAATAAGTATTAAAGATACAGGAAATCATTACTCAAGATTCTTGGCAAAGAAAATGGCTCTAATGTTGCTCTCTGCTTCTCCTTTACCTTTTTCTTTCACACAAGCAGAGAAACGTTTTTGGTTAGTAATTTTGCTGGCAATGTACCATCCGTAAGTAATTGCCATTGTTAACAAATGTTGGAACAAAACAACACCAATTAAGGTTTTAAGTGGTTATCAAACAAGGCAAGAGATTCTGCATAAACTTCGAGGTGAAGAACTTGGCTTGGGGAAAGCATCCCTGGTGCTGAGAAAATATTTTAAACAGAAGGGACATTTTCCAAGAGAACGTCTTCCTTGGACTTTAGTACCTACTTGATGCTCTGGTACAACGTGATGGCCAGGGATTCAGGTTTGGAAGTCTGGAAGCCTCAGACTTGGAGGACGTAGAATGGAAGGTGAGCAGGCTTAAACTAGCCCCGTCCACGTTGGAAAATGATCTACCCTTAAATTTCTTCCATTTCCAATATGTGCTTTTCATGAGTGTTTATTGACATGCAGTGCAACCTTTCTTCCTTCAGATGAATTGTCTCCAACTCTGAGCTCTCAGAATTGATGTCATCGCTCCCCACCTCACACGCATCAGGGGCTTTTCATCTCCCTTTGGCGACAGGAGCATGATGTGTAATAAGAATTTCTCCTTCGAAGGGCTAGAGATCTGCGTTCAATTCCAGTTTCTGCATTTATTAGCTGTATGGTCTTGGGTAAGTCTCTGACCTCCCTAAGCCTCAATTTTCTCTTTTGTCCTTGTGAAGAAAATAAAATAATAAATATAAAGCTGGTCAGGCATGGTGGTTCATGCCTGTAATCCCAGCACTTTGGGATGCCAAAGTGTGAGGATCTTTTGAGGCCAGGAGTTAAGACCAGCCTGGGGAACATAGCAAGACCCTATCTCTACAAAAAAATTTAAAAATTAGTCAGGCATGGTGGTGAGCACCTGTAGTCCCAGCTACTCATGAGGCTGAGGTAGGAAGGGTCACATGAGCCCAAAAGATGGATTCAGTCAGATGTCACCACACCACTGCACTCCAGCCTGAGTAGCAGAGACCCTGTCTCTAAAATACATTAATAAATATAAATAAAAGCATAAAGCATTTGAAGTATAACAGATTCCACATCAGTAAGCATTTCCTCCACCCCCACCCTCCTTCTGCACTTTTCTAGGCAAGTCTTTGCTTGGACCAAAGCAAAGCAAGGTTCAGACCCCTTGGCGTCCTGTTTGCCCCACAAGAGGGCTCTACTCCAATCCATCCAATAACCCAGTGGTGCCTCTTCTCCCTCCTGTAGGAAACAATGAAACAAATTTTGAAAAGATAGTCCCTAAACCAACCCCACCGCCCCACTAATATTTACACCTGTTCTTTTGTCGAGCCTCAGAGAAAAGCCACAATACCAATAATTTTGTAGAAGCAAAATTAGACCCGGGACAGTGTAGGAGACAAGTGGCTGGCCCATGACGTGGCTGGTGGGCTGCTGGAGGATGAATGCCAAATTGCTAAATGCAGCCATCCCTGCCAACTGAACATCTCCTTTTCTTTATAACAAATATGACACCATGCAAGGTCCTCCCTCTCTCAGAGCCTATCATTAGCTTTGTTATTATGGTGATTATCAACAATGTGGCAATTTCCTTGCATCTTTTAGGATCTTTCAATTATTCCATGCCTTTTTTCTCCTCTCCTTTTTTTAAGTTTCCCTGACACCCTCAAATTCCTCCCTCTTTCTACCCCAAGTGCCACTGTTTCTTTTCTTTCCTCCTCCCAAATTGTTTTCTACATAAAAGGATGGCAGTGACAGGAATTGAAACTAGCGGAATCTAGAATTTCTCTGGTTGAGAGGAAAGAAATATTTGTATATTATTCAGTGCTCTCCACGTTAATCATCCGAAGTTTCATTTTTGACTGAAGTGTTTTCTTTAAAGTCGCTGACATAGACATATATCATGAAGTTAAAAAGATTGAATTACATCCTGTCAGCTACCTGCTAAAATGCACGCAGCCTCAAAGCCCCAGCTTGTCTCTGGATGTACCAAGTGTGGTATTTTACCTTTGGGGTTTTTTTTCTTTTCTTTTCTCAGTGAACATGCACTAACAGGGTTTGTCTCTTCATTGTGATGTGGGAATGATTGAAAATATTCTCTGTATTGTTTGATAAAAGACCTTTGCCAAAAAAGAGAGCAGTTGTCATGTGAGCACATTTCCTAGGGGTGTTGAGATGCGCTTGAGTCAGGTTTAATGGGATGTTTTTGAGCAGCAATGTTGCTTGATGAGCCCAGGGCAGGAGCTTCTGTGTGAGGTCACGGGCCCCAGTGGACTGTGGAAGCTCCCAAGTTTCAGTGCAGATTAGATTCACAGCCTGTGGCCTTGTTCCCTGACAGCTGAGGTATCTGGGCTGGGGACATCCTGGGGGTTCATCCACCCACCCTGTTGTTACTACCTGAGAGTGAACAGCAAGTAAAAGCCTGCATTAGTTTCCTACGGTGCTGTGACAAATTACCACAAACTGGGTAACTTACAACAACAGAAATTTATTTTTTCACAATTCTAGAGGCCAGAAGTCCAAAGTGAAGGAGCTGACAAGGTTGTTTCCTTCCAGAGTCTCTGAGGGATAATGTGTTTCATTTCTCTCTCTCGGATTCTGGTGGCTGCTCGAGCTTCTCTGCATTCTTTAGCTAGTAAATACGTGACTCCAGTCTCCACCTCCACCTCCACCTTCAGCCTCAGTTTGCTGATAGAAAATCAGGCTGCCCTTCAATTATTGCAGAAACATTCTACCTCCAAATTGTGATGTTAGGTGTTGTTTCTAATTTTCCCTTTTTCCCTTTTTCAAGGACACCTTACTTAGCGCAGAGACCTTTTTCCTCTTTTCCACTCAGAAAACTGAGGACAGGGAAGATAGGACTTTATTCTCTATGCGTCTAGCATAGAGTGTTTAGTAAATGCAAATATAATAATGTCTTGGATAAAATCCATGTCAATGTTAAGGACTCTTTTGTTGTAATAAACTGAAACCTGGAGTAAATTATCTTTGTATCTGACATTGTCCTTAGTTTCCAACTTTCCAGTTCCAAAGCTCCAGTTCTTGTGAAGCTCAGTTGTAGCCTTAAACACTCTAGATCTCTCAAGAATCATGTGGTCATCTCGCCACTCTGTATTTTTCTTCCTGCCTGCCCATATGTTCTCTATTTTTATTTGCCCTTCCAGCCCATGCTGGAAGGAGTCAAGCTAAGAGTCCCAGAGTGAAGCTTAAGAGAGAGGTAATCTGATTATTTCAGCTTGTCTTTGTAAGCCAGCAAGTCCCTGTCCAGATTTTGAGATGACCATCTCTTGAATAGCTGTCCATCCCCAGCTCAGCTGGCTGAGACCTGGGTAGTCTTGACCACACGGTCAATGTGCCTGCAGATGAGGCCACTCCTCTGAGTTGGGATGGGATTGTTACTGCCAAGTAGGCAATGTAAGTCATGTACTTTTGTCTTTTTCCTCCTCTCCAACAAACTCGCTGCATATTTTCTGAATTGAAAACGAGCAGAGAAAACATTCTCTCTCGGAGCATATGTTCATGGGGTAAGAGCAGGGCACTCCCTGAGCATGAAATTTAGATTCCCCTCTGAGCAGAAAGCTAGGAAGAAATTCATGTGGGAAGTGAAATTTGCCATCTGTAGAAAAACCTATCCTAAATGATAAGCAGATGAACTTCCAGGTTCAATGATTTGGGAGCCATCAGTCTCAGGGGAGCATGGTTGCTCGGCAGAGCTAAAGCTGTTGCTTTCTTCATCCTCCATGTGAAAAAGGAATGTGCTAACAGAAGGGCATATCCTGCATGAAGAAAAGAAAATACGAATCCAAGGGGTGAGGCCTGGAAAAGGAAGATTCAAGTCTTTTAAGAAAGGGGTTCCCAGCCAACAGGCATGCACTCTCTGGTCCCATATCCTTGTAATCTCCAATACATATCCTATTTACTTCTCACCTTTCTGAATGTGACTTCATTTCCCACCACTCTTGGAAAATGCTTTGTTCAAGTTTATCAACGATTCATCCCACCCCAGCTACCGAAATTCGCAGACACCATTTAAACTTTTGTTTTAAAAGATTCACATAGCAAAGTGGAATACTTTCTTCTGGAAATTCATTACACTTTTCTTGTGAAATTTCTTCTTTTTACTTCAAACCTGAGTCATTTAAATATCTTCCAGGGCTTGCTTTTTTCCCCTTATTTTGCTCCTCCACAAACCATTGGAGTTTCTTTCTTTCTCTTTTCTTCTTTTCTTTCTTTCTTTCTTTCTTTCTTTCTTTCTTTCTTTCTTTCTTTCTTTCTCTTTCTTTTTCTCTTTCTCTTTCTTCTTCTCTCTTTCTTCTTTCTTTCTTTCTTCTTTCTCTTTCCTTCTTTCTTTCTTTCCTTTCTTTCTTTCTTTCTTTCTTTCTTTCTTTCTTTCTTTCTTTCTTTCTTTCTTTCTTTCTTTCTTTCT
>NW_016814655.1:2043576-2076153 GCF_001698545.2 Rhinopithecus bieti | reverse complement strand
TCTTTCTTTCTTTCTTCTTTTCTCAATCCTCTGCTTTTTTCACTCTCTCCAAAGCTAGCTTGTCTATCCAAAGACTTTATCCTCTGTTTTTCTAACAATCCCTAAACTTAAATACAAAATTTAGAAACCAAGGATGCTAAAATCTTTCTACTGGTCCACATACCCAGCCCTCTCTGCCTCTACCCAGTGATGTGCTGGTAAATCTTGAACAACCAGCTGTCATGGGAAGAGGAAAGAAAAGCCCTAGTTTGAAGTTTGCCAATTGCCATGGTGTAAAAGTACTGACTATGGCTGATACATCAACTGGCTCACAAAATTCCTGAAAATTTAACAATTGGCTCTTCATAGCTAGTGTGAGCCAGCTCTGGCACACTACTGCCTCTCCTAGAAATGTCCTTTTAGCTAACCCACAGATACCTCAAACTACATAGTCAAGGCTAGACTTCCATGACTTGTGTGTCTATTTTCCTCCCAGTTAGCAATCTGAATCTTAGCACTAACAGTGTAATCACCATGATAGCAGGGACCTTGCTGATCTCATTCACTGTCTTATAGCAGGGACCTTGCTGATATCATTCACTTGTTTTTTTTTTTTTAACATGGAGTGTCACTCCATCACCCAGGCTGGAGTGCAGTGGCATGATCTTGGCTTACTGCAACCTCCACCTCCTGGGTTCAAGCAATTCTCCTGTCTCCGCCTCCTGAGTAGCTGGGACTACAGGCACCTGCCACCACACACCGGCTAATTTTTGTATTTTTAATAGAGACAGGGTTTCACCTTGTTGGTCAGGCTGGTCTCCAACTCCTGACCTCAGGTGATCCACCTGCCTCAGCCTCCCAAACTGCTGGGAGTACAGGCGTGAGCCACCAGCCCATCCTCTCATTCACGATGTTATCCCTAGCACCTATAATGATGCTAGCACCTAGTACACTATTACAGGATACACATTTATGCAATGGGTGAAACATTATGCCCAATATTCCACTATTCCACTTCGTTTGCTGAGCATACTTTGTCTCTTAAGTAATAAATTAAACATTTATTTTATCAGGTTCCTGGGCATTCAGCAAATTCACTCCTGATGATGGACAAAATTGATTTCTTTTCTTTTCTTTTCTTTTCTTTTTTGAGGCAGAGTCTCACTCTGTTGCCCAAGCTGCAGTGCAGTGGTGTGATCTCGGCTCACTGCAACCTCCGCCTCCTGGGTACAAGCGATTCTCGTGCCTCAGCCTACCGAGTAGCTGAGACTACAGACTTGTGCCACCACGCCCAGCTGATTTTTTTTTTTTTTTTTTTTTGTAGTTTTAGTAGACATCATGGCCAGGCTGGTCTCAAACTCCTGACTTCAAGTGATCCACCCATGGCAGCCTCCCAAAATGCTGGGATTACATGCATGAGACATCATGCCTGGCCCTACAAAATTTATTTCCGAACCTAAAAACTGAGAACCACGACTCCATCACAGGAATTTACCAAGTGCCTATGCAGCCAGACAACTCCTACTATTGTAATGCCCAATAAAATGTTCCAAGGATAATAGATGTGTACATGTTAGCTGAAGTGCTAAAATATAGGAAAGCATCACCATATTCAAACCACTAAAACAGGCTGGGTAATCTACTGAGGTGTCTGACAGTGTGGAAATTGTGTGGGTTTGGGGTATTTCTAAATTCATGTTCAAATTCTAGTTTGGGCAGTTACGAAGCTTGCAGCTTTGGGTGAATTGTTTAACCATTGTTTGGTTAACTATCAAATGCTTATTATAATACCTAAATTGCATTGTGAGTAGAGGAATAAGGTATGAGAAAGAGCTGGTGCATATTAATGGCTCAAAAAGATAGTTTATATTATTAATGATGGAGGGAAAAGTGAATTGTGTTGGTTTCTAGTAGATATAGATTTTAATCTTAATTCCTACAAAAAGTCCATGAGTGACCTATACGTAGTAGGTAGTTATATATTAACTACTCATTCAATAAATGAATGCATGAATAACTGGAAAACAAGGTAATGAGAAGTTAAATAATCTGTCCTACTCAAGATGCAATGAAATGCTTTTCTGGAGAATAAAGATTATTAGGAAGATGTCATGAAACTACCCGAAATAGTATCATATGGGGACCCTTATATCTGAGTTACCTGTTGATCTGGCTGCCAGTGACAGAAAAGAGACTAAATCTTCTTTGTTCTCCAAACTGGCATAGATTCTGTTGGTAGAGAAAGCGTTGAATCCTCTGCAGCTGACTTTTCTCTATGCCAGGGCCGAAGCACACTGCAGGAAGGATGGAGGCCAGTGTGCATTGCTGTGCTTTGGGTGCCTCTATCTGGAGGAGACAAATTCTCTTCTGCATTGCCAGTTCACAATTCTGCCCAGTCATCAGATATGGCTTCATGAGAGCTCCAAGGGAAAGCTGGCCCTGCAAGGCAGAAACACCAGATAGAAAGACCTCTAAGTGGACCCTGGAATACAAAATTCAAAGGATGTAATTAGAATAATTTTTCTCCTGTCCCGGATGTGATAAACTCATCTTGCTAACTGAGGCTGGCTAGAAAATTCCTCAGGGGGTTTACTTTATCGTTTAAACCAAAGGAGTCCTTGAGATTTGACTATATTCAACTCTATTGGCCACTACTAATACACTGAAATGCAGCAGTTGATAACAGCAGGGATCCAGATATAAAGTCATCTAGAATCTTTAGGAACTGGGTGTTGAATCGGAGAAATCCCCCTGACTTTGCAGAACCTGGCACTAGCAAACTAATTATGGCTGAACAACTTATGACAAGGTGGGGTAAGGCAGTCAGCCACAGCAAAACAGTTCTTTGGAAGGCTAGTTTTCCTCAAATCTTATAAGACAGAGAAGGAAAATTCCTCTTTCCCCATTAGCATGTCATAGATACAGAAACTTAGATCATTCTGTGGCAGAATTCTAATTATTTCAGAGTGTCTTTCTGGCTTTTGTGATATTCCTGACATCTGAGAATTCAAGCTGTTGGGCCATAGCCAGGCCACTCTGGCTGGAAGATGTGCTTTGTGGGCCATATAATTGTTTAAAACACTTTAGGGAGGCATAATTGAAGTACAATAAGCTGCACATATTTAAAGTGTACAATTTGATAGGTTTCAACATATGTATACACCTGTGAGACTATCATTACAATTAAGATAATAAGTATTTTCATTATGAGTTTTCTCATGCCCATTTGGAATCCGTCTCTCTCTGTCCACCCTATCCCTAAGCAACCACTTACCTGCTTCTGTCACTTATAGATTCATTTGCACTTTATAGAACTATACGTAAGTATAATCTTACAATATGTACTATGTTTTGTATGACTTCTTTTACTTTGCATCTTAATTTTAAGATTACATAATTTTTGTATGTATCAGTAGTCCCTTCCTTTTTATTGCTGAGTAGAATTCATTTATATAGATATACCATACATATCATGTGGTATATAAATAAAATATATATGAGTCCACTCAATTGTCAATGGGCATTTGGCTTTTTTTTTCTACTTTGGGCTATCACAAAAAAATCTTCCATAGACATTTGTGTATAAATCTTTTATGAACATATGTTTTTTGTTGTCTTGGGTAAATAGGAAGAAAAGAGCAGAGTAGCAAACTATTTATATATTTACATTTTTAATAAACTGACAAATCAGTTTCCAAAGTATGCTTTTTTGCTTTCCTGCCAGTAGTGTGTGAGAGTTCCCCTTGTCCATGATCTCCAACTCCTCATATGGCTGGTCTTTTACACTGGAGCCTTTCTAATGGGTGTTCAAAAAGATCTCACTGTGTTTTAATTTGAATCCTAAAGACAAATGATGTTGAACATCCTTTCATCTTTTTATTAGCCATTTGTATGTTTCTTTTTTGAACTACCTGTTCAAATCTTTTGCCCAAGTTTAAAGCTGGGTTGTTTCTCTTCACTATTTAATTGCAAGATTTCTTTATGTAGTCTTGATATAAGCCATGTGCATGATATGTAAGTTGCAAACATTTTCTCCTGGTCTGTGGCTTGCTTTTTCATTTTCTTAATTGCATATGTATCAGTTTTGTGTCTTATCTAAGAAATCTTTGCCTAACCTAAGAAATAGGCTCTGTTTCTTTTGGTTTTTTGTTTTCACATGTGGACAGCAAATTGTTTCGCTATCATTTGTTGAAAATATTATTTCTTTATTTTATTCTATTTTATTTTATTTTTTAGACGAAATCTTGCTGTGTCACCCAGGTTGGAGTGCAGTGGCACAATCTCGGCTCACTGCAACCTCCACCTCCCAGGTTCAAACAATTCTTCTGCCTCAGCCTCCCAGGTAGCTGGGACTACAGGCACGTGCCACCACATCCAGTTGAATTTAGTCTTTTTAGTAGAAATAGGGTTTCACCATGTTGACCAGGCTGGTCTTGAATTCCTGACCTCAGGTGATTCACCTGCCGGGGCCTCCCAAAGTGCTGGGATTACAGACATGAGCCACCGAACCCAGTGAAAATATTATCATTTCTTAATTGAAATTGTCTTAGCTTCTTTGTCCAAAATCAATTGACCACATATGTATGGTCTGTTTCTGGGCCATAGTCTATTCCTTTTGTCTATGTCTTGATTACTGTAGCTTTATTATAATCTCGAAACCTGATAGTGTGGGACTTCCAACTTTGTCTTACTTTATCAACATTGTTTGGGCTGTTTTAGTGCCTTTGCTCTTTCATATCAATTTTAGCATTTTCCTGTCTACATGATGAAAGCTGCATTAAATATATTTACCAATTATAGAAGAATTAACATCTTAACAATATTAAAGTTCCAATCCATTAATGTGATTTACCTTTTTTGTTTTTTAAGTGTTCCATGATTTGTTTCAACATTTTTTTTGTAGCGTTACCATAAAATATTGTACACGTTTGGTATTTTCTCCCAAAGTATTTTATATTTTTTGGGCTTTTCTAAATGATACTATATTTTATTTCAGTTTCCAAATGTTCTTTGACAGTGAAGTTTCATATGTAGCTTCTGTGTAGATTCACAGAGGCCCCCTCTGAATATAATTCCCCTTTTGTCTTTGATATTCGATGCAATAGATGCCAGCCATTTCAGCTGCCCCGAATTCCGATTTCTGCTTCTTCACTTTGGCATGTCTGCCATGGCCTGCTTCACTCCAGCTCTTCGTCCCATGGTCAGGAGATTATCCCCACGTAGAAGATTGGGCAATTGTGGGTCTCATATGTTTAGTTTTCCCACTCTCAAGGATCACATTCTTATGCTGTCTATTGTCCAGTGCTGAAAATACTGTCTCGTATACTTTATCCAGTCATATAGGTATTTATGATTGGAGAGCTAGTTCATATCAGTTACTCCATCATGCCTGGAAGTGGATATTCTTCCCGTAGTTGATTTACCCAGATATCTATTAATATTTATACAGTTTTCCATCTTATTTTTTACTTGAAGTGTGGCAATGAAGGTCTTATAAGTATGCCATTTGGCACATATATAAATGTGTCTGTAAGATAAATACGTAGAAATTGAATTGTTAGGAATGAGCACTTTAAAATTTTTAGCAGATTATTGACAAATTACTCTAGAGTTTATAATTCTATTATCATCATAAGTGGATATCTGTTTCCTAGCTCACTACAGCAGTTTGTTTTAATCTTTGCCTAATGGAATGAACAGACAATTCATGGAAAAGGTGAAATAAATTTATCGCCAATGTTTGAAAAGATAATCTATCTCATGCATAACATTCACAATACTCTAAAGATACCATTTCTCACTTATATCAGATTAGTAATATCATGTGAAGCTCTCTTTTAAAAGTGAATCTGCAATCTGCATATAGATGCATAAAGAGTAAGCCAAAATGAAAAAAAAAAAAAGAAAAAAAAAAGGAAGCAAAGTCTGGGCAGATTGAGGGAATGGAAGTCCCATTTTCCCCTGTCACTTGCTGCTAATGGTTAGCTGAGAGGAACAGTAACCACAGCCAAAGGGTCCTTAAAACTTCTATAGGTTGCTGCCAAAGTTGGACTACTCACTTGGTACCACTGTTCCTCACTGCATTCCAAGAACTGACTTGTGTCACTGGCATTGCCATGCACAAATGATGGATTGCCTGAACTGCTTCCACCAACATAAAATCTGCAGAGCAAAAGCAGAACCAAGTCCTGGGCCAAACTCTCCGCACACTTTTAAATTACCCCATTAAATCTTACGCAGGACTGTGGTGAATTCACTCCATTCTTGGCAGCCAGCTGCTAGGAGGAGGAAAACCTGTAGGGATTTAAAAAGTGAGTCTTATTTTGGACTGGGGAGTTTGGATTTTTTTCCACTTCCTGGTTTTCAAGTTCCCTCACAGCCATTCTATATGTTAAGTCCAAGAGAATGCAGTCAAGTTTAAACTCATGATCTGGAATGTACACAGTCATTTAATTAGCTCCTAAATGTAGCTATGCTTTGACAAATATCCCTATTTAGATTAGGATGTCCAAAAATATTTTTTAAATTTTTTATTTTCGATTCAGAGGTATATGTGCAAGTTTGTTATATAGGTAAGCTTCGGTCATGGGGTTTGTTGTACAGATTATTTGATCACCCAAATATTAAGTCTAGTGCCCATTAGTTATTTTTCCTGATCCTCTCCCTCCTCCTCCCCTCCACTCTCTGATAGGCCCCAGTGAGTGTTGTTCCCCTGTGTGTCCACGTGATCTCACATGTGTCTCATGTCTTTATATATCAATTGAAATAATACTAGCATCTTATAATAATGCATATATGATTGTGCTTTAAATTATTTAATTCATTAAATTATTAGTTCACCAAATTATGTAATTCATATAGAATATTAATGCTAATGGATTTGTTGGAAAGTATTGTCATTATATTTGTGATCATTGTTTTGGTTTTATAACTATGAGTAGAGACGCCTCAGAGAATGGCTGCAAGAACACAGGGAAGATGCCATCTTATAGATTAATTAGTAAATTAATCAAAGATTTTGATTAGAAACTATATCCTCAGTACTTTGTTAGCCTATGATTCTGAGACTTGTGGAATCTGTGGTCTATTTAAAATTCAATGGATAATCTATGTGGAAGTCCAAGAAGAGAGTGAAAGTGTCGGAAGAATGTTGGTTACTGTTATTATTAGTAGTTGACAGTTCCTCTTTTATGCTACACATGACATTTGAAACATAAATGTCACCACGCAATTCTCTGGATGATTCTGTCTAGACTACACACACATGCATATACATGAAAGTGCATATATACAACATAATTATTCAAAGACACTATAGCCTAATGGCCAAGTGCTTTGTTTTTGAAGTTACACAGTTCTGAGTTTAACTCCTTTCTCTCACACTTAGACAAGTGACTTAACCTTACAGAATTCCAGATGCACCATCTATAAAGCCCTCTAGGATTGTTGTGAGATGTCAATGAGATAAACTATGTCAAGTCCCAGTATATGAAGTCCACAGTGCCTAGTGTGTAGTGATTTCTCAGTGAATTTCCCCTGAAATGCTGTTAGCTCTGTGCATCAGGATCACTATGTGATTGGTTTTATATCAGCAGGGTGATTTATAACCTAGAAATATACACAGGGGTGGTGCTTAAAACATCTTGCTGGGTAGAAGAATGAAAATGATTGATTTCTGATAATGCACATCCCAGACTGTAAAATTCTATGAGTTCATGGGTAAGAGTAAAATGCAAACTAAGGTAGTGAGTGAAGTCTTTCAGAGAAGTTGGGAGAACTAAGGTGAGCCTTCAAGACTGAGAAGGATACGAAGAATTAGAGAAAAGGAGCAAGAGTAATGCAGACAATGCCTTTTGCTTTAGGAAGAGAAAATCCAGAAGACTTGAACAACCTTACATCTCTGGCTGTAACATGGCTAAACAGAGCAAACCAGACATTTTTCAATCATGCCATACTCTCCTACTCCATGTCCAGGGAAAAATAAAGTAGGAACAGCAACAGCAAGCCCTACTTAGACATCGCTCCACGAAAATCTAGCTTGAGAGCTGCTTTGCCCTCTTGCAAAAATATCTCCATTGTAGTCAAGCCAGAAGCTTGAACCTCATCAAAGATGTTTAGATTGTGAATGAAATATTGGTAGGCAGAAAGCATATGAAGTAAAGTGGATAAAATCCTGAATGGAATGGCCATCAACGAGTGACTCATCACTCATTGCTTAGAGACCTAGTAAATCTCCCACCTCTCTCTATTTCAACTTTGTCAACAGCAAAATGGAAAAAAATATGTGACTTACCTCCACAGAAGATATTTTTTAAGTATTCAGGTGTAAAATCACTTAGGAGAGTTAAAACTGTTTGCAATTTTACTTAAAATGGTAGTTCAGGGAAGTAGCATTGTATCATTTAGGGAAGAGAAATAAGAATTGTTGTGGTTAGCACATTTTACAAGTGATAATGCTTAAGAAGTAGCTGCTTTTGCTCTGTTTCAAAGGTATTTTAGACCAATGTGAAGTCCAAAAGGTTGGTGCCGACTCTGTCTCTATTTCTGGATATTTAATTGTGGAGGGGTCCCTTGTGGAAAGCTCAGGTCTCTTTGAAACTACCATGAATGATAACATTAGTAATGTGGTCAGTGTATGCATTAAAGATGCCCATAATTCTCTGATATTTCTCTCATAAGAGATGGACCTATCCTCTCTTCTTGAATCTGGGCTGGCCTATGACTACTTTAATCAAGCAAATAGAATTATGGTGACATGTGCCTTTTCTAGGCCTGGTATTCAAGAGAACTGGAAGCTTCTGTCTTAGACTTTTGAAGTCCTGAGTCTCCGGGTAATAGTTTGACTATGTTGCTGGAGAGACCATCTGCAGAGGCTCAGACACTAGATGAAGAGGGACTCGGCTGAGTCTACCTTTCCATCTAACTCTGCCAAGGGACTGAGCATGTAAATAAAGCTAGCAGACCCTTCAGTCCCATGCAGCCACCCCAGCTGAACACAACAAAATGACCCCAGTCAATATCAGGTGGAGCAGAAGAATTTCCCAGCTATTTTCAAATTCCTTGCCAACAGAATCATAAAATGTCATAAAAAGATGATTGTTTTAAGCTGTGAAATTTTGGGATAGCTTTTTTAAAAAAAATACAGGATATTTCCATGAGTAAGGCGCATGCATAGAAAGTCATATGGCAGAATTAGGGAAATGGTGGACAAAAAAGGTCAACACACTCACAATTAGTAATGTCGAGCCATCAATGGAAAATTTATTAATGAAATTTTAAGTGGGAGGTTGATTCATTAGTACTGAATATCATTTACAGTGACAAAAGACATAACATGAATTCTAAATTCAACCAATATCCATCTCCAAAAATATTTTACTAAAATTAAACTTGATGTATCATAGTGTAACGAACATCTCATGTCTAGATTCCACTTTCAGAGAAAGGCAGATGCAGATCTTTAAAAATGCTTAATACTTAATGTCTGCTATCTTTACCACGACCTGCACCTTGGAAGCTGTACACATTTTAATTAATTAAGCCTCATAATGCCTCTGTGATGGCAAAAAGAAATAGCAAGGAATCATTTTACCCACTACTGAAACGTAGTCACCTCTTGGGTTGAACACAGCAGCTGTTTAGCAGCTGTAAGGGAATCCTGAACTATCATTCTGGGCAGCCGTGCTAAGGAGGATAACATATCGAATTGAAATCGCAAAGGAAATTTGAGCAGACAGGATGCAATTACCTGAATTGGAGCCCAGCCAGGTCACCAGGGCTAAGTGGCAAAGAACTCAAGCTGGAGAGCTTATCTTCAGCATATTTCACAGATTACTGGGGATGTTCAGTGCCCTGTGTGGACAATAATTAGAGGCTGTGGAAGGCTGTCATCCTGAACCTGCATTATATCTCCCCTGAACACATCTCTTTCTAGGACAATATGGTCATTTGGTTAAAGATATTTGAGAACATAGGCTCATATCTCAAAGATATTTGAGAACATAGGCTCATATGGACCTAAACCATGAACATGGACATTAAACCTTAAAATCACTCATCCTGACATCCTTCAAGGCACAAATATTTTACTGTCTAAAAAAATTGTAAGAAAAATGTCACGAAGAGGTGCATAAAACTTGCGTGTTCTACACTGACAATATACTTATAAATATGAGGATATTTTTGTAATGGATGAATCTAAACTTGACTCTTATTTTCCATTTTGTTGATGACATTTCTCCACATTTTGTTCCGGGGGAAACACGGCACTTGATGAAATGTCTCTAATGTCCTCAGAGAGTTTGTATTGAATTCTAGTAGATATGCTTAAAAGTTTCTAAGTAACAGGTTAGAAATTAAACTATTACCAATTTGTCCTTAAGAAACTAAGAAATTATTGCCAACAAAAACATCCCTAGTCAAAATAATCCAATTAAAACACCATCAGCACACACTATACCCGAGGCCTGTGCTATGAACAGTGACCAGTGGAAAGAGGAATGAGATGTGGCTCCTGCCACTGGTGCCTGGGTGTAGCTGGAGATGGAGACTTGTACAGATACCCAATGCTCACTTAGTGGTCCTCACAGATGGTTACAGTTCCAGCCATCTTTGAAGATGCAATTGAGTGACCATCACCTCCAGAAGGTCTTTCTAGATCTTCAACTTTGGATTTAATCCATTTTTCTTCTGTTTCTCTTTACACTCTGTTCCACTCATCACAATCTATCTTGATTTAGAGTTAATTGATCATATATATATTTGTTTATCCTCACTATCACTGACATTCATTTAAAAATGTTTATTATATATTGACAAATTGTAGTTGTAGATACTTGTGGGGTACAAAGTGCTGTTAGGATTTTTTAATATAATGTGGAATGATTAAGCTAATTAAAATATCACTTCAACTATTTAACATTTTGGTGATGAGAACATTAGAAATATATTCTCTTAGCAATATTGAAATGTACAATACTCAATTATTATTATTCAGCATGCTGCACTACGCATTTCAAAGAAAAATCAGACTTCAAGATGGCTGACTACTGGTATCTGGCATTTACTTCCTCCACAAAGAAGAAACAAAATAGTGAGTAAATAATCACACTTCTAATAGATCACCCAAGAGAGAACACTGAAATTCAACAGAAGTGACAGGAGACACCTAAGACAAGAAAAGAGAGAAAAGAGAGAGAAGCGAGGCAGCCTGGTTGGTTGGGATTACCTAAGAACCTGAAGAGGCTTCCCAATGTGGAGAAAGGGTAAATAAGTGACCCCCAGCAGTCCATATTCCCACCATGGACTCCTGCAATCTTAGCCATAGGGCAGCCCCTTCTACCCATGTGGCCCCTCATTTTGAGGGCCCAGCTCTCAAGATGGTGCTTTGCTGTAACTGCTTAGGATTCCAAGTATTTTGGATACCCAGTGTGAGTTCCCTCTTTGGAACAGTGTCATCATGTGGTCTCCAGGTAGCTCCCTATGTTAATTTCAGGGTCCCAATAGCACCTGGGGCCCAATAGTGCCTGCATCTCTACATCCCTGGATCCCTGTTGACATCCCCTTCCTGGAGCCGGGCACCACTGCAGGCTGTCACCACCAGCGCAGAAGCACGAGTCATTGGCAACAACCCTGCTGCCATCAGTAGCAAGGTCACCATGCATTTAAAAGCACCTAAGGAAGGGCCACTCTGGTTATAGCCACCACCTGGGGATGGAGCATAAGCTCCCCAGCTACCTGCTTACAGCTACTACCATGGAAAACTACCCTACCCTCCCCAGCAGCAGGGCCACAGCACAGCCACTGCCACCTACACCCAAGCATTCCACCAGAGATTTGGAGATCAACCCAGCCCTCCCTACCATATCCAGCATCTTCATGCACCACTAGAGGACCCACCCCTGCCTACCATATCCAGCATCTTCATGCACCACTAGAGGACCCACCCCTGCCTACCATATCCAGCATCTTCATGCACCACTAGAGGACCCACCCCTGCCTACCATATCCAGCATCTTCATGCACCACTAGAGGACCTGAAGATAGGCCCACCTTACCTGGCTCCACTCTGACCCACCAGTGCCCAAAAATGCCATATGGAGACCTGGGGAGTATAATAACCCACTTATTGTTGGCACCTGAGCACTCCTTAGGAGGCCAGATTATGGGCATACACAACCTGCCGCTACCACAAAAGCTAGTACCCACCCCCACATGCCACTTGTGGGCCTAGGAACTGACCTACACAGCCTATCGCAGCCACCATCAACATCAGTGTGGACCACTTGAGAGTTAGAGAATTGTCCCACCACTTCTACTGCCGTCACTTATGCCACAATTGTTGCCCAGGAACTGAGGACTCACTCGTGTGCCCAACCCAACACTGCCACTGCTATCACTCAGGCAAGACATCTGAAGGCTCAAGAATCCACCTGCCTGTACCCACTAATACCAGTGCCAGCCTATGCTATGCTGGGGTCCAAACAAGCATGCTTGGCCTGCAGCTGCCACCAATGGGGCCTGAGGACTGGCTCACCTGATGTCTTTGTCCCTAGCAAAACATCATCACAGCCTTCACAAACAACCACACCCTAAGCCACTGAGGAAATTACAAACATTACTGATACTGTTTACAACCAAATAGATCATATGAAGACTATACTACTGCAGGTGCTCAGAATCAAAGACAAAATTCTTTATGTAACCAGGACTATAGATATGTCTTCAGGAAAAACTCTTCTCCCATGAAAGCAAATCCAAAAAATTGGAAGAAGTTATTATTACACCAGATGTGTACATATAAACATGGGAAAACAAGAAACATAAAAAAGTAAGGAAATATGACACCTCCAAAGGAATACAATAATTCTCCAGTAACAGATTACAATGAAGAAATATATGAAATCCTGGAAAAATAATCAAAGTAATGATATTAAAGAAGCTTAGTAAGATACAAGAGAAAAAATAATACATAAAATCAAAAAACAATTTAGGATGTGAATGAGAAATTTAGCAAAGAGATAACTGTCATAAAAAAGAATCAAACAGAAATTCTGAAACTGAAGAATTTATTGAATGATGTACAAAATACATTTGAAAACTTCAACAATAGACCAGTTCAAGAGGAAGAAATAACTTGAGAACAGTTCTTTTGAAATAACTCAGTCAGAAAAGTTTTAAATTATTTTAAAATATTTTAAAGCCTATGTGAGAAATGTGACACCATAAAATGACCAAATATTCAAATTTTGATGTATCAGACGGTGAAGAGAAAAATAATGTGTTAGAAAAGCCTATTTAACAAAATAGTAGCTGAAAACTTCCCAAGTCTAGCAAGAGATTAGATATCCAGACACAGGAAGCTCAGAGATCTCCAAACAGATACAATATAAAAATGTATTCTCCATAGCACATTATAATCAAACCGTAAAATGTCAAAACAAATGGAGAGTTCTAAAAACACCAACAGAAAAGCATGTAGTCACTTATAAGGAATCCCCTATCAGACTAAACAGTAAATTTTTCAGCAGAAATCTTGCAAGCCAGGAGAGAATGGGATGATATGTTCAAAGAACTGAAAGAAAAAATTCTGCTAGTCAATGATACTATACTCAGTCAAAATATCCTTCACATATGAAGGAGAAATTCTTTTCTAGACAAGTAAAAGCGAGGGAATTGATCAACACTAGATCACCCCTAAAAGAAATACTTAAAGGAGTTCTATACCTGGAAACAAAAGAGCAATATCTACCATCATGAAAACACGGGAAAGTATAGAACTCCTTGGTAGAGCAAATGCATATATAAGGAAGAAAGGGACTCAAATATCACCACTACAGAAAACCACCAAACCACTATGATAAACAATGAGAGAAAGAATGAAAGAAAGAAAGAAAGAAAGAAAGAAAGAAAGAAAGAAAGAAAGAAAGAAAGAGAAAGAGAGAGAGAGAGAAAGAAAGAGGGAGGAAGAAAGAAAGAAGAAAGAGAAAAAAATAAGAAAGAGAAAGAAAGAAAAGGAAGAAAGAAGAAAGAAAGAAGGAAGGAAGGAAAGAAAGAAAGAGAAAGAAAGAAAAAGGAAGGAAGGAAAGAAAGAAAGGAGAAAGAAATAAGGAAAGGAAGAAAGGAAGCAAGAGAAAAAGGATATGCAATACAACCAGAAATCAATTAATAAAATGATAGGAATAAGCCCTCACATATCAATAATAGTCCTTAATTGGTATAAACTTTCCAATGAAAAGATATAAACTAGGTGAATGGATAAGAAAACATGACCTAACTCTATGCTGCCTATAAGAAACTCATCTCACCTGTAAAGACATACATAGACTGAAAGTGAATGAAGAAAAATATATACAAATGGAAATCAAAAATGAGCAGAAATATTTACATTAGATAATAGAGACTTAATCAAAACATGAAAAGAGACAGAGAAGGTCATTAAATATAAATAAAGGGATCAATTAAGTCAGAATATATACCAATTCTAAACATGTTTGTACCTAACACTGGAGCACATGGATATACAAAGCAAATCTTATTAGATCTAAAGGAAGAGATCAAATCCAATACAGTAATACTTGGAGACTTCAACATTCCACTGTCATCAGTAGACAATCTAGACAGAAAATTAACAAAGAAACATTGGATTTAAACTGCAGTTTACCCCAAATGGACCTAATAGACATTTACTAAACATTTTATCCAACAGATAGAGAATACACATTCTTTCCTTCAGCACATGGAACATTTTCCAGTAGAGATCATATGGTAGGACACAAAACAAGTATCAACAATATTTTTAAAAATGGAAATCTATCCAGTGTCTTCTCAGACCACAGTGGAATAAAATTAGAAAGCAATAATAAGAAGAACTTTGGAAACTGTACAAATACATGGAAATTAAACAACATGGTCCTTAATGATCATTGAGTCAAGAAGAAAATTTAAAAGCTATTGAAGCAAATAAATATAGAAACACAACATACCAAAATCAATGAGATGCAGCTAAAGCCGCGGTATAAGGGAAGTTTACAGCAATACATGCCTACATCAAAAAAGTGGAGATATTTATAAAAACCTAACTGTACACCTCAAGGAACTAGAAAAGCAGGGATAAACCATACTCAAAATTAGCAGAAGGAAAGGAAAAATAATGGTCAGACTAGAACTCATTAAAATGGAAACTAAAATCAATACAAATGTTTAATGACACAAAATTGGTTTTTTGAAAAGATAAGATTGATAACCCTCTTGCTAGAGTAATCAGGAAGAAAAGAGAGAGGACTCAAATCAATAGAATCAGAAAGGAAAAAGGAAACATTAAAACTGATACCACAGAAAACATCAACAGAAACTATTATGAACAAACTATATGCTAATAAACTGGAAAACCTATAGGAAGTAGATAAATTCCTGAACATGTATAACCTGCCAAGTTTGAATCAGGAAGAAATAGAAAACCTAAACAAATCAGTAATAAGTAATGGGACTGAATCAGTAACAAAAAGGTATCTAATAAAGATAAAAAGTTACTCAACAAAGGTAAGTCCAGGACTGGGTGGTTTCCCTGCTGAATTCTACCAAATATACAAAAAGCTAACAACAAGTCTCCTCAAACTATTCCAAAAAATTGAAGACCTGGGGTATATTCGTCAGTTTTCATGCTGCTGGTAAAGTCATGCCTGAGACTGGGCAATTTACAAAAGAAAGAGCTTTATTGGACTTACAGTTCCACATGGCTGAGGAAACCTCACAATCATGGTGGAAGGCAAGGAGGAGCAAGTCACATCTTATTTGGATGGCAGCAGGCAAAGAGAACTTGTGCAGAGAAACTCCTGTTTTTAAAACCGTCAGATCTTGTGAGAGCCACTCACTATCACAAGAAAACACCGGAAAGACCTACCCCCATAAGACAATCATCTCCCACCAGGTCCCTTCCATAACATGTGGGAATTATGGGAACTACAAGATGAGATTTGGGTGGGGACACAGAGCCAAACCATATCATGGGGTCCTTAACTCATTCTATGAAGCTAGAATTATCCTGACTTCAAAAGCAGACAAGGACACAAGAAAAACAACAACAACAACAAAATAATATAAAACAATATTCTTGATGAAAATAGATGCAAAAATCCTTAACCAACTATACATGAAACTGAATCCAACTATACATGAAAAAGACAACACACCATGATCAAGTGGGAATTATCCTAGGAATGCAAAAATTATTCAATATATACAAGATGCAAATCAATAAATGTGATATGAGACAGCAACAAATAAGGAGAAAAAGCATACGATGATCTAAGTAGATGTAGAAAACGCACTTGACACAATTCAGCATTCCTTCATGATAGAAAACTCTTAAGAAACTAAGAATAGAAGCAACTTACTTTACCATAATAAAAGCCATATGTGACAAACTCACAGATAATATACTGAATGGGGAAAAGCTGAAAGCCTCTCCTCTGCAACTGGAAGAAGATAAAAATGCCCACATTCACCACTCCTATTCAACATAGTACTTAGTCAAAGCAATCGAGCAAGAAAAATAAATAAAAGGTATGCAATTTGGAAAAGAGGAAGTCAGTTGTACGTCTTTGCAGATGACATGATTTTATATCTAGAAAAAAAATAAAGACTCCATCTAAAACTCTTAGATCTAATTAATAAATTTAGTAAAGTTGCAGGACACAAAATCAACACACAAAAATCAGTAGCATTTATATATACCAATAATTCACTAGCTGAGAAAATAATTAAGAAGGCAATTTCATTTACAATAGCTACCAAAAAAAATAAGTTGAAATAAATTTAACCTAGGAAGTGAAAGACCTCTACAAGGAAAATTACAAAACACTGATGAAAGGAATTGAAGAGGACATGCAAAAAACAAAAAGACATCCCCTGCTCATGGATTAGAAAAAATTAACATCATTAAAATGACCATTCTACCCAAAGTAATCTATGGATTCAATGCAAATTCCTATTAAGATACCAATGTCATTTTTCACAGAAATAGGAAAAAAAATCCTAAAATCATATGGAACCAAAAAAGAGCCTGAATAGCCAAAACAATCCTCAGCAAAAAGAACAAAGCTGGATGCATCATATGATGTGATTTTCAAATGTATTACAAGGCTATAGTGGTATATTTTGAATAATTTTTAGTTATGTTTTGTGCACCTATTACAGATTTTTGCTGTTTGGTAACCATAATGCTTACAAAGAATATCTTAACTTATAACACTTTGTTTCAAGCTAATAAAGCTTCACTTTGGTTGTATACAACTCTGTATTTTTGCTCCCCCATCATAGAGTTTTATTTTTCATGTCTGAATTTACATTTTTTTGTTACGTGCACCCCTTGACAGTTTATTTTAGCTCTGGTTGTTATTGAACATTTTATCATTTAACCCTTATACTAGGGATAACATTACTTTGCATACCATTACTACAAGTACTAGAGTATGCTGAATATTACTTAATATTACATATACAACTGGATTTTGTTCTTTTGTGTGTTTTATGTTATTAATTAGAAGATCTTTTCTTCATTTTAAAGAACTCCCTATAGAATTTCTTGTAGGAGAACCCTAATGATAAATGAGAGTAAACTCCCTTAGCTTTTATTTGTCTGGGAAAGCTATTATTTTCCCCTCATATCTCAAAGACTGCTTTGCTGGGTAAAATAATTTTGGTTGATCATTTTTAAAGTTTTTCCTTTCAACTGAAGAAAATAAATCTGCTAATGAAGAATATTATGAGTATTTTAATTAGTTGAAATTTCACAAGATAAGCAATATTTGAGTTTAAGGTAAAGAGGCACAGAGGCCCACATTTTCCTTTAAAAGCTCAAAGAAAACCTGAAGATATGGATACTAATTCTTGCTCTACATTCCTGTGTGATGCTGGGCACATGATGTCACTGAGATCTCTATATTCTTACCTGAGAAATGAGAATTTTAGATGACACACACTTTAATAATCTGCTAAGTATAAAATTTTATGAGTATATGATTCTAAAGAAGAATTACTGACTTTACTCTTTAATGAATCAACTCATTTTTGTGGGAGTGTTTAGGTGAGGTTACTAACTAAAAGATATTGGTGAACTAAAATAAATTTACCTGAAAAGAACACTTTTTTAAGGTAAAAGAGCCAATTGCAAGACCCAATGTCAACATCAGGGTATTTGGGTTATGAAATACTTTAATTACTTTCTCTACATTATTTGCTTAATACATTTATAACAAAATGCCTCTTATTTAGTGCTCAGGGGAGGTGTGGATGAGAAAACAAACAATGGGCTGACATTAAGGAATCATCCTACTCAGTAAAGGTAAGTCATACGTACAGGATTCATAATATAATAGTCTTAAAATTTTCCTCCATCTTCCCACAAAAATACGCAATATCAGAACTGCTGCACTATGTCTATTCAACTTTCTCACATAAACTCTGCATGCACTTTAGCACTTTTTTACTCAAAGCATGGCCCCAGACCTGCAGCATTAGCATCATATGAAAAATGTAAAATCGCAGGTCTCACCCCAGACCTGTGGAATCAGAAGCTGCATTTTAGCAGACTCCCCAGGTGATTCATAATCATGTTAAAGATTGATCTGCTCTGCTTTAAATTATTAAAATTTTTAGGACTCCTGAACCCATATAAATTACCTGATCTTACTTAATTCAGCATCTGTCAATTTTTGAAGGCACTGTCTTCGACTGTCATCAAGAACCCATACCCAAATATATGATTCCTTTTCATTAGCATTCATTAGCATTGAAATATATTTATGTTTTACTTTTGTCTTTTACAACTTTTATTTTAGATTCTGGGGGTACATGTGCAGATTTGTTATAAAGGTATATTGAGTGATGCTGGGGTTTGGAGTAGGATTGGACCTGTCATGTAGGAGGTGAGCACAGTACCCTATAAGTGGTTTTGCAATGCTTTCCCCTCTCCTTTGCCCCCTTATATTACCTGTTGTCTATTGTTCACATCTTTATGTCCATGTGTACCCAATGCTTGGCTCCCACTTATAAGTGAGCACATACAGTATTTGGTTTTCTGTTACTGCATTAGTTTGCTTAGGATGATGGCCTCAAGTCGTATCCATGCTGTTGCAAAGGCCATGATTAATGGTCTTTTATTACCTCCAACCTTATTCACTTCAGATTTTCAATAATTTTGTACATTTTATGTTTTCCAAGTAAATATTGTAATAATTTATTTGCCTTTGATTCTTCATGGTCTTAAGTTGAAGGGAGACTAAACCACAGGTAGTGTCTTTGGAAACCAAGGACTCAATAAATTTTGCTCAGCCTTCAATTTCTCAACCACAGCAATTACTTCTCTTATGTTAAAGGAATAACATGTTTGTGATACATCACCATGTTATATAGGCCTATTGTGAGTTGTAATTTTATATAAAGTTATTCCATTTAGCTTAATAATATCCATTTATAGCTTGGTTTATAACATATTTTCTACTTGAGAGCAATAAAATTACATTTTGTTAACAGAACGTCTGTAATTTGGTTTTGTTACTAAATCATGTTAGTCTCATTATTCAAAATTAGTGAGGCTTTACCACATATGTCATCGATGCAGACAGTAGCTGAAACAGTGTGAATAATATCAACACTGAATATAAGATACAAGATTTGGAACTTGTTTAGAGATCAGGCTGTCCAGGAGTGTATAAAGCTTCTCTAATCCTTCCAAGTCTTGGAGTTGAGGAATAAAAGTGGGTCTGGTTTGTACTTTTATGTGTTTGTCCTTTATATCAACTTGGATTTGAATAAAGTGTTCCATAGCTAAATATTTGAAACCCACTCATTATTTTCCAGTGTCTCCTTCACCATGGACATGTCTCATTAAAGATAAACAGTGACCAGTGCCACATGTGCTGCCACAACTGTGAGGACTTCAGAGCTATGATGATCATCAGCACCAGACCCTGCTTCCATCTCTGTTCTGCCTGCCATATCATGTGCTCTCTGGGATGTCACAGCTGTCTCAGAGAGCAAACCCGAATGGCCCTTGGGCCGTGCTTTGCTTTCCATGCCCTCTGAGCATCCAGAAAGATGTCCAGCTTGTCCTGGTTACCATCTCCCTACAGGAGATTCCTAAAGCTAATCCGATCATGCCTCCCATCCCTGTTCTCTTCTGTCCTCACCACACCTAAAACATTAATTGCAAGGACTCCTTCTTCATCCTACACTCTACAGTTACTAATTACACCTGATTTCCCACATAACTTTTCCATTGTGCTCCCTGGATTCATGATCTCTTAGCTGTGAACTACCCTATATCCATGGTCCTTCCTCTAAACTTTCCTTTCACCTTCTTGCCGTAACAGAAATCTAGATGTTCCCTTACACATCATCTCCTCTAAAGTCAGCTGCATGAGACATATTATTCCTCTTTTATCTCAAGAACTTCAGCGCATGAAGATAACCAATTATAAAACACCCTCTCCCCCTCCTTCAAAATCACAGTTTCTGTGAAAATCATGCTGTTGGATCTTGTCGCATAACCTGCTGCAGTCATATTATTCCTTTATTCACTGATAACTTTTTAATGCCTGGTTCATTGTCTTCTTTTCCACCTCTATTCCTGAGACTATTTTCAATTATCTCAATGTACATTTAGCAGATTTTGTCTCATTCCCTTGACTGCCAATAATCTTTCTTTCATCCCACTTCAGCCACCTATTTTTATATCTTGCTCTTACCAGTAATTGGAATTTAACTGGAATTATCCTGGTTTTTCTCCTGCATCTTCAATGTCACTCTCCAATCAAACATTCCTAACACAGAATACACTTGTTCTAGCATCCTTCATCCTAGATGTTGGGTGTAGGCTTTCCTTTGAACCCACTTTCATTCTAGCTGAAGCCCTATCTGTGCTCCTATTCAAAGCAAGTCCTCTAGGGTGAGTTATGTTGTATTTGCTGTTTCAATCTTCTCCCCTTGTATTTTGTCCTGCCACACCAATCAGACTGTAGTCCCTACCATGCAGAGATGGCTCTTGTCAGAGTTGCCTGGATGTGAACACAGGTAGTGAGCTTTCTCCACTTTTATTTGACCTCTGCAGTATTCAACTTAATTTCTTCCTTCTGGAAGCACTTTCTTTTCTTGACTTCCATGATTTATGCCTTTGTTTCTACCACATGGGCTGTGTCATCTCAGGCTGGTTGCTAACTCTCCTTATCAGCTTGACTTTTAAACATTAGAGGTTTTCCTGGCTATCATCTGAGCTCCCTTCTTTTTTCTAACTATACACCTTCCCAAGTGGATTATTTCAATGTTGTTTCAGTTTTAAATGTCACACTTGTTCACAAATCTCACGAATTTGAATATCTACTTCCTTCTTTTCCCTAGAAACCTCAATGTGCCAAGGTAGACTTGGCATGTCTACCTTGGACGTCTCATGGGCTTCTCAAGTTCACTGTTTTCAAAAGAGAACCCTCATCCTGCATCTGCCCACATGTTCCCATCTTAGGAAATTGCACCACAATATCCTTAGATCAATGTTTCTATTTTTTTAATTGCCACTATCCCCATTTTTAAAAGATTTTTTTTTTCCTAATTGGTCTCCTCCTTGAAATTTTAGCATCAGAAATATACTGTATACCTGTTATTGTATTATGAATATCTATGCTTTATACATACAAAAGAGTGAGATATTCTTGTCCCTCCACCCCCCAAAAAATAATTCACCCTCTTGAAGGCAGTATCACCTCACTGGTAATGCATGCCCTTGATGTTCAAATCATCCATCTCTTACCTTGATTCCTCCTATTTCTTGCCCTCCAAATAGAACCCACTTCTAATTCCCACAGTGTCTCCTTGCACTCCATTACCTAAATCTTGTCATGTGTTCCCATCTCCTAGACAACTAACCTGGGCTAAGTCAGTATCACCTCTCAAATAGATTAATGCAGTAGCAGTTTAGGTCCTACCTTCCATACTTGCCATCCAGATACGTTTTTAAAAGAAGTCATTTATGCTATTCCCATGTTTGAAATCCTTCCATAACATTTTATTATATTTAGAGTAAAGGAAAATACTCATAACCCTGGAAAGAAAAGGTCTCTGGACTTATAAATCTCTACACAATCTGGACTTCATCTAACTCTCTCCCTCATTTTCCATTCTGCCCACTGCTCTTACCACACTGGCCTGTTTTCTGTTTCTCTAATATGTCAAGCTTGTTTCCGTCTTTCAGATCTGAAAAGTTCTTTGCTCAGAGCATCACATGCATGGTCTCTTTTGTCAATATCTCAGGTTAAATATTAGTGTCTTCCCCACAATCCCACGTACTTAGAATTTCAAAGAGCCACACAATCACTTTCTATGTCATCGTCGGGTTTTAAATTTTTGCACAGGTAATATCACTATTTATTTGTGGGTTTATTTGTTATTTGTCTGCCTTTCCTCATTTGTTATTTATTTCTTTTATTTATTTATTTATTGAAATGGAGTTTTGCTCTTTTTGCCCAGGCTGGAGTGCAATGGTACGATCTCAGCTCACTGCAACCTACGCCTCCTGGGTTTAAGTGATTATCCTGCCTCAGCCTCCCAAGTAGTTGGGATCCCTGGCGCCTGCCACCACTCCTGGCTAATTTTTGTATTTTTAGTAGAGATGGGGGTTCATCATGATGGCTAGGCTGGTCTCGAACTCCTGACCTCAGGCGATCTGCTCGCCTTGGCTTCCCAGAGTGCTGAGATTATAGGTGTGAGCCACCACAGCAGGCCTGCCTTTCCTCATTTAAACACCAACTCTATGTCTCATCTTTTCTTTCTCACTTCTATTCTCCCATTGCTCAGAACGGGGGCCAGCACATAGCGGATGCTCAATGAGCTTTCACTGAAAAAAACTCGTAAATGGCATTCCTCTACAGCAATATCACACCAAAGCTAAGCTGTGCCAGTCCATGGCCTGTTTTCTGTCCCATCTATTCAATCTATTGAACATTTTATCTTGGTTATGATACAGACAATTTCTTCTTTGGGTTATTAACTTTAGAGTTGAACTTATTTGGTTTTGTTGGTTATATCTTCTTGCTCTGATTTTCTTTCATTAATTCCGTTTCTTTTTTCTTTATTGCCATCCTGTACATTCTTTGAGTTTACTCTGTTCGTTTTCTAGTTTCTTTCCTGTCCATGTCTTGATTGCTATTGAATCCCTTTATCCCCTTGCACTTCTCTGTAGTTGCATTTTGTAGACTTCCGAGTCAACTGTCTCCCAACTTCGTTCAGCCAGTGGAAGGCATTGTGGGGAAACTAGAGGGCAAGAAAGGAGAAGCCATAGTGTTTCCCCCAATCTCTCTGCCTCAGTGAGTATCTCTGGCAGTGACTGTATCTCCTCCTTCTTCCTATTGTTTTAAAGGTCTGTCACACTTTCTATTTTCACTGGCCAACAGCAGCCCTGGCATCGAACAGCTCTGGCTCTCTACTTTTTTTCCTTGTACCCTTGGAATGGTAATGGCTTTTTTCTGTGGCTAAAATCAGGTTGGCCCCACTTCTCCATATGGCTTTTTAAATGTTTCATAACTTTCGTTATGAACTGCCTCTATTCAATTAAAACTCTAAATACATATAGTGACTTCTGCTTTGTTGGAAGGACCCTCTCTGATACAGAGAGATAATAAAACATTACAAATTAAAGATATTACATCCAGAAATGTCTTTCATTTTAAGTAACTGGCAGAGCTTTCACATTAGATTATTGAATCACTGTAGGTAAAATTTTACTTTAGTGCAGTTACAAGTATAATAAATTTTTGAGTTCCTAAAGGGTATCACAGATACTGAGATGATTTAACACTGAACAGTACCTTCAATAAAACCTATGATGGTCAAATTGTGGAGGAAAAGAGGGGTGCCGGAGCACCAAAGCAAGGCAAATATTTCACTCCTTAAAGAAAAAATGAAAGTGTTAAGGGAAAGGAAAAGGTTTCCTCAGAAACAAAGTAGTGCAGCAATTTTCAAAGCACAGTCTGCAGGCCTCTGGGGTGCAGGCTGCAAGGCTGAAATTCTAACCAGTCCCCAGGTGATGTTGAAGCTACTGGTACATGGAACACACTTGAGGGCTTGCAGGCAATTAGAAAAGATTGAACTAAAGCAGGATTTCTCCATTTTGTTTGGTTTATAATTATCACCTGGGATTTTTTCTTTTTTTTGGAGATGGAGTCTGGCCCTATCACCCAGGTTGCAGTGCAGTGGCACTATCTCAGCTCACTGCAACCTCGGTCTCCCAGGTTCAAGTGATTCTCCAGCCTCAGCCTTCCAAGAAGCTGGGATTACAGGCATGCACCACCATGCTCTGCTAATTTTTGTGCTTTTAGTAGAGACTGGGTTTCTCCATTTGGCCAAACAGGTCTCAAACTCCTAACTGACAGTGATCTGCTCTCCTTGGCCTCCTACAGTGCTGGAATCACTTGGTATGCTTAATACAACTTTCTACATTCCTCTCTGGAGATTGTGCCTTAGTTCATCTGGTGTGGGAGTCTAAATATGGCGTGTTTAGCAAAGACATTCTTATGATTTGGTAAATTTGGGAAACACTAGTTAGATCATCATGATCTTTTCATGATGCTATTTTTCTGTATTTCCCATATGGCTGGCTATTAATTACATATATTTTTCTCCTGAAATCATTTAGTCTACTTTTTTCTGTTTTCTTTTGCCTTTTTTTATTGTCCCCATGACAGTAAGATTGCTATCAGAAGGAATAACGAAATAACCTCCCTTTTATTTCTTAATTACCAAGATAAGTGCTGAATACGTAAACCTGCTGATCTGGTTTGGCTGTGTCCCCACCCAAATCTCATGTTGAATTGTAATCCTCAGTGTTGGAGGAGAGACCTGGTGGGAGGTGACTGGATCATAGGGGCAAGTTTTCCTCTTACTCTTCTCATGACAGTGAGTAAGTTCTCATGAAATCTGGGTTCTTTGACTGTGTAGCACTTCCACCTTTGCTCTCTCTCTCTCCTACTCTGGTCATGTGAAAACCGTGCCTGCTTCCCCTTTGCCTTCTGCCATCATTGTAAGTTTCCTGAGGCCTTCCTAGAAGCAGAAGCCTTTGCAGTCCACAGTGAGTCAATTAAACTTCTTTTCTTAATAAATTAGCCTGTCTCAGGTATATCTTTACAGCAGCAGTGGGAGAACAAACTAATACACCTTCTATTATCACTTGTAGCTAAGTGATTTAGTGAAGTGATGTAATCTTATCTGTATAACAACTCTGTGAAGTTATGTTAGTTCCTTCATTGTGTGGACTAGAAAGCTGAGGTCCATAGAAGCCAAATGCCTTGCTCAAGATGACACAGGATGGAAGAGGTTGTGGAGTTGAGGGTGATTCTCATCTCAGTTCAATACCTGGTCCTTTAAACAGTGGACATTGTTCACCTGTGGTACCACCTTCTCCTATGTGCTGGTGAGGCACAGTGTCTGCACACTGTTGGCATCTTCTGCTCTTCTCTCCTTATTGTAGTTCTCCATTTACTATGGCTTTATATCTCCTGCTCAGGACTTTACAATCTGAGGTTTGTTCCTGCTCTCCCCAGACACAAAACGATCAGCCCTGATTCTGACCCACATCAGGTTCTGAGTTGCTCTGTACAATATCTCTGGTCTTCCATATCCATCTCAGTCTGCAGAGAAAGCCAAAATATGATTCAGTGAGATTCTTGATTTTAGTCTCTTCAGCACAACATTAAAATGTATTTCCTTAAATATTCTTTAATCAGACCAGCTGATCTGTGTAGAGCCATGTGGTGGGGTTGGTAGGGTAGGGAAATAAGTTTTACTTGATCTTTTAACAGTGCTTTTCATTGACCATTCTTGTGTCTGAGGTATTATCAATACAAATTTAACAGAGATCATTTATTTATTTATTTGCCAATATGCACTGAGTACCTGTCCAGCACTGTGCAAGATACTGGAGAGGCAGTGCTGAGCAAAAGTTGACATGGATGCTGTCCTCATGGAGCTTCTGATTAAATGAAGGAGATAATTTTAAATAAGTAATCACAAGTGAATATATGATTACCAACAGAGGTCAGAGCTATGAAGGAACACAGATGTTAGAAAAAAAAGCAACAAAGTTGTGGCAGAAGTCAGCAAAGATATGGCCAGGGTAACCTGATTTTCCTTTTATCCTTTTGGTCAAGTTACGTTGTTTATGGATTGAAAAATAATGAATATTTATCAAGTCGCTATTACCTACAAGTGGTTGCTTGTAGGCATTTGATATCCTTTATCATATTACATCTGTGCAGAAACAATATTACCTTGATAAAATAGCTACTCTCATGAAACCTCAGCTTCTTCATTTGTGACTTGTGGACAGACGGCTTATGTAACCTGTCCGTGGCCACAACAGCTAGCCAGGGGTGGGTACTGAATTGAACACTAGTCTGACTCCAGTGCTCAAGTTTATAACAACTGTGGATTACTGACTTAGGGAAACATGGTGGTTGTTCCATCTGGGAAACCAAGAGGGCCCGTAACAAGTTATTTTATGTTGTAATTGGGCCATGATGGAGAAATAGTGGTAATACATAAAAACAATTAGGTAGACTTGTAACTGGTTGAACCAAAAAAACCCAAAGGGAATTGTTTGATGGATGAAAATTGGGAGAAAGTTTTTAAATAGCATGGTTCAGGGCTCTGTCCTTGGTCCTGACTAAAATGTTTGTCAGTAGACCTGGAGCAAAATATGTAAAGAGCGGGTTTATCACGTTTGTGGCAAAAAAAAAAAAAAAAAAAAAAAAAAAAAAAAAAAAAATTGCTGAGAGGAGGAGCTAATATGTTCAGAGGAGTTACTATGTTGATTGAAAACAATCAGTATTCACAACAACATCCACCAAGTGAAATGAAGGTCTGAATCTAATTATATGAAATCTAATGAAAATGCAAAACCTCACTTCTTGAGTTCAGGATATTAATTGCATAAATAGAGAAATGGGAAGATGAAACTTAACGTTTTCATGTAGGGATTTTTACAGTAAAAATAACTCAAGATTTTTTAAGATGACATGTGAAAACCTTAATGAGATCTGTGCTTCACTATAAGTTGTATAGAATCTGAGGAAAACTTTAGAAAGCAAAGGAGGTAAGAGGTGGTATTGTTTTATTTGGGCTGGTCATTTATGGGAGGAGGTGTTTTCCATGGTCTGAATGTTTTTGATGCCGATCCCCCAAAATGTATATGTTGAAACCTATCTCTAATGCAATTGTATTAAGAGGTAGGGACTTTAGGAGGTGACACAGTCATGAGGACTTTGATCTCATTAATAAGATTAGTGCATTTAGAAAAAAGACTTGAGAGAGACTGTTTGCCCCTTCCACCATGTGAGGGCACATAGAAGGCACTATCTGTGAGTAACGGGCGCTCAACAGACACTGAATCTTCTGGTACCCTGATTTTGGACTTTTTACCCTCTGGAGCTGTGAACAATACATTTATATTTTTAATACATTATTCAGTCAAAATATTTTGTTATAGCCACCTGGAATGGACTAAGAGAGTATTGTACATAATTTTAGCACCTATAGAAAGGTTGTACATAGACCAGTCAAGTCATTTAGAGGAGAGAAGAAGGATGGGGAAAAGCTTAGAAATAATTTCATCTGGGGAACAGATAAAAATAAAATGAATAAATAAAACTATGTTGTTTGGTCTAGAAAAACTAAGACTCCAGGTAGTTGACAAGCTGTCTTTTGCATTTTGACTCTCCTGGGAGAGAAGATATGAGATCAAGGCAAAGGCTGTGGTGCAGAGTTTTGGATGAGACCACTGAGCACAGGAGCAGAAGCTATGAGAGAATAACTGTTATTATTACCCATTCTCCAGACAAGAGAGTAGAGATCTAGAAAGTTTAAGTAATTTAGTCTGGGTTAAGAGCTTGTTGGATAAATTAGGGAGAAGGAGAGAAGAAAGGTGACATATTTTAGGGAAGGCTTCAAAATGCAAATCAGAAGCCAGTCCAAATAGGCATCCAGTAACAAAAATAATTATAGGAAAAATGTATTGATATTATTTTATACCGAGAACTCTGTTATATGTTTTGCATAGCTGGTCTTATTTAATATTTGTAGCAATACTTTTTTTCATTTTAACAATGGGAAGACTAATGCTGGGGGAAATTAAGTAACTTGTTTGTATATAGCAGAACTGGGACTCAGTCATATCAGGGTTGATTCCAGAGCCTATGCTAATAACCAGCTCTGTTGCTTCTAATAGTATAGAGCAGGTGGAAACCAAAATATTAGAGTGGGAGAGCAAAGGATTCTGGGGCTAGAGAAAAAAGTGGCATTTGCTCAAGGAGAAAGGTTGACAGTATCTAGTAATGCATTGAGCTGGAGATCCAAGTGGTCTAGAGGGTCTGGATGAAGTCAGTGAAATAATCAAGATTGTGCTGGAAAGCAATGGCTGTACCAAGCTCTCTGACATCAGCTTTCCCTGGGGTTGGGCATTTCACCACAACACATTAAAATTCTTAGACAAATGCATCTAGGACATCCTGAGGAGACATTCATGTCTATTCAAGACAATACCACTCTGCTTGAGTGCTGTTTTCACCTTCTTTTGCCTAGACAGGTTGCCTGCTCTATTTTTAATGAAAAAAAAATCATTAAGGATGAACAAGGCGCATACAAAGTGCTTTGAACAACAAGGCTGTCACGTTGACATTGTAATTTGTATTGAGTTAGTGCCTCCCTGCCCAAGCTTTACATATTTTCTCTCTTGTAGACTTCACACATATAGCACAAGAGATACTATCTTTCTCTCCAGATGTTGGGGAAAGAAAAGTCATCATGCATTCTAACATTAGACTTACTTCTGGTGAAACTGAGGCTGACAGGACACAATCTGAGTCTTCGTCAAAAAAGACCAGACCATGATGGAAAAGCCTAGGCTTGACTCTGCTTCTTGGAGCCTTTATTTCCCACGACTTGCTGCCTCCTTACTTAAGCCAGAGGAATCACTTTGTTTTCAAAATTATTCATCCGGAATGTAATATACCTACTTCTGGAACAGGCCAGGGGCCTATTGGTGGAAAAAGTATCTCAAGCCTACCCTGTTGAGTTCTTGCAGCTGGTGGTGTCTCTTCCCTGCTAAGCAACAACTGCTTCATGAGTTAATCTTCATTCCTCGGCATCTTGCTGTGCACTGCTTTATTAAGAGGAATTTACTCTTCAATTTCCTGCAGTGATTTCAAATTCCCAAGGTTATTGCAGTGCCTTACTTTATAGCAACAATTATACACCACTCCCTAAGGTCGTAAATGATTTGAAAATACATCCTCAGAGGAATCTTTGGATGTCAGATGACACCAGCTTGCAACAACATTAACTCTCTCATTGGAAACTCTCTTGTGAGATGCTAGGAAGTGGGAGAGAAGAAGGAACTCAAACAAGGATAGGGTCTCCTACATGTCCTGGTCAGGTCTCAGCACTCAGAGAGTGCCTTAAGAGAGGGGATCATGAAGATAGTATAGGCGTTCTCTTACAGAGAGTAGTTTCATGCTTGCAGGGGGTCAAATTTATTTCCTCAAGCCTATAATCATCTAGTCACATAACTCTCCTCTCAAGAGGAGTTATTTTAAATGTGCAACATTTTCAAGGAAAATTACTGCTGAGGCTCCTTTAATCTTCAGAGTCAGTTGGTAGGTGGGCCTGTACTGTGTCTATTTTATGGTACTCTAACAATTCCTTCAGGGCAGCATCTGGGAGAATCATATACTCTTCAGATGGGAGGTGGGGAAGATGTTATAGACCCTCAACTACAACCCCTGCATTTTATAAGGAGGGAAACTGAGGCTCTGAGAGGATAATTCAGTTAACATGCTAACACATTATAAGAAAACTGGAAGATGTTTTTCTTATTGCTTTTAGTTATCCATAAATCCCGCATTCACTGTAGAGAGAAGAATACTGCACTGAGGATTCACAGATTATTTTTTCATTTCTATTCAATTTGATATCTTCTTTACTTCAATTTTCCTTTATAACAACCCAAAGTTTTGAGACTTATTCAAACAATAAGAAGTGAGCAACCTATGGGTCTTGAATTAATTTAATCTTAGAAGAAAACAAAATGTTTTATCCTCATTTATGACAATAGTTAATTGAAGGACTCATCCAAAGGATATCATGGCATAACTTTCCCATCTCATCTTTGCTGGACATTAGCAGCATCTCCAGCAAAGATGAGATGAGAAATTTATGCCATGAAATGGTAACTTTCTACAGGCCTTTCCTAGGCAGGAGGATTGAGAGGAAGATTCAATCACCCTAGAAGATGTGAATCAAAATATCTGTATCTGTTTTGTTCTTTATTATCAATCCCTAGCCTCAGGTTGGTAATGCAAGAGTGATTTGTAGAAATATCTATTTGTAGTTGAGTAAGTTTGTGTTTCACATGACTATTTGGTAAAGAACAAACTGTAATGTTTTATGTTTCTCCCTCTGGCTGTGTCAGTAGTGGGAATGTCCAAAGGAGAGAAGTAAGTTGAGCAGTATATATCAGTGACCTTGTTTGCAAAAGGTTCTTTCTGGAATAGGGGAAGACATAGGAAACTGGATCCTGATCAGAAACCTTGCCAAAAATTTACTTTATTCATTCAGCAAACTGTGTTTGAGAACTACTGGGTGCATAGTATATGTGTCAACCTTTGTTTTCCAATGGGAAATAGAAATCACATTTGAGAAGGGTAGAGAGAACACACATGGGACAAAATTATGACTAGTGACATACAAAGAAATTCAAGAAGTTTAGGAGAAGTGAAGAAAGATTAACATCTGCTGAACCCCTACTCTGTCTCAGGGATTATATGAAATGCTTTGTTAACACAATATTTTCATTTGTGAAATTAATTTAAACTGAATGACTTTTGATGTGGAAAAGCTTACTCATAGTAAGTAATTTTCCCATGCTGTCACTGCTAGTAAGTTGCGTTGGGTCTGGGTTGGAACCCAACACTTTCCATTATTCTAAAGGATAAAGGAGGGAGAATGTTGGAACCCACAGAAAGAGGGAGAGCTGTATGGAGAGTGATGGCTGGCAGAAGCTGCAGGCTTTCAGGCTTTCTTCAAGACTTGCATCCATCCAAAGGGGAACTCGCAATAATGAGTACCCAAACCTCACTCTCATCCTTTCCTCCAATTTCCTGCTCCTCGTTGTCAGAACTAAAACAGAATCCAGAAAGAAGAAATATCTTTTCCATAGGTCAGCCTCCCCAGTATTCTAGCAGAATGGGGGAATAACAGAAATTAGATCTAGAAAAGCAAATGCTCATCTACCTCTGAGAGTTAGTGCAAGGATTGCATGGCATAAAACATGTGAAATACTGAGATTGATACTAGTCACATGATAAGCTCTCATAAAACTCCAGAACTGAAATGGCTGAGAATTATCTACTTCAACAGCTTCGTTTGACAAATGAGTGTATGGATATGCTTAGAGAGAAGTGATTTACCCCAAGTCATACCTATAGAGACAAAGTCAAGAATAAAACTCAGTTCTGCTATATAGTTGCTAGATACCTAAATCTGTAACCCGTTTACCCAAGGGAGTGCACAGAGCCAATCCCATGTCCAAATAGGACTCTGATCTTTTGACTTCACATCTCACCAGACCTCCAGCAAAGGCCTGGGAATTCCAGCAAATGCTCTGTAACAATCTGTATTTCACGGAGTGAACCTTGCTTTTCTAGGCTGATTGGCACTCTAGCTAGCCTGTATCTTTCTCTCTTATAAGTTTCTCTATGAGAATGAGAATATATCTTATAAATTTCAAGAAACAAGAAGCAAAAGTGAGGACCCCACTACATGTCCAATAGTTTTGAACATGGATCTTTTTTTTTTTTTTTTTTGATTCAGAGTAACCATGCCAAAGTAGGAAGCAGAGCCAGAAAAATTTAAAAAGCCACACCCTCTTCTCAGGAATTAGAATGCTGTGCAGGGGCGGTAAAGAGGACAGGGTCTTTCATAAAAACTGCAGCCAGTTATGTGGTGACCAGTCACACAAGTTTGCTTAGGATTGTCTTGGTTTTATCATGGAAAGTTTCTCACCTCATACAACCTCCTCTCTCCAGAATCCAGGGCAAACCAGGGTGACCAGTCACCCTAGATAATTTAGAGTTCTGTCTAGGCATGAACCCTGTGTTCAGGTTTTTGCCTGATGCTTATTTGTGTTCTTTTAGAATTCAAAGAGTTGCATTTCCAACTAATAATCAGCATTTGCCTCTGGGAATACTAATAAGCACATGATAATCAATCAAAAAGTGGTCACAAGGATAGAAACAAAAATTAAGAAGCAGCTTAAAAACAAAACAGGGAGCAGATGACATAATTATTTGTCATTTAGAATGCACTACATTTCTTCAAGAGAATGCTCAAAGTGCCATTGTATCTAGTGAACAAAGACTGGGCTAGTGGCCAGTAGAAGACTGGGTGCAAAATACAAAGAATCTCAGGATAAGGAAAAGAAAAAGTTGCCTCAAAAGCTACAACATTTTGAGAAAGGTTTCAATGTCATTATTTCTTTTTTTTTTTTTTTTTTTTTTTTTT
>NW_016814655.1:2039314-2043249 GCF_001698545.2 Rhinopithecus bieti | reverse complement strand
CGTAATTCTTTTTTTTTTTTTTGAGACGGAGTCTCGCTATGTCACCCAGGCTGGAGTGCTGTGGCCAGATCTCAGCTCACCGGGTTTACGCCATTCTCCTGCCTCAGCCTCCCGAGTAGCTGGGACTACAGGCGCCCGCCACCTCGCCCGGCTAGTTTTTTGTATTTTTTAGTAGAGACGGGGTTTCACCCTGTTAGCCAGGATGGTCTCGATCTCCTGACCTCGTGATCCGCCCGTCTCGGCCTCCCAAAGTGCTGGGATTACAGGCTTGAGCCACCGCGCCTGGCCAATGTCATTATTTCTATATGGGTCTGAACTTGGATGTAAATATATTTCCTTGGCCAACCTGCTTGTGTCCAATTTCCATTGGGAAGGTTGTCCAACATATTGATTCATTGTCAATGTACCTAGTAAGTCTGTGTGTACTATTAGCCTTGAATAATATCCAACATGTGCTCAGTGAAACTCTCATACTTGTGATGGGGAAAAATAAAATATAATCTATGATAATCCTAGCCTTCCTACTTTTCTGAATTAAGTGGCTTGGTCGGCTTTGTCATTATTTTTTGAATTTCACAATCTGAGGGAAAATTTTGTAATATCAGATCAATTCTTGAGATTTCTGTGGTGGTAAACTAGGTGAAAAGGCAGGTGATTTGGTTTTTTGAAGAATGATGCAGTAGACAAGAGAGAGCAATGGAAAGTTTTCAAAGACATCCAAGCAACCCTGATTCACCCTTGCAATCGCCTAGAATGTAAGTTGGAAAATTAAATGATGATTAATTTTCTTGCATGAACTGTGTTCTTTTAAAGACGGCACAATTATGGGGTGGAAGCACATGGATCACAAACTTATAAGTTTAAGATAATATTCTATATACACGATTTTATACTGCTGATAGAATATGGCAGAATAAAAGCTATTCTGTTACTTAAAAATTGATGCATATCAGCTACTTTATATCAGTGAACATGGTGTGCCTTGTCATATATTAAAATCTATATAACAGCAAACAATATTTTGTTGGCATTCTTTTTTTTTTGAGACAGGATCAGGTTCTGTCATCCAGGCTGGAGTGCAGTGGTGCAATCTATGCTCACAGCAACCTCTGCCTCCTGGACTCAAGTAATTCTCCCACCATAGCCTCCCAAGTAGCTAGGACTATAGGCATGTGGAACCACGCCCAGCTAATTTTTTTGTGTTTTTGTAGGGAAGAGGTCTCACCATGTTGCCTAGGCTGGTCTCAAACTCCTGGGCTCAAGTGATCTGCCTGCCTTGGCCTCCTGAAATGCTAGGATTTCAGGCATGAGCCACCAAGCCCAGCCTGTTGACATTCTTTAATGTAAAATTTTACATATAACTATTACATTTTCAAGTATGTCTATGCTATAAGCTAGTCTGAATATTAAAACAGTCTCATTAATTTAAATTATGATAATTTTATAAACAAAACTTTGAAGTACATATAGGATCAAAAATAGAAAAGCTTGAATGGTAACCCAAACTGGACCAGTAATTTGCTCTGTGAATTTAGGAACTTGGGTCTACTCCTTCAGGTTTTAGCAACTGAATAGTTATGCAAGATTTTGGGGATCGAACTTGACCCAAGTAAACCCATTGAGAAAAATCTTAAAGTTCTATGCAAATGCAAAATTACAATTATATGCATTGCATGAATATTAATTTTCTAAAGGGTTAGGAAGCTATAAAATGTACTTATCATTAAATGGATTCTACTTTTAATCTTTCTGTGATAGTTTAGAAAACACAAAGGCAAAGCTACCCCTATAAAATAGAGTGGTAAAATTTGGTTCAATAGTAGCGCTTCTATTCCAGATTTGACCATCAGGCTGTTAAACATTTGTGATAATTTACATTTGAATTTATTTTATGTTTGCCCTATACTGAGTTAAAGGCCATTTCCCATTGCCTTTCCCAGCCCCTCTATGTACACTGATTCACACTTACTAGTCTCTAAATAAATCTCCTATAGTAAACACTGCACATAACTCAAGCCAGGTAAGGCATAGGTGCCTTATTTTTACCTGTTGTCTCAAGGTTAATCAGCATTTGGAACCCTGGCAGGAAATTCCAACTGGTGGCAGAGAGGAGCAGTCTCTTCTGCATTAAAGCCCTCACTGCAGGATTCGTCTCTACCACACAAGATGTAGTAAGTGGTCAGCAGGAAGTGTTGATGGTTGTTAGAAGCACATTCTGTGATTGGGTGTTAGCTTTTCTGAGCCTCATTTTTCTCACCTATAAAATGAAGTAACTATTGCATGGATTTTTTTGAGGACATTTGTTTGTGTTCAGAATGTAGCACAGGGCAGGATACATAGCAAAACACACGGTCCATATGTATTGACTTATTATTATCTGACCCTCCACGTAAGTCAGATTCCATTGTTATATAATGCTCAAAGAACTGGATTCATTTCTGTCATGACCCTAATGGCTTGTACTTTTACCTTCATTATTGTGGCTATTTGCTTAAAACCCATCACCTCTATGGGCACAGCATCTCTGCCTACTTTTTGCTCAGTAGGGTATCTCCAGCTATCAGAACATGCCTGGCATGTTGTAGGTGCCCAGTGCATATTTATTAAATAAATAAATGATCTACATGAAATTTGTACTGATAATCACAGAGACACAAGAACAATCAATGAAAAGCAATATTAAACCCTCAGGGAAGACTCATTTCCCCATTCCACCAACCCTACCACATGACTCTGTACAAAACAGCTGGTCTGACTGAAGAAAACTCAAGGGAATATATTTTACTGCTGTGCTGAAGAGCCTACAATTGAGAATCTCGCTGGATCATAGTTTGGCTTTTTCTGAAGACTGAGATGAATATGGATGTTCTCAAAGATCAGAGATATTGGACTGAGCAATTCCGAACCTGATGCTGGTCAGAATCAGGGCTGATCTTCAGGGCTGGAAGGACTGGGGAGAGCAGGCACAAACCTCAGGGTGTAAAGTCCTGAGCAGGAGGCATAAAGCCATGGTAAACATGGTAAGTTAAGGAGAGAAGGGCAGACGATGCCAACAGTGTGCAGACACTGTACCTTATAAGCACACAGGAGGAGGCTGTACCAGAGGTGAACAGTATCCAGTGTCTGAAGGACCAGCTCTTGGTCCATAGATTCACAGAATCACTTAACTACAGGATGATAACAGCAGGTTTTCATATTGAATATTCATTCTTGGTTATTAAAAACAAAAAGGACATTATTCTTTCTAGTAGGGATTTTAATGTTTCTGGGATGAAACAACATACCAAAACAAAACTGGAGATAGGAATCTGTTGAAAATCTGCTGTATAACTAGTTCTCTGAGTAAATAAAGCAGAATGATGGAAAGTTAACATTGAAAACCATCTTGAAGATCATTCGGTTAGTATTTCCCCAAATTGACTGATTATAACAATCAACAGGTTAAAATCACAGATTCTAAACTTCCACTGAAGAATAACTAAGACATAATTCCCAGGGTAGGGGCCTAGATATTTTTATTAACAAGAGCACTAGATGGATCTTATGACTGGATGAAATTGGTAAACACTGCAGTGTTAGTTCAATCTTTGCCAATTGTTTGAATCTCTTTAAGTTCTTACTCCTCAAACAGCAGCCCTTAAACCACCGATAACACCACCTGGGAATGTTAGAACTGTGGAACCTCATACCACATCTCGGACTTATGGCATTCAAATCTCTAGTTTAGCAAGATCCCAGGTGATTCTTATGCATGTTAAATTTTGAGAAGCACCAGCCTAAGACATCTTCACCTACTCGTGCACACAGTCAGTAACAAAGAAATCTCTCCCAGGAAAACGTTTCTATTTTTTTGGTATCTCTGATTATTTAGAATAGAGGAGCATCTACCTTCTCTGATGTGCTGGCATTTTTTTTTTTTTTTTTTTTTTTTTTTT
>NW_016814655.1:2022604-2036107 GCF_001698545.2 Rhinopithecus bieti | reverse complement strand
TTTTTTTTTTTTTAACTTGTGGTAAAAAGACAAATAATGTAAAATTTACCATCTTAACCATTTTAAAGTACATCTCAGTAGCATTACCGATACACACATTCTCATGCAACAGATCTCTATAACTTTTTCATCTTGCAAAACTGAAACTCTATCCCTACTGCACAATGATTTTCTCTTTTCCTCTTCCTCGCCTTTTGCTGTCTTTGAAAAGGAGGCCACCATGTTGTAAAAGGGCCCTGAGAAGCTCATCTGGCAATGAATTGCAGCTGGCTTCCAGAGGAGCTAAGCATGACTGACACCTTGATTGCAGCCCTGTTTTGTGTCATGCGTCATTTTAAGCCACTAAGTTTGCATTAATTTGTTATGCAGCCATAAAAAACAAATACATCTTTAGAGTGAGACTTAGAAACTGTGAGAATATCCTGTTCCCATCAACGTTTTAGCTAACAATTTTATTATCATCTTATTCTTTTTACATTATTGTTGAAAGAATACATAATTCTTTATTGTTGAAAGAATTAAATTATTTCATGTTGGTATAATAGTCACCTCCAAGATGGTAAATGAGGATTTTCCCCTTTATTGTTATTATTAGCTAATGAATTTTATTTATTAAATATATTGCAAATAATTATAGCCACATTTTTGCTTCACATAGCTTTTGAAATATCATTTACTTAATATGTTTATTTTGACAAATAAAATTTGTTTATCTAAGTTGTAAATGAAGTAATGAGTCTTGTACTAACTGACCTTTAATAGAAGAGATAATGTGCATTTTATGTTATTTAGCAACCTCAGTATTCTGGGCTCTGATTTTGCAGGCCCTCTCCACATGAAGGTTGACTTCTAGCAGATTCAGATATAAATCTGACATTTTGCATTTGGGTTAATACAAATCTTAGTTTTTGAGAACCTTTGAGTAATTCCTATGAGATCACCTAGAGCCAATAGATCAGTATTTCTTTTTTTTTTTTTTTTTTAGACAGAGTCTCGCTCTGTCGCCCAGGCTGGAGGGCAGTGGCTGGATCTCAGCTCACTGTAAGCTCTGCCTCCCCAGTTCACGCCATTCTCCTGCCTCAGCCTCCTGAGTAGCTGGGACTACAGGCACCCGCCACCTCGCCCTGCTAGTTTTTTGTATTTTTTAGTAGAGACGGGGTTTCTCCGTGTTAGCCAGGATGGTCTCGATCTCCTAACCTCGTGATCCGCCCGTCTCGGCCTCCCAAAGTGCTGGGATTACAGGCTTGAGCCACCGCGCCCGGCCAGTATTTCTTTAAACAAGTATTTCTTGCAGCAAAGACGCTGCCATACGGTGTCAAAGGTGCTACCACTCCATTTTAAAACACACGGTAAGGCATTGGTAACTGGCTTCTTAGCACTAAACTTTCTGGTGTTTTCTTCTCTTGCGAGAGCCTCATTCTGAGCTTTAGTCCTGATCTGAGTGGGAATGTTGGCTCCATGTTTTCTGTAGGGTTTTCCTTGGACTTCTTGAAATACAGGCCCCTGAAAATGCACTCTCCTCTGTTTTCTATGAAATTGATGAACTAGGAATCCTTGTGAATCCTAGCCAAGTAACTTCTTCAGGCAGGAAAAGGCAGAAGCTCTGGACTTCCCTGGAAAGTACACAATTTGGCATTTGCTTGAGGACCATGAATCATTAATGGTCAAAATGCAATAGACAATTTTGCACCAAACACAATTAGTATGTATCTTGAGAACCAAGCCTACCCTATTGGTAAACCAAGAAAATGTTCAGAGTCGCAGGGACAGTAGGAACTAAACACTCTGAGAGTCCAGAAGAGAGATGGCTATTCCAAAGGGATCTGGGAAATACTTATAGAAGAAAGAAAAACATATGCTATCATTGCAAAATGCATAGTCATTGAGAAAATGAAAAAGAAGGTTCCTGTGAAGTTCAAGAGATTTATACTTTTTTTTTTTTTCCAGTGAAAAGAGACTTAGAGACCCAAACAACTCAGTAATGTTTCTGCTGTTGATTACTGCATCTAAGACAGGGTAAGTAGAAATAGTCCCGGGCTGTGACCTAGGGGGATATGAATTCCAGCTTTGAGTTCCTATCCCTAGTTTTGTGTTCATCTCTTTAAAGAATACTGTTATTTTTTCTTCCACTATTTATTTTCATCACTACATGGAAATTATTTTGCTACATTTATCAAAATGGTGAATCAAACGCTTAGAATTTTCTGTAGAATAACTGAGTATTAGAACTAGAGGAGATGTAATAAATCTATGAGTCAAGGACCTGGTTCCCATAGGTGTTTAATAGAAAATGGATGAAGCAGCCTGGGTTTATCTTATAGTGGGGACTTAAATTATATTACTTCCCTGCCTACATATACACATGGAAGAGTGTCCTTTATTTCCAGAAAGACATATGTTCTCTCTCACTTTTCTTGAAACATATGGTCACTCAGTCCTTCTTTGGTTTACTTTCTTTGAATAGAGTGCTGGGACAAGAGCCAAAACACTTTCCACTTAGCAGTATCACAAGAGAAACAAAAGAAAGAATGCTGTATTAAATGATCACTGGCATGCATCCTCAGGGTCCAAAGACAATAGAGGCATGGGACTATGATAAACAGAACGTAGGAAAACTAAAAGGGGCAACCTCTTCTAAACTCAGCAAGCTGTTGCATAGAATTGTAAATCTCTTAAGATAAAGCTAGAACTCCAAAAATTAATGTGAAAATGCCAGATTTTAAAATGTTGGCCATTAATTTTAATTTTTAAAGACAATAGCTACTACTGTGCATACTGGATCCCATCCAAGGCCAATGCTATTCAGACTGGATCCTAACCAAGGGCAACTAGCTAGCAATTTGATTTTGTTTACAGATCATTTTCCCATTTCTGAAATTTAAATCTGCTAAATCTAGTTAACTATAAAACCTAGAACAGAGCTTTCTTTTCCAAACCCTCAGAGTAGGGAAACATACAAGAAATTCTCCTTCAAAAGAGACAATGTAAAATGTGTTCCCCATGAAGTCTAAATCTTACTATATGACTTGTTCTTCTATTTCTTTTGTTCTGAGAGAGAATCTGGTTGATCATGGAGCAAAGCTTTTATTCCATTTTTGAACTTTAATGCTGGTTAAAAAATAATAATGCATCTTTAAGGCATGGATTATGGTGGTGAATATTTAATGTCTCATAAATCCACCATGAGCAGAGATTCCAAAGTCAATGAAAATGGATAGCAAAACTGAAATGTTTGCAATTTCCCTTTGGAAAAATGATCAAAGAGGACAGTGCTCTCCTAATCCTTCTTTCCCTTTTGCCTTAGTTCAGAATTCCTCATTTTTCTAAATAGAAGCAATTATGGATATTTATAAGGGGGCTGTTAGTCTTCTTAAAATTCTCCCCAAACTAAGGATTTTTCGTGATGATACATACCAGGTGAGAGGTCTCATATACGCTTCACAGGAAAGACTGACGATCATAGACTGTTTCCCTCACATTTCTCATCTAGCTCAAAGGACACATCAACTTTTCTGCTTCTTTCCAACATACTAATCAATAAATGATTCACAGCTTACTTTCATTCAGGTCTTGGCTTAAATTTTTAATATATATATATACACACACATACACAAATAATATAAATATACATTTATATAAATATATATAATAATATTATATATAGCTACTTTTCTAATATATAGACCAGTCAGTGTGTCTATTTAATATGCTTGGTTTTTATTAAACCAGTAAATATTTCTCAAGTACTATTGTGTGTTGTGGTGGGTGTGGGGAACACATAAGCATGGAATATTTCTTATTTAGTTAAACATGGCACCATACAAACTTAGAATCTCTCTGGGAACTGAAATAATTAGAAAATACCACAGGAGAGAATGTAATTATATAAGGTGACTTTTGAGGCATTTATGTAACTTCTGTAAACCATCTTTTTAGAAGAGCTGTCCCACCACACCCCATGACTACTCTATCTACCAAAAGGGATGAACAGAGGCAGCCATATATGTTATTTAGCAACCTCAGTATTCTGGGCTCTGATATTGCAGGCCACAAGTGGATAACCAGCCCAAGATGAGCCAGTTAGATTTTCTCTCCTTGAGATTTGGAAGTGTGCTTGCTTCAACAGTGGTTATATATACTTGGGAGTCATAGAGCATTATCCTTCAGCATGGGCATGAAGAAGAGAGGAGAATAAAGTAGATGAGAAAACAGAAGTAGAGTGCTTTTGGAATTGTTTCTGAAATCTTTTCCATTCTGGTTTTAGTGTTTTGCCAAGCCTCACAGAATTCCTTGTCCTTGTTCTTTGTGAGACAGTTACTTTATCTTAAATGCATAAACACAAATACATACCTCTTTATTTGCTTAAACTTCTTTGAAATAAGTTCTTTGCTTGCCACCAAAAAGAAGTGAGGCAGGAATTACATGATACACTTTTTCAGACCATGAAGACTATAGAATGTGGTTGTAGGTGTTCATAAATAAAGACTGGATTTGAGAGTCTTCAGGACCTGGGCCTTCAAAAAAAAAAAAATGAGTGTGTTACAAAGAAGTGAAAATAAGCCAGGAAAGAAAGTGGCATCAACTCAACATTTGTATAGTGATTTGTGGCTTACAAAAAAACAGTTCTCATTGTATCTTCAATGGCTCAAAATAATTATTCCCATTATATGGAGTAGAAAACTGTGGCTCAAGGACGTTAAATGACTTTCCTTGCATCATAGCTGCCTCTTTGCAGGGTCCAGCACAAAGAGAAAAGTCAACATACAATAAGCAAATGTATAGCTTAATGTAGAATCATGGACTTTATTATTTCTTTCCAGGGGATTAGATGATGATGCTCAAGGATTTATTAGCTGGAGTCAGGTGGATGCAAGCAATGTACAAAATGGCAAAGAAAGATTTGTTTTAATCCCATAATACAGATCTATTTGTAAACTAATCAAATAACCAAGTAGTTGAAGTGGCAAATGTAGAGAATTGTGTTTTCAATTATTTGATGCAAGATATTAGGTGCAGAAATCAAGTTTTATACTTATTTGCTTATTTTATAAAAAATAAGAAAATGTATTATTACAAGGCAGCATAGGTAAGTGCTAAACAATGAAGCTGAAGACCACAGTAAAAAAAAAAAAAAAAAAAAAAAAAAAAACCTTACTTCAGACAAAGATAAATCTTTCAGTACACACAACCATAAGGGTAAATTTGTGTCTGACCAGAAAATGTTTTCAAAATGGCATAAGCCTACCTATTTCACATGATTAGCGCTCTCCTTATGACCACCTGTAATGCAGACTTAGTGAGCAAGTGTTTGCACCTGTGCTGGAAACCCAACTGTTCACTTACCTTGTTTTCTATAAGGAACAAATAAACATCTGTGTGCATGACAGAATGCAGGGCCTTTTCTGGCTTGTGGCTTTGGCTCTGGGCACCCACATGAGCTTTGTGGGAGCTTCTTTTTTGATACCTGGACTCCCGTGTGCTTCAACCAGACATTTACCCATTTATTTGAAACACGAGAGAAGAATATAGAATGTGTCTGGTTATGTTTGAACAATGCAGAGCATAAAGTGGATACTTAGGTATTCAGTGAGAAAGAGTTTAATCCAAAAGGAGAAGGAAAAACAGAAGAGAGGAGAAAAGACAAAATAAAACAAAACATAAAAGACACAATAAGGAATCAGTGAGGAAATATGATAAGATTTATATTGTCTTGCAAATAGTAAACATAAACTGAAAGCCCAGGAGTTAGTGATTACTACTCTCAAAATAAAATAAACAACCAAAAACCTAACCCCTTACTAGAAACTCAGTTTCTCTCTCTCTCTCTCTCTCTCTCTCAATCTCTCTCTCTCTCTCTCTCTCTGTGTGTGTGTGTGTGTGTGTGTGTGTGTGTGTGTGTGTGTGTTTGAAACAAAGTTAAGGCCATGGAGTTGCAGAGGCTTTAATTGTTGAAGATACATGGTAACATTAAGTAATAATGCTCAAAGATCTCATCATCCTGGCTAGATGTGGCTGAGAAATGAAACAAGGTCGAGAACAACAGAGAATCCAGAATGAGGAAATCTCTACTTCCTGGACAAAGATAAGATTCCTGGATATGGTAGAGTCTGAATTGGAAACATTTTCTATGAGGATATTTTCTAAAACCAAACTCTACATATTTGAAATTAAGAGATGAATGAACATTAGAATATAAAATTAAATGAGATTAAAAGAAAATATGAAATAAAGGGTCACACAGGTCATATGATACAGTCTTAATACAAACATCTCTCAGTCAAAATTATTTTGTTTTGTGGCTTGTGATGCCTGGCACTTATGTCACAAATATCACAATCTGTGGTATATTTAGACGGAAAAGAAACTGATACATGTTGAAAGACCATGGTATGCCATGTACATTCCTATATTGTCTTTTTAAAGATACTCATAAAACAGGATATGTGGAATATTAGGATTATTATTCCAGCTTTACAGAGAAGGCAATTGAGGTACAAGAAGTTAAGTAACTTTTTAGTTAGTAAGTTATAGTGCCAAGATTTGAATTCACATTCATCCATTTACATTTCTCTGCATGGTTCTGCCTATGCATAAACATCTGGAAGAAGGCATTAGTATCTCTCTCAACTTAAATGACCTACTCTACTGAGTAAATGCTCAGTAAGTCTGATTAAATTGACCATAGTCAACACATAGCAATTAGGTGTTTCATTTTATAAGGTGAAGATGCAAATAATAACCTTTAGAAGCTTTATTCAAATTGTAATACAGCAATGAACTTCAGACTATCCTCAGCTCATTTTATGGGCAGTCCCTAAAAGTTCACAAGAGAAATAATTATTCAGAACTTCTTAATCTTTATGTCAAGAATAGACTTGCCTTACAGATAGTAGAATGGGCAGCCTTGTCTGTTTCTTAGTCGCTTTGATGAGTTCTGAAATGTCCACATGTCTCAAATTCTGTCCCTTCCTATTTGGCCCTAACACCAATAGCATGCTTAAAATTTCTACTAGTGGAGCTAATTTCTTGTGTAAAATTATAGTCTTTCAAATACTTTGGTTAAATCACTTCTCTGCACTAGGGATAAATAAGACATAAGCCTCCATTTTATAGTAACACACACACATCAAAAAATTAATTTACCCTTAAGAAGATAAAGGAAATTCTACATGCAGATTTGGAAGGGAGATGAGTTAAAGGGTTAGACACCAAAGGGTTAAGTAACCTTATAATCTTGCCCGAGGGTGGTTCTGAATTAGAAGCACATTTACCATGTGTGAATGATGTAACGAAGTAGAATGTAAATCAACGTGACTTTAATATAAATAGTGTTCTTTGCCTCCTATGTAATGCTGTCAAGAGTGCTAGACATGGCAACTCTCCAGGGCCTGCAGAACTCTCCAGAAGACTTGCAGGGTTTCTAAGTCATCTTTGGCATGGGAGTCCATGGGGAAATAAAGCTTTTGATGGTAAATAAGGACACAGACCCTGAATGTTTCAGTGTTCAGCAAGTCTTAGTGACTGATGTCCCAGCCAAAGTCCTAAGCAAAAAAAAAAAAAAAAAAAAGTGGGGAAGTTGTGGGAGAGAATAAAGGAAGAGATAGGATGTCCCTGGATTTTGAGAATGACACAGTCTAATTATGGAGAGGGTGTGTGTGTGACAGAGAGAGACAGAGAGAGAGGAAAAGGGGAAGAGAATAATGTGAATGAATGAATGAATGAATGAATGAAAAATATTGGAACATTGTTTTAAGGTTACAAAGTTCTTTTATGGTTTTTCATCAAGTTTTCATGAAGACTGTAAGAGAGAAATATTATTGAAGCAGGAAACCAGGCCCATAGAAGGTAAATTTCCCCAAGAGAAACTAGAAAGGAATAGCCTGAAATAAACTTTCCCCTTCTAGGTTCCCCATCTCATGTCTTCAGGTAGATTATGCTCTCTTGTGCAAAGAATACAGAATATAGGACATTCTACAATTTAGGTGCTACATTACATATATATCTCATATGAGATATAGGAAAGTACTGGAGCAGTCAAGGATGGCTTCCTAGAAAAAGCTGGGTTTGAGGTGACCTGTGCAGAGAAAGTGGGGAGGGAAGTCATTGAGAGTGGAGTTTTGAGATCTGACTTCCTGAGTTTGAACTTCATTACTGCCACTTTTCAGTGGCAGTGATGTGATCTTGACAAGTTAAGTCACTTGTAACATTTTACTACCTCAGGTGTCTCACCTGCAAAATGTGGATGACTTGTGAGCATTAATGGATTAAGATTTGTAAAGTGTTTACAACGGTCCCTGCCAATTGCAAACTCTCAGTACTCTAAAGGGTGCATCAACTCTAGGAGGGAGGTGTTTGTTTATCCAGCCACCCAGTCTTTTAGAATTGATTGAAAATCTCCATGAAGGCAGAAAGTCACTGTACATGATACTTCAATGAATGACTCAATCTCTCAATCTAGGCTTTGCATACAAATCCCAGAGCAATGCAGAGCTACGTTGTCACCACCTGAACTCACTGAGATCAATTTCAGCATCACTAAAAGTGAGACAGACACTACGTGCTGCCTGGTGGGAGGCAATCTGAACAGCGCCACCTGTGAAATGTTCGTACCAAAATTATACAACCTGAATCTAATTTACAGTCGACAGTCCATGTAGAAACCACAAGAGATGGGGGACAAGTAAATAGTCAAGTTAAGAATGGGGAACTTTCTACAAGACAACTAATCCAGTGTATACAACAAATAACAAATGTGAAAAAAGAGAAGAGAGGGTGTGTTTTAGATTAAAAGTGGCTGAAAAAGACTTAGATAAACAACCAAAGGTAATGATGGACCTTCTCCTTACACATCAATTAAATAAATCACTTGTAAAAGACATTTTATAGACAACCGTGGACAATCATAGATATTAGGTAATTTTAAAAAACACTGTTATTGCTATTAGATTTGAAACTGGCCTTGTAGTTATGTAATAATACCTTTCTTTTTGAAAAAAGAAAGCTTTGAATGAAAGGTGTTTTCTTTTTTACTTTTTACTCAAGAAACTAATTTGACAAAAGTGAAACTGAATGATACAGGATTTCAGAGGATTTCAGAAGCAGTTGGGGCTATTTTAGAATTAAGCTTTCCCTGTCCTCTCCTCAAGATCCCAGCAAATGCCCACTAAGTATCCTGGGCCATTGTAGGAGCCAGGATCTAATCTGTGACCTCATTTTATTTGAGAATCTTAAATGCTTTACCTGTATGGAAGAGCTTATCTCAATATAGGAGCCAGAAGACAGATAAAGAAAGTGAGAGAAAGACCAGAAGGTAACAGGAGGAATGAGAAGAATGAGTGGAGAAGTGGGGAGACAAAAAACAAATCAAGATAAATAGCATAAATGAATGTGGACAAAGATGGGAGGAAAGATATAAATACAAGAAGACAAGACGAGGAGAAATTGAAGTTAAAATAAAAGTGAGGGCACAGAATCTGAGAGCTTCAGAATACTTCAGATTGTAGCATTCCAACATTTACTCTTTGCTAGGGAAAGTAAGCAGAGTTTATCAAGAAGGGACAAATAACATATAGAGGACCATAAAAGCAGATTATGGACAAGAGGCATGCACCACTGTAGATATTTTATTTATTTAACACCCATAACAATACTATGAATATACTATGAAGTGTACATTATTATTTTCTGTTATTTAATTTTTCATTAATTAAAATAGTTTATGTTGATGTAAAAGTAACACATGCATAAGGTAGAAAACGCAAACACAACAAAAAGGTTTTCTTTGAAAAGCATGCTGCTCTCCCATCCTATCCCCATCCTCTAGTCTCCCAGTTTCACCAACCAGAGGTCACTGCTGTTTCCATTTTCTTGCCATCAATATGCATGATTTCTTTAACAGAAATGGTAGTATGGCATACAAATTGTTCCAAATTTTGCCTTAAAGCAGCACCACCAAGAATAACCCATAAACATGTATGACTAGTATGTATCTATAATAAATTAAAAATTTAAACACATCCATACCATTTGACCCCACAATTCCTCCTCTAGGTTTCTATTCCTAAGTAATATTATCACAAAATAAATACAAATACACAGAAAAATCACTGAAATTTTTATAGTCAATCACTGAAAGTAATCTAAATGTCTTTCAGTAGGACACTAGATCAGTCAGCTATGCTACATCCATCCAATGGAATGCTTCCTAACTGTTAGAAAGAGTAAGGCATACCTCATTCTGATCTAACAGATCGGAAATGTTTTATTCTTGCAATCAGAAAACTAAAGCATAGGGTATTTAAATAACTTGCCTAAGGTCATACAGCTAGTTAGTGGAGGTTTAGGATTCAAACCCCGGTAGTCTGCCTCCAGAAGCTGCATTCTGATCTATTGTACCACCACTGCCATAGGGTCTCTAGGAAAAAGTACTAGCCTATAATTAGACTATGTAATATGCTGTGATTTAAATGTTGCATGTTTAAATTTACATTTATAACTAGACTTCTCACTATCCTTGCTTTCATGGGCAAATTGTATACTATTTCAACCTACCTAGGACAAGGCAGAACATGGGTATATAATGCGATCTTAATGGATAACCCAAATCCCGTTCCTTCAGCAGCCCAAGAGGAGACACGACTACTACATGCATAGAACTATGGAATGCTACTGCTAAAATGGATTCAGATAATACTTAGTCCAACTTACTATTTTGTCAAATGAGGAAACTAAGTATGAGGTACTAAAGCGATTTACTCAAGTCTGCATGGCAACTAATCATACAAATTGGATGATAGTCCATGTTTTCTGACTTTGAATGCAAAGACTTTTCCCCATAGAGCAGAGTTGGGTATTGTGTTAGTCTCTTTTCACACTGCTATAAAGAACAATCTGAGACTGGATACTTTAAAAAGGAAAGAGGTTGAAGTGATTCATAGTTCCACATGGCTGGGGAGGTCTCAGTAAACTTACAATCATGGCAGAAGGTGAAGTAGAAGCAAGGCACGTCTTACATGGAGGCAGAGGAAAGAAAGTGTAGGACAAACCACCTCTTTTAAACCATCAGGTCTCATGAGGACTCACTCACTATCATAGAGCAGCATGGGGGAAACCGCTCCCATGATTCAATAGCTTCCCACCAGGTCCCTCCCTCAACACATGGGGATTATAATTTGAGATGAATTTTGGGTGGGGAAACAACTCCAAACCAAAACAGGTACCTTAGCTATATCCTCAGCATTACTCTTAACAAGCACCATACAATCCAGTCATTCCACTTCTGGGTATGTACCCAAAAGAATTGAACGAAGGGCCTTGAGGAAATATTTGTACACCATGTTCATAGCATCATTATTCACAATAGCCAAAAGGTAGAATCAACCCATGTATCCATTGATGGATAAATGAATAAACAAAATGTTTTATATCCATACAATGAAATATCATCAAGCCTTAAAATGTAGAGAAACTCTGACACATGCTACAACCTGAATGAGCCTTGAGGACAGTAAGCTAAGTAAAAGAAGCCCATCATAAAGGGGAAAATATTGTAATTCCACTTACATGAGGTACCTAGAATAGTCAAATTTATAGAGACAGAAAGTGGAATAGTGATTGCCAGGGATGTGGGAAAATGGTGCATGGAGAGTGCTTGTTTAATGGGTGTAGCATTTCAGTTTTAAAGATGAAAAGAGTTCTGGTGGATGGATGCTTGTGACGGTAACACAGCAATGTGAATATACTTAATGTCACTGAACAGTACATTTAAAAATGGCTAACAAGGCAAATTTTATGTTGTGTATATTTTGCCACAATCAAAAAATAGATAAATAAATACAGCCTAGGAACAACAATAAAAAAGAAGTAAAGGCACTTTGGTACATTTCAAAAGTCAAGGCAGATTCAACCACAAGAATTTCAGCTTTGTCCTCATATCTTACCTTGATTGCATTCAGTTGTATTACAGAAACAAATATTCTGTGTTGACAGAACTATAAAACATAATTCAATATCTGTACACTGCATCCGCCATTGGTCATTTCTATTATGAAAGGTACAATATTACTTTAAAAAATATTTACAGGCCTTTGCAAGCATTGTTTCTTCTAGCCAGAAATCACTTGCTTCTCTTCTGAAGTGTGCCCATGGGCATATGAAGGGCACACACAAGCATACACACAATACCATATTGCCTCCTTTCAAAGCTCCTATTTATCCCTCAAAACCCTGCTCAGAATCTTCCAAATATTTTTGGGGAAGCCAGAAACCTTCGTGGTTACTCGCCTGAGATAAAGACAATTTCAACTTTCCCTGTGTCTATTAATATTGCTCTTATCTCAGTGTATTTTCATTTATTTATTGAGATGTTTGCTTCAATAATTACACTGTGAACTTTTTCAGACTAGGTGCCCTTTCGTCTATATATTTCTAACATTTAGAACATTATACCTCATAGAAAATTCCTTAGCAAATTAATTAAGTGAATAATTGAAAGAAAAATTTCTGAGACTGTGTATTGCACGTCTCTTTCATGTCTGGCTCTCACACCCCTTCAAAGGCTTCTGCCCCCTGAATCAACCCATCAGGGTCAGTTAAAATTGTCTGTGACATCTAATCAACCAAATGTCTTGTTCTGTGTTCACACAGCGCTGCTTTCAAATATGTAAAAATGTCACGAAAGACAGCCCGCCCTTCTGGAAGAGGATGATTAAATGCATAATTAAAAATTGATGCAATTTTCTCCGATGCAACATTATTTTGCTGTTTATCTTCCTGTAGCATATAAATGGAGATGAACACAGAAAATGAATTGAGTTCCCAGTTCTCGACACCCTCTGCCCTCTTCTCTGCTCTGGAGGGAGCAGAAACCTTGGTATCATTCTCCCCATGTTTGGAAAGAACCATGCAGTTACTGGCTTGCAGAATCTCTCCTCAAATAAAACCACTATTCTGTACACATTTCATGGGGTATGAGGTTTCTAGACACATATTGTGCTATTTGCAAGCCATACAGAGATGGACAAGCTTCATGATAGATACGGCAGAAAGAACACAGGTTTTTTATTCCGATGCCCCTAATTTTTTGCCTCATGTGTGTTTTTATACTTTGAAATTTGTAAATCAAATGTGGAGAAACCTAATCTTATAAACTAGAGTAAAGGAAGAATTGTTTGGACCTAAATTTTGTTTCTGTTTTGCTAAGTGACACTCCTTCTACAACCACCCATGATTTCTTCCTCAATTTCAGGCTTTTACCTGTCAGTTTCTCTTAAAGGAGATAATATATAATTTTTGCTCTTGGAAAACTATAGGCTGGGTAATAGGGAGGCAGAGGTATTAAAAACAATAATTATGACAAAATAAATTATTATAAAGGAAAAGTAATATTGGTATTAATTAATAAAGATTTGATCCTTATCTGTACTCTTCTGCCAGTGAGTGGTTTATTCATTGTCATGATGGGGCTTCTTTCTTTTCTCCCTTCCTCTTCCTCCCTCCCCTCCC
>NW_016814655.1:1995700-2022303 GCF_001698545.2 Rhinopithecus bieti | reverse complement strand
CCCTTCCTTCCTTCCTTCCTTCCTTCCTTCCTTCCTTCCTTCCTTGTTAAGATACAAGCTACCGACTAATTAATCTTGTGTTGCTTTTAAAAGAAATTAAATTAAGTACATAAAATGATAGAATATAAAGTAGAAGTTACATCTTAAGATTAACTTCTAACTCCAAAACTTGTGACATTTTGTATAGCCACAGGAAATGCATATAATGCCTTCAAGCATTACTTTCCTACTGTCAACTATATTTAATAATACCTGCCTTGCACACATTTTGAGTTTTGGTGAGAATTTTAGTCTGTGAGAGACAGATCCAAGGAAGCTATGATAGCATGGCTGTAATTAGAGAAAGAGATTCCTCTTGTGTAGGCTGGGGTCTCAAGACATGCTTCATGGGGAGGCCAGCAGGGGATTTAGGCTTTCTTAGTGGGTTAAGTTTAACAGACGGTGAGGAGGAGATGGAGCATATTTCACAGGCCAGGAGAGTAACTTAGAATACAACTGAAAATAGACAACCTATGAGTATGTTTGGGAAAGAGTGAGTTTTAAAAAATTAAGAAAGCAATATGATATAATATTTACAGCAATACGATACAGTATTTGCATTTAAGTTTTTCTTTTCATGTAGTAAAAAGAACAAGAAATAACTCACCATAGCTGATATGAACGACTATTGGGCAGCCCTGTTATTGGTTCAACATATAAGGGCTGGGAGGGAAGAGGCTGGAGGGTGGAATAAATGCAATTAAACTGTCAATAGAGCTCTGCTTACATTTGGCCTTTCAATACATCCTTCCCTGTGCCGCCTCTCTCAGCAGCATTGATTGGGTATTGTTAACCTTTATCTATCTCTTGTTTACGTTTCTCTATTAGGGGCAAACATCAATACAAAGCTTTTAGAAAGGACAGAGGCAACCAACAAAGAGACATTGGGAAAAGGTCAAAAATTTTTGAGATGAGGTGTGCTGTTGTCGGCTAGGACTGGGGAAACACTCTGGCTGAGACAGCAAGGTCAAACCTCAGAGGCTGGCATCCCTGGCTCCTGCCTTTGGGGAAGAAGAAATACAGGCAGTAATTAGCAGCACCTCTTCTGTCAGGGAAGCCAGAAGCAACACCCAGCCTAAAGGAGAGGGAAGCGAAGAGGCTTCCTTGGGGTGTATGTGTGGATGTGAAGGCAGGGAGAGGCACAAAACACATCACCAGATAGGCAATCTGCGCTAGCAGGAGGAAGGGAACAGTGACTCCCACTGTCTGCCATGTTACCTGGGATGTGCTTTCTCCTCACCCCTGCTCTGCTCTGCAAGGCCAGAGTACAAGTTTTCATATCAGATGGGAGGAAACTGAAGCCTTGAGAGGTTAAGCCACTTGCACAAGGCCCCACAGTGGCAAAGCTACTTTGGGGTTTCTCAGTTTTGCAAGTTCATATCTGCATCTGAGAAACATAAGAAATGCCTTTCCTTTGCAAAATCTGGTATGTGCCATGAATCCCCAGATGTTGTAAGAATTTGGCAGGTTTTTTTTCTATTGTATATTACAAAAATAAAATGTGTATTTTTAAATACTAAATTATAACATAGTAATAATTATTATACTGAATGTGCTGTCTTCCTTCCCTCCTCCCATCCCTCCTGTATTCAGGTTCACTATTCTGTAGTCCTATTATGCAAAGCAGATGTGCCCTGGCCATATCTTAGCTGCGAGGTGCAGTTAACCTCCCCAGGTTTCAGTTTCTGATTGCTAATACTAATACTACTCTAATACTAGTACTTAGAAGGTCATTCTCTTAGATTTTAGTGAATCATGGACTCATTCCCATTTCTATCTCACTTTAGACCCCACAGCCTTAATTATTTTGCTAAAGCACCTGCAAGTTTGGGCTATAATATTGATACTTTCCAGCATAAGATGCAAAAATAAATAAGCATTGGGAGATCAGGTTTGTAATGGTGGTCAACTTTTATCTTCTCCACTGAGACCAGAAAAGAAGAAACAGGTTTCACAACCACTAAAGGACTGTGGACAGACCCATGTATGGCTCTGCTGCCTGAGCATTGCCTGGCACAAAGTAGGAACAAAACTTGTGACAGCTCTTTACAGGAGCTGGAAAGCATCTTAGAGACCATGTAGCACCTTATACCCACCCCATGACCCCCATGTTGAAGGTGGAGAGCCTGAAGCCCAGAGCCATGACCTGGAATGCCAAGGTCAGCTAGCTGAATGCTGACAGAGGAGGGAAGGTTCTTATGCCTCCGTTCATGACTCTTGCTAATGCACTACTTCTTTCAAACAGAGGATATAATATGTTTTGTGTAGAATTATACTTCAAAACTAAAGCATAACCTACCAAACAAAGGAAATACAAAAGACATAGAAAGCGCACCTAATTGTGAGCTGGGATAACGGTTCTTGTCCTGGGTTCATCAGCCAGTTTGGTATAAGAAAGCCACTCTGATCCTCATTTTCCTTACTTATGTAATGGAAGTATGACTTTCTCCTCCCTGCCACATTATTTTGTTTTTAAATAATCAAATGTAATGAAAACATGTTTTAAAAAGAAAATGCTGTATGCAAATGTTCAAGGCATTAACAAAGGGCTGCTCTGTCCCTGATAGAGGGATGACCTTAGACAAATCACTTTACCGGCTGCCACACTAGAAGATTTTAAAATTCTCTTCTCCTCATTCGACATGGTTGGAAGAATGTGCCTTTGTTACATCGTCTTTTTTAAGATGCCCACTGATAGCTGCAAATGAGATGGTGCCTTTGCATGCTAAGCCTCTCTATAGCACTGGTCATACATGGCTAAGTCAGATGAGTCTCTCCAGGGGCTACTCTGCTAGGGCTAAGGCAGCCTCTTTACATACACACAGGCGTGGGAGAATACCAGTTCAGCCTTCTCCAGGGAAGTCTGGATTTAATCAAGTCCATCCCTGGGTCCCATGAGTCTTCGTCTACTGTCAGAGCACATAGGCCTGGTCTTGGGTCAGGACACATTCACGGTTGTGGTGATAGCAGTGCTTGTGTGCTGGCCCTAGTCAAGGGAGGACCAGGTGTTTGGCTGCAGGAATAAACCAGGAATAGCCTTCCCTCCAGCCCTCACCTTATATAAGCAAAAATCCAAGTACACCTCAAAGTTGTATGTTTCAAGTTGATGGGATATGGTACAGCTTGGTGATAGGTTTCTTTTCGAACAAAGGAGGAGTAAAGGAGATGTTTTATGGGTATTCTTATTCACAATTAACTTTATATTTAAATGTCTTAGGGATAGATGGGTGAGGGGTGGTTGTGACTGCTGGATACCTTAGAAAGATCCAGCTTCTAAATGCTCCCTGAGCCCTGAAAAGCCATTTTTATATACCCATCCTCAGTTAAGGTACTGTCATTGATGAAAATACAAATGTCTCTAAATGTGTTCATCATTAGCTGTTTTGTGCTAATGTGGCAATGAGATTGCCTTTTTCCCCCTACCTCGACAGCTAGCTGTCATTAGCTTCATATTAACAATAAGAAACATATTAGATCTGATGACTATGAGAAAGGGCAAGAAAGGGGAACAGAAATGGAGCTCTGTCTGAGAACTCTGGCACAGGCATATCAATGAAGTGTCCTGGGGCAACATTAGAAGAAAATATGTTAACATTTTTATTCAGATTATATTAAGGGCCGAAAACCCAACTGGTTCTTCTTCCATCTATCTGTCCATCTATCTGTCCATCCATGCACCCATCCATCCATCCATCCATCTATCCATCCACCCATCCATCCACCCATCCATCTACCTGTCCATCCATCCATCCATCCATCCACCCACCCATTCCATAGTTCTGAGTACTTATTAATTCCTATGCTGGTCTCTGAGAGTCTAATCTAGAAAGAGACAATTTCCCTTCCCTCAAGGAACTTAGACTCCTTGTTGAGATCATAAGTATGCAGATAACAATGTAAAACTTGGAAATAGCCATCAATGGGGTACATGGTACATGAGGGTACATGAGGAGTGTGTCTTGCCATGTAGCTGTGGGGAAGTCAGGGAAAGTCAAAGTAAAAATGCATTATTTTGCTTATCTTCATATGAATCCTGCCTGGTAATTTTTTTTTTTTTTTTGAGATGGAGTTTTGCTCTTGTTGCCCAGGCTGGAGTGCAATGGTGCAATCTCAGCTCACTGCAACCTCCGCCTCCTGGGTTCAAGTGATTCTCCTGCCTCAGCCTCCAGAGTAGCTGGGATTATAGGTGCCCACCACCATGACCGGCTAATTTTTGTATTTTTAATAGAGATGGGGTTTCACCATGTTGGTCAGGCTGGTCTTGAACTCTTGACCTCAGGTGATCCACCCCCCCGCCCCAGCCTCCCCAAAGCGTTGGGATTACAAGCATGAGCCACCACGCCCAGCCTGCCCAGAAAATTTTTTACCTAATTTTTATAAAGGAGGAAGCCAAGGCCCAGAGAATGTAACATCTATAATTATAGTGGCAAAATCAACCAGCCACCATGCATTGATCACTAAACCCCTTCCTTGCACATGTCAATGAAATGTCTAAAGTCACAAAGCCAAAAAGGCAGAAAGTCTAGATATGAATTGATGGTGTACCAGAACTTAAACATTTACTTGATCCTCTCATCCTCTACTGTGAGGAGGAGCGTGAAAGCGAACAGGAATGTGTGTAACTCATGGTGGGGAGGGTGAGGGTGGAGGCTAAACCAGAATGGGGAGTGTCCACCATTACTCTTTAGCCTTAACGACAGTTGTAATGGAAAATATGTACACGGAGGACTAACCATCAGGCAGCTTTTGTGCAGTGTCTTTTAAATATACAGCAGAGCAAGCCCACATTTTCAAAATGTCACAGATTCCCCAACCACCCTCATTCTGGAAAGAGGCTTGCTATTTTCCTTCATTTACAAAGTTGATTGACTGGCTGGGGCTGGTTCTCTGCTCCTGCATCTTCTCAGTTAAAGACGCCATGGGAACTGTCCTTTAAAAATCCTTGAGACAACGATTAGAAGGAGTTGCAATATCTATCCTTTACACAGAAGACAATGACTCAATAAAGAGTTAAATAATGTTCACCTGTTCCATGTACTACCCTGGACTAGGTACAGAAGGCTCTATATTAATAAGGTTCTGCTGAGTTTAAGAGATTTTCCAGGACATTTTAGGAACTGAATTTCTCTCTTGGCTATCAAGAATCAAATAGGAGCACAAAGAACACAGAATTGCTCTAAGAGGATTTGTGAGTCTTGAGAGAAGGAAACCTGACCTCCCTCCTCTCAGAGCTCAGAGGAAGCCTCATCTTTGTAAATATCCCTGCCCTGATTGGTGTGAAGGAAGTGGGGTCATTAAGTCAGTTCCTGCAGATAGTGGCTGTTGATGGCCATACTGGCATTTAGGTGACTTACTGGCTGGGTTTCAACTGTGTGCTTGCTCCCCAAAGCCCACAATTGACCAAGGGTGCAATTTTATAAATAGCAAATAAATAAACACAAGAATTTAATCCAGGAGAATGAACAAGCAGAGTTCAAGCTTCAGTGCAGGTTGCAAGAAGCGATAGAAGCGGCTGCAGGTTTTCAGTGCTCTGACCCACCCTCATCATTACAGGGATACATAATGCTCAAGGCAGGGAAATGGGAGAAGCTCAGTTCCATCCCTCCCTCACGCTCCCTTCTAACTTCTCTATGATTTGATCTTGCTCAGCATTACAAATACCGCAAACAGCAAAGAAACAAGAACATGAGGTTTGTTTTGGCGCTCCTTGAGCCTGACAAAATCCCTTCATCTTGAGTCCATCTAATAATTGTTTTAAATCATGGGAGATAGGTCTGACGACTGGGGAATCAATTAAAGGTCAGGGCTGAGGTGTCTTCGTGAAATTATGGGAGACAAGCTCCTGCTACCCCTGCTTGCCTGACATAGTTAGGTAGAATGTTACCCTTAGCCCATACTTTCATCAAAAGTAATGTAATGGACAACATCAAATACAATACAGAAGCCTATGATAAGGGGTCAGTGTATAAATTCATGAGGCAAAGGGCAGAAAAGATATCATTCTGACTTTTATAGTATCCATCTCTCTGAATTCACAAAGTCAGCTTCTAATCAACAGAGGCAAGCTAGCTCATGAGAGAGTAAAAGACAATCACTAAGGGGCACACAGTCATTTTGTGAAGCCATTTAGAGGTAGGGTTGTGCCTGTTTGAGATGAAAGAAAGATACAAAGTTTGACAATGTGGTAAAAGAGAAAGGAACTGGCTGTTGAAAAGATAAGCAATGAATGAAGGCTGCCTACCTCCTGTTTCTCCTGATCCAACAAAAACATTGTGCCATGGGGGTTAATACTGGATTCCTCCCCGAATACAGAATCAGAAAACAAAAAGCTTCTGGGGCTAAGTTGATGTTTGCAAAAATCATGAATATAAACACAATCAGATTCATAATGCATTGACTATATATAGCGCTTTTATTTTGAGAAGCTACATAAAGTCATCCAGGGTATCTCCTTAATCCTTGCTTTTCTCTCTCTCTCTCTTTTAAATAAGGTGAATAGCAGAAATGAGGCAAAGTATTGAAGATCAAGCCAGTGGAAGTGTCTAGGGAATCAACACTGTCCCCACTTTCATAACAAAAATAACTAGATGGAATTCCAGAAAAGTGACCATTCTGAGTCTTGCAACTTTACCTAAAATAGAGGAAACTCCTGTATTGATGCCTCAAAAAAAAAAAAAAAATGCATTTGTACACTTCCTTCTGTCCCATCATATTTTCTTTGAATTATAACAAAACAAATGGAATAAAATATTTTATATACAATAAAATAAAATAAAATAAGTAAAATGTTTTATATACAATAAAATTCCAGCACTTTTAAAAAATAGATTATTACATGTATAAAGCATTTCTACAATAACCAATTGAAAATATTCCACAAGCGCCCTTTGCCTAGTAGGGAAATAACAAATACACATTCACCTTTTAAAGTTTGGGGGCTTTCCTTCCACCACTCCCTAAAATAAATTTTGTAACAACAATTTAAATAATTTGCACTGGTATATCCTAAGAGTTAAGATAAAAGGAAATTGGATTATTTAGGCTGAGGAAAGGAAAGGCCAGGAGAAAGCTTTATACTGCAGGTCATATGTGGAGAAATATCTTACAGCATTAATGGGAATCGGCAATCCTTCATCCTCACTGAGCAAGGCATGAGAAGAATCTCTAGCTGCTATATAAGGGATTCAAATGGCCATAAGCTTTGCCACTACGGTTATTAATATGAAGATTCCCATTTCTCTCTATTGTCTCTGCCACTTCGTAAGTCCAAGCCCCCATCATCCCTCTCCTGGATTGCATTCACCTGCCTGCGAGCCTCCAGTTAGCCCTCCCCTTTTCCAATGTATTCTCTAAACAGCAGTTGGAGTTGCCTTTTGAAAAGGCAAAAATAGTCATTTCATTTTTTTCTCAAAAGCCTTCAAGCATCTGATTGTTTTCAGTGTTTGGGCCAAAATTTAACTTGTAAATGGCCTGCAAGATCCGACTATGCCAACACCCTCTCCACCCATACCTAGTCCCCTTCTTCACCTTCTCAGTGCTCTAACCATATTGGTATTCTTCTAGATCCTCAAGGATGTCACCTGCCTTCCTTTTTCAAGTTCTTCGTATCTGCTATACTCTTTTGATATAATGCTCTTCCATCTATTTCTCAGCTAACCCGCTGTGACTCATCCTTCATATTTCAGATAGATGTAATATACCCATTATATGCTCCCAGGACATTCTGCCTTTATCTTGCGTGACATTTATCATACTTGGAATTACTCATTGAATACCTCTTATTTCACGGTATGGATTCTCCCTGAGGGCATATTTGCCTTATTTAGCTCTACGTTGCCTTAGGATCTGGTTGGTTCCCTATCTTAAGGTAAGATTTCAATAATTATTTATTGAATCAAGAGGTGATTCTAGTATGAGTTTATTAAATATTTGTGGAATAAGTGAATGGATTACAGTGAGATTGGCAGAGAATCACAAAAAAAAAAAAAAAAAAAAAATCAGGTCAGTTGGATAGCTTACAAATATGTGAACTTGAGGTTGTTCCAGTCTGATTTACAGAGCCATTTGTTTCTATACAAAATTCTGTGTATGGGATTTGAATTAGACTGGTTAATGTACAGGATTAATAATCAGCAAGTGATTGTATAGTAAAACTAGATTAATTTCAGATTTGCTTGTTCAAAATGTATGATGATCCCTAACTTCTCACTATTTGTGAACGGAAGCTTTTCTGAAGGATGTGGTTAATTAAGGTTTTTAATATACCACTGGTGGGAATATAGATTGGTACTACCTTCTTGCAAAGTAGGTTGGGAATATCAGTAGCCTTAAAGAAGTGGAAGCTCATATTGCTATTCTGAGAAAACCTTTTAAAATAAATATTATAATCAGAAATGATGAAGATGAAGTTTTACATATTAACACTTTAAATGCAGCCATTTTACATGAGTAAAATTCAAAATTACAGAAATGTCAAACAGTAGTAGGCTGAATAAATTATGCCACATCTACACTGTTAATGTCAATAAAATTATGTGTTTAAATAATTTTCAAAAATAGAGAAGGCTTATGACACAAACATTAAGTGAAAATAAAGACAACATTATCCATCAAAAGAACTTTCATCAAAATATTTGGAAGGAAATATATCAACATGCCTATATCTGTGTGTGGAGAGTTTTATGAATGGTTTTGACTTCCTTCCTTTAGATTTTTCATAATCTCATTTATCAACTCCCACACTAGTCCTGGTCTAACAACAAAAATGAAAACAACAAAACTAAGAAAACTTTAAGTGTGGATTCTTTTGAGCAAATAAAACATACCACATGACCATTTTGGAAAGCAAAGGAAGGAAAAAGTGGGACACTTAACTTCCTGCTTTTAAAACTTCAAGTACATTTATTTATTGAGCAGCTCCCATTGGAGAATGTTATGACCACCTTGCCCTGCATGTCTACACTGATGTCCCTCTGTGATGTGAGATAAGTAAACTGAGTGATGTCTATATCTGTTCCATCCAGCAATCCACACTTGTTATTGGCTCATTCAATAGGGAGGCATTCATGTGTAAGACATGCTCATAATTTACATTCTAACCTGAAATAGTGCCTTGACTCCAAATAATAAATTCTCCATGGTGGATGCTGAAGTCTTTAGAGCAGTCCTCGCATGGTGAGGTGGCACAGATTTATGATACACGGAGTTCTTTCTAGTGCTTCTCAAAGTCAGCAATTATTCATGTGCAACAATTCTCACCATTGCAAAGGGCAGTTCCATGTCTGTTGTTTCTTCAAAGCAGTTCATAGTAATTGCTATTAACCCATTTTACAGCTAAGTTAAAAAGAGCTAATGTGACTTTACAATAGTCACAGGATAGGAAGAGGCAGAGTAAGATTCCAGCTCAGGGCTTTCAATTGCAAATCCTGCTTAGTTATCAAGATGAGAAGCATCTACTCTTCCAATATTTAAAACTATGGCTGTATTTAAGGATTAAAACTACAAAGGCATTTGCATTGGATCAACAGTCTGCTGTGCTCTGATTCCCACAAAGACCAGTGTATGGATGATAATACATGCCATATGCCTGGCACTGTTAGAAAACCCATGATATCGAGGTCAGGAGATCGAGACCATCCTGGCTAACATGGTGAAAACCTGTCTCTACTAAAAATACAAAAAATTAGCCGGGTGCCATGGCAGGCACCTGGAGTCCCAGCTACTCTGGAGGCTGAGGCAGGAGAATGGCATGAACCTGGGAGGTGGAGCTTACAGTGAGCTGAGATTGTGCCAGTGCACTCCAGCCTGGGCGACAGAGTGAGACTCTGTCTCAAAAAGAAAAAAAAGAAAGAAAAGAAAACCCATGATAGGTTTTAACTCACCTCATTCTGCCCACATCCACCTGGCACATGACAGGTACTCAAAACATGGGTATTGAACAGCACTTTAAAGTAGGTTTTAACACTATCTTTCATTTAAAAATGAGGAAACTGAGGCACAGATCAGATTAAGTTATTTTGTCAATGATATACATCAAATATACATGATTAATTTGGGGTTCACACGGAAGCAGTCCAGTCTGAGCATCTATGCTTGTAAAATGTGTAGGATGAAGCACTTTCACTAGATTTCCAGACAGGGCCACATGTCAGTATTGTTTGAAGAGCTTTTTCTTTCTGTAAATATTGGGGTCTGCTACAGAGGTTCTGATTAAATGGGTGTGGAGTGGGGTGTGATCATCTGTATGTTAACCAACACCTTCAAGTGTTTGGGAAGCAGTCTATAAATCTAATATTTGAAAACACAGTTTAAAAGTGTGGCTTGGGACTCAGTTGCAGATCTGAGCCCCAGCAACCTACTTTGTGATGGAGAAAATTGCATAAACTTTCTAACTTTAAGTTACCCATCTGTAAAATGGTGATATTAACAAAAGCTCTCACAGTGAAGGTGTGAGGACTCAGTGAAAAACCAGTTGCTTAGTACAGTACCTTGTAAGTAGTAGTCACTCACTAAATTGTAATAAAAACAGTTATCTTTATTAAAATTATTTTATTGATAATGACTATTAATACTTTTTAAATTTAAGCTAAAATTAGTACCAAAATTACTGTTAATTTATCATATTGACTAATTATCCTTATTATTGTTGTTGTTTTTATCATTATAAAAGCCAGTTGTGTTCTCCAAGTCTGCTGCTAAGCAGGATTTGTACAGTAGTGAGCTGACCCAGCTTACCTCTGGGAAAGCAGCCCTGAAAACTCAGGCTGCAGCAGAAATAACAGAGAAGGCGCACACTTGTTTACTTAAGCCCATGCAGCAGGCGGCCCACACAGCCTCAGCATTATCAATATGGATTTTGAAATCACCCACGGCTAATAGCCCAAATTAAGAGCCTCGGGGTTACTCCAGAGCAATTGAGAAAGAAAATCCATAACTTCACTATGGATGCCGGGGGCTGTTCAAGGAGAGAGGTCTATATTAATTAACAGCTGTGAATACTGTAAAAGCTGGTGCATTCGGGAGAGAGAGAGAGGCAGTTAAAATTAACCAAACACAAGAATCTCATAGGGCTCCCCAAGTCAGGAAGCAGAGACAGCTGCCCCTGGAAAGGGTGGGCTGGAGACTGCCCTGCCTCACAGGGGCATGGAGTCCGGCTCATGCTCCTACCCATCTAGTACCCCACTGCTCACAGCAGCCTCTAGGGCATGCCTGTCCTTCTGGCATTAGCTATCGACTTTAGGAACACTGAGGTTTAGGGTGTGCATAAAATCCTGTGGTCCTTTTGTTCTGCAGCAAAATCACTCAACTCCAGTGACCTCATTTCTCAGAGTCCCTCCTGGATACTTTGCAAGGCAGGAGACTCAATATAAAGATGACTCCGCTAATAAAGAGGGCTGGGGATGTGAAAACAACAATCATTATCCTGTAGCAGCCTCCCCCATGTGCTTTGCACATAGGAAGGCTGATTCCTAAGAACACTTACAATCTCTGGGGAGAAAATAACAAATGCTGAGGAAAAACTGTGTGCCCAGAGCACACGGTAATCAAGGCAGTAATACAAAAATAGCATGTTTTGAAGCCAAGTGCCTTGGGTTTGAGACCTGATGGTCATTTCCTACCTAAATTTAGGTAAGTCACTTAACATTCCTCTATTTCCTATCTGTGATATGAGACTAAAGAGTCCTTAAAGTATCTTCCATATATTGCATGCTATTCACATTTTAGTCATGTTCTTTCTTTATACACTTTTTCCTAGGTGATCTCATCCATTAATGTGGCTTTAAGTACCATGAATATGCTACAGACTTCACATTTTAATCTCCAGCCAGGACCTCTGTCCTGAAACCCAGACTATGAGAAAACCCGCCAACTCACTGCCTTTTCAATATCTATTAGGCACGTCAAACCTAACATGCCCAAAAATGATTTCCTCTGAGGCAAATGCACCTGAGAGCAATAACGTCAGCATACTCTTAGAATGACCCTATGTGGCAGGTGCACCTGACTGTGTGTTCCTAGCTAGGGAATCTGGGAGTGGCCAACTTGGAGATTCATTCCTTATCTATGATAAGCATCTGGGCCCCATGTCTGTCCCATGGAACACAGGCCATAGAGGGGATGGAGGCCCAGAGTTTAGGCTTAAAGGAAGGTTGCCAGGTGGAGGTTGTTAGTGGGAGGGTGTTAAGTGAAAGTGCTCTATAAACTGCATGCTAGTTGCAGGTGGTTGTGGTTTCCTGCTCAGCCTGTTGCCACTGGGCAGAGTGGTTATGTTACCCATCCCACCGCCACTGGACTGCGTGTAAGGTACCTCTTTTGTCCAGCCTGCCACCACTGGACTCTCTGTCTTGTATGTAAGTCCTAGTAAAACGCTTTGCCTTGTTTGCTGGCTCTGGGTGTTTTCATCAGCCTCTTGAAGCTTGTGCTTTCCCTATTGTAGTTAACAGGGATTTGGCACCATAGCTCCTGGCATTCCATTTCCAAACCTGCTGGTCCAATAACCATCCTGGTCACAGGTGATGGCTCAGGCCAAAAATCTTGGAGTCATCTTTGTTCTTGTACTCTTCAGTACCAGTCTGTCAGCAAATCCTATTGGCTCCATCTTCAAGTATACATACAGCTGACCTCTTTTCCGCATGTCCAACACCAACATTCTGGACCAAGCCTGCATCATTTCTTACATGGATCCTATCCAGCATTTCTTAAGAGGATACCCCAATTTTGCCTTTCCTCCCTCCCGGCTCAGTTTGGTCTATTTCCAGCACAGCAGCCAGAATGAGTCTGTTAAAACGTAAGTCAAATCACATGACTCCTCAAAACTTTTCATGGTTTCCCTTCTCACTCACAGTACAAGACAGTCCTTACTTTGACCTACAAAACCTTAGTTGATTTTCCTGTTGCCCCTGCCATCACCTCTCTAGCTACATTCCTCCTCTTGTCCCACCTGTTCACTCTGATCCAGCCACACTGGCCGCCTTGCTGTTCCTTGCACCTGACAAGCAAACTTCTGCCTCGGGGTATTTGCATTGCTGGACTGCTTCCTTGAACTTTTCTTCCTTGTGGAGCACACCCTTTTTACTATTTTCAGGGGTTTCTGCTCATGTATATCATGTTTCCCCTGACCCTTCTGTTACAGTAGCAACTTACCTTGCTCCTTTGCACTGACCTGCTTGCTTTTCTCCATTAGCTATGTTATGTATTTAATTATTATGTCACCTTTAAACTAGGATATGAAATCCATGAGAGCATTAGCTCATCTGTTTTGTTCTCTACTATATTCCCCAACACTTAGAACAGGGTCTGTTACTTAGAAGGAAGGTAATTCATATTTCTTAAATCAATGAATGTATGAATGAATGATTATCATCAGAACATCTGACTTGGCTCCCAAAATTTCCTCATAAGACAAAGTTTAGATTTACAATTTCTTATAATGCCCTTTTTTGAAATGCTGACCCATAGATAGATAGGTAGATAGACAGGTAGAATTACAAATCTAAATTTCATATTGAAAGAAATAATTAAAAATACACACACACACACACACACACACATACATGCATCTATCTAATCTATATTTCCACTTAGATGCCTCAATAGCACCTTAATAAATATAACCAAAACTGTATCCTTTCTAGAAAGGGAGTTGTACATGGTGATTAAGTTCCTGACTCTTAGCGCTTAAATAAGGTGCCTAATGTTGCACCGCCAGCCACACAAAATAGGTTCCATATCTGTAAAATGAGGTAGCAGTAGCATGCAGGGTAGACTACATAATTTGCAGAGCCTACTATAAAAGGAAATGCAAGGCCTCTTGTTCAAAAGAATAAGATAAAATACTATTAAAGGTACTAAGATACAGAACTTTTTTAGTGTTTTTTGGTTTTCATTTTTGCTGTTTAATGTCATACTCCCTCAGGTAAGGAAGTACACAGGCATACTTTCACAAGTGTGCAGGAGCCCCACCCTGCCACAGAAGGTAGCAGAAGGTCATCCAGCTGCCAGACCAAGGCACCATGCCCCAACCTCGTCAGGGAAATCAGTTTCTAGTCCCAGGAATCCACTTCCCCACCTCATGGCTGACAGGTGATCCTCAAAGGTTTCAACCTCTGTGTCAGGATATGCTCAGTACCTGGATTGACAGGCTTGTCCCTGGCAAGTCACCCACCAAACACACTATCTATTGTGCTGCCAGCCCAGGGCAGGAACGGCTGCCCCCTTGTGCCTGAACTCCATGTTACACACTGCTGTGGAGGCCCCTGCTGGGAACAAAGGATGAATGTGGGATGCAGCCCTTTCCCAGCCCCAACACACAACACAGTTGGTCACTGCAGGAAAGGGAGTAGTGGTGAAGCTGGCAGTGATCATGAAGAAGTGATGGAGAGAGGGACTCCTGGTGGGGCTCCAGTTCCAGGGAGCTGGGAGCAGGCAGCCAAGAACCCATCCAGAGAGGATAGGGGGAGGTGAAATGTGTGTGGGCTGAGGCTGCAAACCCTCTAGCACTCTCTCTTTTCCCATGCAGCTTGGCTTATGAAAGATAGTCAATGATAAAAATTATTAGGAATTTCAAGACAGAGACCACAGAGCCTTAGAGCCCATGTCTGAGGCCCTCTGAGCACCTTTCCACTAAGCTGTAGCATGCCCACCCATGAGTCCTGCCCTGAATAGGTCACATAGTGCAGAGGCCAAGGTTAAGTAAGCTAATATACTTACAGGGCATGGGCTGCTGCCTAACAGTCTCTCAATTTGAGCTAGTTGCTGAGATTACCTTCAAATTGCCCCTACACTTGCTCTTCTACCAGTGTTGGAGTCTCAAAAGAAGGCATCATTTTAAAAGGTAAATCCAATCATGTTTTTCCTCTGCTTCGAATATTTAAGTTGCTTTACTTTGCACTAAAAATGAAGTTCCAACTCTTCATGTGATCTGTAAGTCTCAGTGGCAATCTTTCCCTGGTTCCCCACCCCTCACCCTCACCCCGTTCCCCTCTTGTCACTCATGCCCTGTAAACATGGCCACTCTGAACATGGGCTTCTTCCCAATAGAGGTCCTTGGCCAGATTAAGGGAAAGGAGGAGCTCCAGGCAGAGGGACCAGCCTGTGCGAAGCCTGAGTCTTTTTTAGGTTTGAAAATGTTACTGTTTCATAGAGGTTTATTTTGAGCTTTCTGACCAGTTAACTCCTATCCTGTGATGCACTCTCATAATACTCTGTATTCTTTCTTTAGAGAACTTATAACAATTCTAAATATAATAAGCTATTTTCAGGTGATTTAATGTGTCTTTCTCTAACTTAACGATAAGCATCAAGCAGGCAGATTCGCTGTCTTGTTCACTGTTAAATTCCTGTGCCTAGTTGAGGGCCTGACGCATAGTAGAGTCTCAATAAGGATTTATTGAATTAATTACATTCAGTGCCTAATTTGCATTAGAATATATTTGTGCATAATTAGTCGAGGTTAAGTGTTTGGGAAAGATTACTGTTTAATATAGGCAAATCTTGCTTAAGTTTCAGAAGATGACTTGTCTTAGGTTTTTCTGTCTTCTTGCTTGTTTTCTGGACGTTTCAAATTGTACCTATTTTGTGTTGAAAGCCATTTATTTCTTCAGCCATCATTTCCCAGTATCCTTTTCCTCTGTTCTTGTGTTATCACTCTTCAGCAAAAGGTATGTACATATTCCCACTTGCCCAACCCAGCATTTGTTCTTGATTTGTTTCCCTGTCAGTGTCCAGTCACTGAGTCTCCTTATTTATTCAGTCCATAGTGTCTTTACATCACCATTTTCTGCACTTTTCCTATAAACTGTCTCATATTATTTAAAGGTGTAAGGGGTTCAGTGATGCAGCTTGCAGAAGAATCTCTGTAGAGGAAAATGGTCTTTTAAGTAAGGAAATATACTGGTTTGTTTAAATAACCTTGTCACATAAGCAGTGCTGTGCTTACCTGTAAGTTTCAGTTGTTTGTATTACATAGTTGACAATCACAAAATGAGTGCATAAAACAGAGCCAGTGCACAGAGCCACTGAGTTTCGGGAGCATTTTGAGATGATCCCTAATTTATTTGTCATTGTCTACAGCCTGATAAGATCATGCTTCCTTTTCACCTTTCATTTTATCACTGTCTCTAATAAAGGGATACATTAATTTAATACATAAATACAGATATGATGGTTTTATCCTGTGGCTATGAATAGTGCTTTAAAGAATCAAAAACGATAAACCAGTGTAGTAATTTACCATAATTCCAACAATGAAATATTACTTTGAATTAGTCATGGCAGTAATACGTGGATAGGGAACTTTCAGTAAAACCTAAGAAGGCAGAGAGGAAACCCTATCTGAGGACATGCAAGGTTTCTGGCTACTAATCCAGACAGTTGGGAAGAATAAATGCAAGCTGGAGGGCTCGGGAAAAATCTGCCTTGGGAGAAGATGCCCTTGTTTTTTTCTGGAAAGCCCGCCAAGTTTAGGAGACTTGCCATGGTTTAATTAAAGTCTGCAGCTGATGTGAAAGCAAAGGAACAAAAGAAATTAGGGCAGCAGAAAAACTAATGAAAGTCTAGAATCTCATTTTAAACTTTTCTGTCTGTTATGAAAGAAATATAACTTGTCAGATGTGCCCCTATTCACTATGACAAAGCCCTCGAGGAGGGAACGTTCTGGACTGGGAGGAGAAAAGACCTGTAGTCAGGTCTCTTTTGACTGGACTGTTACTGCCTTTTCAGTGAAAACTTTTGTTTGTTTTAAACCAATTGGTAAAAGAGGGCAGCACAGATGGAACAGCTTCCAGCTGAACTACATGAAAGTTCACTGAAACTTTGAGGCCATGGACTCTAAAGGAAAGAACAGACCTTGGCAACCAGAGTTGGATTCACAATTACCACCTGTATTAATCAGTCTCCAGGGAAACAGAACCAACAGGGTGTATCCAATTTGGATGCTGCTAAGTCCAAAATCCATAGGGCAAGCCAGCAGGCTGAAAATTCGGGTCAGAGTCACCTGTGGTAGTTCTGAGTCTGAATTCCACAGGGCAGGGCAGGCAGGCTGGAATCTCAGGAAGGCTTTTTATATTGCAGTCTATAGGCTGGATTTGTTCTTCAGAAAGCTTCATTCTTTGTTCTTGAGACCTTCAACTAATTGGATGAGGCCTACCCATATTTCAGAGGATAACCCGCTTTGCTCAAAGTCTACTAATTTTAATGTTAACACAGGCCAGGCCTGGTGGCTCACACCTGTAATCCCAGCACTTTGGGAAGCCAAGACAGTTGGATCGCTTGAGGTCAGGAGTTCGAGACCAGCCTAACCAACATGGTGAAACGCTGTCTCTACTAAAAATACAAAAATTAGACAGGTGTAGTGGTGGGTGCTTGTAATCTCAGCTACTCAGGAGGCTGAGGCAGGAGAATCACTTGAACCCGGGGGTGGAGGTTGCAGTGAGCCGAGATCACAACACTATACTCCAGCCTGGGCAGCAGAGTGAGACTCCATTTCTAAATAAATAAATAAACATTAATCACAACTAAAACGAATACCTTCACAGCAATATCTAGTCTGGTGTTCGACCAAACAACTGAGCACCATCACCTAGCTAAGTTGACACATAAAATTATCTACTAAGAATAATAGAGTAGTTAATATTTCTATAGCACTCTGTATTTGCCAGGCACAAAGAACTCATTTAATTCTCACAACAACTCCATGAGGTTGGTATTATTCTCATTTCATGGATGAGAACACTAAGACACAGGAAAGTTAAGTAACTTCCCAAGTTCACAGATAATAAGATGGAGATCTGGGATCGGAATCCACCTAGCCTAACTCCAGAGTGTGGGTTCTTACATATCACGATATGACAAATTTACGCAATTAACTTATCTGGGCCTTCATTCTTTTATGGGAAAACATATATAACAGCAAATAATGTATGTTTGAGAGGAGGATTAAGTTAGAAAATGTATACAAGCATCCTAGCACACTACCTAATATAGAGCAGGAGATGAATAAATTTAGCTCTCTTCCTTTCCCTTAAAATTGTGAGCATTTTATATCTTAACATCTAGAAGTCCTTTCACTTTATGAACCTCATTAAAACTTTTAGCTGTTAATGATATTAAATACTATTTTTGTAAGTATTTGTTTAATGTTAATTTCTCCAGATTGTCTCTAAAATTAATTTGGGCTAGAACCTGTATTATTACATGCTATTCCTCAGCACTAAGCTTGGCATGTAGTAAGGTATTTAATTCATTAAATGAATCAGTGAATAAAGTTAGAGATTGATTATTTTTATTCTCAGTTGGCAGGTGAGAAACTGAGGCACAGAATAATTAAATGACTTTCCTTAGGGGTATGCAATTTATAGCCAAGTGTGGAGTAATGTATTTAGGCCTCCAGAATTTCCCAATTTAATTTTTTTAATTTGAGAAAGCAGTGTCAGATATCAGCAGAGGCATATACAACCTTAAGGTTCTATTGGTCTTCTCGCCCAGTTGAAGTCTGAGAAAACTTCAATAAAATTCTGGTGTTGAGCAATACAGACCTCCATGCGTGGGTTCTATGAATGGGTCCGGATCAGTTTCTGAGAGCTGTTGACCTCAAGAACCTTCATTTGGGGTGGCCCCTTTCAGATCAGGCAGATGAATAGCTCTGGAGATCAGTAATTAAGGGATCAGTGATTCACACAAAGCAATTCCACATTCAGACTTTCTTCAAAAGGAAAAGAAAAAAAAACCCACTTCTTTTTCCAACTTTCATTCCTTCTGCTTTCTCACTTTCCTGGAAACTGATGAGAAGTACTTCTGTAATTTAAGCCTAATGACAATTAAAGTGCAAAGTCATTACCCACTTTTATTGAATTGTCTTCTGTTTTATAGACTAATTGAAGGAATGACACATTACCACAGAAATTTGTGTGCTCATCCCCAGCCAGCCCTTCCTCCTCCTGCCTTGGGTTTGCTGTCTTGGCTATAGAAGACTGATCTTGGACTCAAAAATACAGTACAAGGGACCACTTCTAGCCTGGACACTTACAGGCTGAGTGACCTTGGACAAATGACCAAAATTCTCTGTCTCACACTATCACATATAAAAAGTGGGCAATAATTTCTACACTGACTCCTTCATAGACAAATCAGATTTTAATGAGGTGATTTACGTGAGAGTCATTTGTCTAAGACAAACATAGATACAACAAGATAGTGTACCAACATAAACTGCCATTATTATTGCTACAGAATTTGTTTGTTTGTTTGTTTGTTTGTTTTTGAGACGGAGTCTCGTTCTGACGCCCAGGCTGGAGTGCAGTGGCCAGATCTCAGCTCACTGCAAGCTCCGCCTCCTGGGTGTAAGCCATTCTCCTGCCTCAGCCTCCCGAGTAGCTGGGACTACAGGCGCCCGCCACCTCTCCCGGCTAGTTTTTTTTTTTGTATTTTTTAGTAGAGATGGGGTTTCACCGTGTTAGCCAGGATGGTGTCGATCTCCTGACCTCGTGATCCACCCGTCTCGGCCTCCCAAAGTTCTGGGATTACAGGCTTGAGCCACCGCGCCCGGCCACTACAGAATTTTTTAAAGGGAAAATACATCTTGCTTGGTGTTGAGTTTCCTATACACATTAAATAAAAAGTCTAGATTTTAAGTACAAACAAATAGATAAGTAACTCATAATCTTTCAGAAATTACAGTAGTCCCCCTTTATCTGTGACAGATACATTTCAAGAAGCCCCAGTGAATGCCTGAAACTGCAGACAGTACCATACCCTATATATGCTATGTTTTTTTTAACCATACATACATACCTATGATAAAGTCTAAATAATAAATTAGACACAGTAAGAAATTAACAATAACTACTGATAAAATAGAACAACTATAACAATATGTCAGCATCATTAGTCTTGTGCTTTGAGGCTATTATTAGGTAAAATAAGGGTTACTTCAACACAAGCACTGCGATCCTGTAACTGCCAATCTGATAACCAAGAGAGCTACTAAGGAACTAACGGGCAGTGGTTACAGCATGCATATGCTGGAAAAAGAGATGATTCACTTCTTGGGCAGGACACATATATATATGTATATATATGGATAAATATATACATTTATATATAATATATATTAGGATAAATATATACATTTATATATATTCAAAAATATATATATATAAGGATAAATATATATCCTATTAGTTCTGTCCCTCTAGAGAACCCTGACTAATACAAACACCAAAGTTCCAATCAGTCACCTCTTAACTCCACTTCTTGGTCCCTATAATGTACACCTGTATTACCATTTCCACTGCCACTACCTCATTTCAAAACAGTTGCTTTCCAAGAGGCCTTTCTGTTTCCTCACTGTCTTAGACTGGTGTTTATAATGGCTTTCCATTGCGTAGGGAAAATTTCAAATCCCTTAGTTATTGCCTTAACTGAAATACAAGGCAATAATATCTTGATAAGGCAAATTCCTTAGCCCCCTATAAGTTGGACTTATCAAGACATTATTGCCTTATATTTCAGTTTCTATAAAGAAACCTTCTACCCCAGAAAATGTGATAGTTTCACTATTCCTAGAAAATAACTTGTTCTGTTTTCAACTAGCTCATATTAGTTCTATGGAATGCTGTGCTTTGCCATTTCCCACATAAAATCTTTCCTCTTTCTTTCAGAACTTTAGTGTATCACCCTTCTGCAGAGCAACTTCTTATTGACTGAATTGTATTAACTAAAGTCGTTATATTCATTCATGTGTTTTAGATATCAGGCATCATGTTTCACACATCATTATATCTACTATGCTAGAAAAGTGACTGGCATATGCTAAATATTTAAGTAATAGCCATCGATAACACATTTTTCTCTATCTGTTCTAGAATCTCTTCATTTTAGACAACAAAATTAAGAAAATAAGTTTGCTTTAAAGCACAGAAAATGCAACCTAACCAATGTATGTTCATTTTTTAAAAATTGTAGTATAATTACATATAATAAAATTCACCCATTTTAAAAGTACAGTGCTTTGACAAATGCATATAATTTATATTGGTATATAAATGTATATGTCAGAATTATATATTTAACAAATGTATATAATGTCAGAATTATATACACATAACAAATGTATGTAACAGTCACTATAATTGAGACAGAATATTTTCATTCTTCCTCCATGAACATCCCCTGGAAATTACTGATTTTTGTTTTTCTGAATAGTATGACATTGTATAGATATTCTCAGCATTTGAGTTCTTTCTATTTTGGCTACTATAAATACAGGTGAAATGAATATTCCTGTACAGGTTTTGTGTAGAAATATGTTTTTATTAGTCTTGGATAAATACCAGGAATGTAATTGCTAAGTCATATAGTATTTGTTTAACTTTCAACAAAAATAATTTATGAATACAAAATGGGGCAGGCATTTTCATAAAAAAAAAAAAGGCAATATCTGAGAGTTCCAGTTGCTCCACTGCCTTGTCAACACTTCATGTTGTCAGTCTTTGTAACTTTAATCATTCCAGTGGGCATGAAGTAGAATCTCATAATTTTAATTTGTGTTTTCCTATTAATAAAGATGTTTAGCCTCTTTCTATGGGCTTATTTTTCCTCTGTATATCTTATTTAATTATTTAATTAAGCCTCTGTTAACATCATTTGCTCATTTTATATGACTTTTGTCTCTTTATTATTAAATTTTAAGAATTCTTCATAAATTTTATGTCTTTTTTTCTAATATTCAAAGTGTTTTTTTCCAGTATGTTATTCCTGGTCTGTGCTTACCATTTTATTTTCTTAACATTTTCTTTTAACAAAAAAAATGTTGATATAGTATAATTTATCAATTTTTTCTTTATGGTTGAGCTATCCGTATCCTATCTAAGAAGTTTTTATGAAAACCAAAGTTTCAAAGATTTCAAAGATTTCCTTCTATGATTTCTTCAAGATGTTTTACAGTTTTACCTATTATATATTATGCTACATTAAGAGTCAAAGTTTATTTGTTTGTTTGCATATATTCCAGCACAGTTTATTTTAAGCATTATTCTTTACCATTGTATTATCTTGGTTTCTTTCTTTTTCTTTCTTTTTTTTTTATTTTTGAGACAGAGTCTCACTCTGTCACCCAGGCTGGAGTACACCATCTGAGCTCACTGCAACCTCCGTCTCCTGGGTTCAAGCAATTCTCCTTCTTCAACCTCTTGAGTAGCTGGGATTACAGGTGCACCACCACGCCTGGCTACTTTTTGTATTTTGGGTGGACACAGGGTTTCACCATGTTGGCCTGGCTGGTCTCGAACTCCTGACCTCAGGTGATCCACTCGCCTTGGCCTCCCAAAGTGCTGGGATTACAGGCCTGGGCCACTGTGCCCAGCCTATCTTGGTTTCTTTTTCAAAATTCAACTGACTATATGTGTGTGTATTTGTGTTTATTTATGTACTCTTTGTTCTATTTCATTTATTCGTCTACCCTTACTCTCATACCTCAATGTCTTGATTATTGTAAACATATATTCAACTTTGAAATTAGGTATTCAAATCCTTCAACTTTGTTTTTTTTCAAAAGAAATTCTTTTCTTTGCATTTTATATGTGATGTAGAAGCAGTTCATTAATTCTTTTTTTTTTTTTTTTTAGACAGTCTGTCAACAGGCTGGAGTGCAGTGGCACGATCTTGGCTCACTGCAACCTCTGCCTCCTGGGTTTAAGTGATTCTCTTGCCTCAGCCTCCTGAGTAGCTGGGACTACAGGTGCACAGCACCACACTCAGCTAATTTTTGTGTTTTTAGTAGAGTCAGGGTTTCAACATGTTGGCCAGGATGGTCTTGACCTCTTGACCTTGTGATCTGCCTGCCTCGGCCTCTCAAATTGCTGAGATTATAGGCATGAGCCATCATGCCAGGCCTCCACTGTGTTTTTGATTGGATTTTTAAAATGTTTTATTTTTCCAAATGTATTTATTGTTAAATTGTCATATACAATCGTATGTATTTACATTGCTCAATGTGATGCTTTGAATACATTGTGGAATGGTTAAACCTAGCTAATTAACAAATGCATTACCTCACATAGTTATCATTTTTTGTGGTGAGAACACTTAACTTTCACTCTGTTAGCATTTCTCAAGAATACAATATATTATCATTAACTGTAGTCATCATACTGTATAATATATCTCAAACTTATTGGGTATCTCTAACTGTAAAAATGTTTCCTTTAACCAACATTTTCCCATTCATCCCTGTCCTGCTAACCGCCTCAGCCTCTGATAACCACTATTCTATTCTCTACTTCTATCCGATCAACTTTTTTAGATTCCACACATAAATGGAATCACTCAGTATTTGGTTTCTATGCCATAATATTCTCCAGGTTTATCCAAGTTGTTTCAAATGATACAATTTCCTTATTTTTTTATGGCTGAACAGTACTACATTGTGTATATATATATATACACACACACATATTATATATATACGTTTCCTTTATCTATTCATTTGTTGATGAACACTAAGTTGATGCCTTTTTTTTTTTTTTTTTTTTTTTTTTCTTTTGGCTATTGAGAATAGTGCTGCAATTAACCTGGGAGTACAGTACAGATCAGATAGCTTTTCAATATACTGATTTCATTTCCTTTGGCTCTATACTCAGCAGTGGGTTTTCTGAGTCATATGGTAGTTCTATTTTTAATTTTTTGAGGAGCCTCCATATTGTTATCTATAGTGGCTGTTGTTAATTTACATTCCCAACAAGAGCATGCAAGAGCTCCCTTTTTTTCACAACCTTGTCAACACTTACTGTCTTTTGTCTTTTTAGTTGCAGCCATTCTAACAGGTGTGAGGTGGTAGTTCATTATGATTTTGACTTGCATCTCCCTGATAATTAGTGATGGTGAACGTTTTTTCATATACTTGTTGGCCATTTTTATATTTTCTTTTGAAAAATGTCTATTTAGATCTTTTGCCCATTTTTAATTAGGTTATTTGTTTTCCTGTTATTGAGTTTGAGTTCCTTATATGTTAGATATTAACCCCTTAACAGATGCATAATTTACAAATGCTCTGTCCTGTTCTGTAGGTTGTCTCTTCACTTTGTTGATTGTTTCCTTTACTATGCAGAAACTTGTTAGTTTCATGTAGCCCTATTTGTCTATTTTTGCTTTGGTTGCCTGGCCTGTGCTTTTGAAGTCATATCCAGAAAATCATTGCTCAAAACAATGTCATGGAGCTTTCTCCTATGTTTTCTTTTAGTATAGAAACAATTTGGGGATAGCTGATTTTAACATTTAACAGCATCGAATCTTTTAAATTTTTTCCTTTTAAACATTCAGTCTTTGGATATACTCATTTAAGTATCTTAAAAAATTCTCTCCAAGATGTTTTGTAGTTTCTATTGCACAGGTTTAACACATATTTTGTTAAATTTGTCCCTATGTATCTCTTGGTTTGTTATACTATTTTATGTGGTATTATTTTTCTTTTATTTCAATTTGCTTTTGTTCATTGTTTATATATTGAAAAGCAGTTGATTTTTTGGTAATGCCTTATATTCTTTGATGCTTATTAACTCATGTATTATAGTATCTTTTTAATAGATTTCTTGAGAATTTTAATATAACAATTAGGTTTAAACAGAGATTTATGACTTTCTTTTTAAATCTATATTTTTTCTATCTCTTTCTTGCCTTATTGTGATGGTTTTGACTTCTAGTACAATATTGAATAAAATGGTGAAAGTGGATATATTTGTCTTGTTTTAGTCTTAAGGGGAAAGCATTGAGCATTACATGTAATGTACTTCTAGGTTTTTGTACAGGAGTATTAGACGTCACTTTTATCCCATTTTGCAGTAATATTTTTGCACTCTGCATGGATATTGCATTTTTAGTTACTTTTCCTATATTGAATGAAAAGATCATTTGGCTTTTCTATTTTAGTTGGTGTGTGTGTGTATATATGTGTGTGTGTGTATATATATATATATATATATATATAGAGAGAGAGAGAGAGAGAGAGAGAGAGAGAGAGAAAGATTGTTTAATTTTAAATGTTGAAGCACTCTTATATTCCTAAAATAAACCCCACTTGGTCATGATGTGTTAATTCTTCCTATGCACTGGTAGATTCAACTTGCTGAAAGTTTTTCAGAGGTCTTTTACATCTGTGTTCTGATATTGCTCTGTAGGGGTGTATGTGTGTGTTATGTTTTCATCTGGTTTTGCTATCAGGGTTTTGCTGGCCCCATAAAACAAACTGGGTATTTTTGCCTTCTTTTCAATTTCTTGAAATGATTTGAGTATAATTGGTGTAATTTCTTCCTTAAGTGTTTACCTTTTCTCTAGTGAAGCCATTTTGGCTTAAAATTTTCATTATGGTAGAAATTTTCACAGTATATCTCATTTATCTAAATATGTCTTAGACATAATACTATTTGTATTATCTGTTTCTTCTAGAGTTAGCTTTGTTGTTTTGTGTTTTTAAAGAAATGTATCTTTTCTTCCCTCCCTAAATTGTTGAATTTATTGGCATAAACGTTGTAATTTTATTTTTAGAATTTGAAGTTAACCCTTTTCAAAATAAATGGTTTTCATTTCTCTGGTAAATTTCCTTTTGTGTTCATTCGTGTTGTCTATCTCTTTCACTAGATCCTGCAATCATATTTATCATAATTTTAATGAGAACAATTTTAAAGTCCCTTTCTAATAGTTTCAAGTGCTAGATTATTTTTGGTTCTTGTTCTCTGTCAATTGTTTTATTTATTGCAATGTGACTTTTTTATGGGTGTGTGTATCTCTCTGTGTGTATATGTGTGTGTATTTGTAACATTTTATTGAAGATCAAACATTATTTCTAAAAGGACCGAAAAGGCTGAGATAAATTTTATTTACATTCAGAATGTTTTTTCTTCTCTCAGCCTATTAGTATGGTGGTTCAGTCAACTCAGTTGGTGACTAAATTGTGTTTGGGTTTTGATGTTGCTATAGTTACTGTCAGTGCTCCCCAAGTTTCCAATTTCTCCAGTTGTGGACTGAAATTACCTAGCTCTTATTTTGAGACCTAAAGTCCTAGATTTTTCTTAGTGTTCTTTCTTTACTCTCAGCTTTCAGAGACCCTGTGGTGAGTCTCTGTTTCTGAGCTCTCGCCAATCCCCCAGTGGCAAACTGCAGCTCATCGTTACTCAGTGAAAAGCTCCTAATCGGGGCAGGAAGTTTTCTTGGTTCTCTCCTTGGTTTTTCAACCTCTGTATTAGGCAGGCAGGTCTATGTGCCTAAATCTCAGGAGTAAGACTTTTTCAATGTTATTGCCCCTTTCCTAGTGGCAGGAAACCTCCAATTTCTCCTGATTTCAGGGCTTCACGCACAGGTTGGGCTCTTTACGTTTTCCTTGATTGCAACTAAACTCTCCCATGTATTGTTGGAAGGATGAGTGGGAGGGACAAGACTCTTGGCCTTCCTCGACGGTAGCAGACTTCTCCTTTGTCTCAGTGAATGATCCTGGGCATGAGTAAGTTTTCTTCCCCTCTACAGCAGCTGAGAATTTGTGCCTAGTGTCTATGTAGGGTGTCGGGGGCAAGTTTTTT
>NW_016814655.1:1974351-1995321 GCF_001698545.2 Rhinopithecus bieti | reverse complement strand
ACAGGCTTGAGCCACCGCGCCCGGCCGGGAGCAAGCTTTTTATGCCTTTCCTAGTAGTGGCCAAATTTGCCTAGACTGAGGACACAAGAATTTCCTACCCTGCTCATTAGTGAATGGCTTTTTCCTTGTTTTAAAGTAGACTTACACAGCAGGGGTAGGTCTTTCTTCACTCCCAGTACCCATTGGTTTTCGCTTCTTATCTGTGTGTCTGTGAAGGTCAGGACTAGATCATGTTTTGTTTCTGCCCCTAGCAGCAACTCAGCACTACCTTGTACTCATAGAAGTCCCAGCATGCATTGGGTTTCTCAAAGTACTGCTTATACCCACAAATCTTGTAAGAACCTACACAGTTATCCTACCAAGAGAGACTCCCTCAGGTCTCCCATGTCCTCAGTCTTTCACATGAACATGTGGCAGAGGTCTGTGTAAAAGAAATGGTGAGTGAGTATAGACTCTTCTTGGGTGTGAAGTTCCAAGATTGTAGCCTGTCATACTAACGTATAGGAGGCATACTCATTTCCTATTGCTGCTGCAGCAAATTTCCATAACACAGTGCTTTAAAATAACATAAATTTAATGTTGTACAGCTCTAAAGATCAGAAGTCTCAAATAGGTCTCATTCCCCTAAAACCAAAATGTCATCAGGGCTGCATTCCTTCTGGAGACTCTAGGGGAGAATTCATTGTCTTGCCTTTTCTAGCTTCTAGAGACTATCCACACTCCTTGGCTCATGTTTGCTTCCTCCCTCTTCAAGTCCAGGAAGGTAGCATCTTCAAATATGTACATCTTCTGCCTCCCTCTTCCAATTATGACCCTTGTGACTACACTGGGTCTACCAGATAATCTGAGAAAATCTCCTCACTTCCAGGTAAAATGATCAACAATCTTAAGTGCATCTGCAACCCTAATTCTTTGCCATGTAATCTAACATATTCACAGGCTATGGGGATTAAGACATAGACATACTCAGGGGAGGAAGTGAGGGTATTATCTAACTACCCACATTAGGCCTTTCAGATATCAATACAGTTTCTTTTGTTGCTTACCTTTATGACTTCCACATCTTCTTCTTCTGCTTTACCAAAGGTAAAATAACTCATCTGTCCTAAATCTCCTCGCAGGATTTTGCCATCCTTTGGAATTCAACTCTGATGGGTTCAAAAATTATGTTTGCATATATCTACATTTTTCTTAGTTTTAGGGTGAGAGCAATGTTCTCTGCAGTTTACATAACCTAAGCAAATGCAGAACTCCTCTCAAAGCCTTTCCTATTAAAAAATATTCAAGTTGTAAACCACTAATTCTGAAATGTTCCTATTATATAAACTCATGCTGAACCATATAATTTAAGGATAATTGGTCAAAATAGAAGAAGAGTTTGTAAACATACAATATAAATTCACAACAAATTCCTCTGACACAAAGTGAACTCTATTTTAGGGATGCCTCTCTGCTTTTACATACTTCAGTCTAATTAAATCAAGTTTGGTGATACTTATGGGGAATGCACGTATCCAGAAGTTTCTGAGACTCATGAAATCTTTATTCTAAACAATCTGCAAACCCATGCTTTAGTTCTTACTACAAGAAATCTTTTCCAGAAATTTCTCTCTTTTTTGTTTCAAACGTCCATTTACATGTGCCCTTTGAATTTGTGACACAGCATTTTAAATATACATTTAGAAGCAGTTTTATATCATCTTTACTTCTTTTGTCAAAAATATTTTTAGTAAAGCCTCCAGGTTTCTGCTCTACATGACAGATCCTAATGCAGTTAAATTGAGCTTGAATTTCTCCAACCATTTATCCTCTTCTCTGTTTCTGGTTCCGTTTATTCTTGTTCTTCACCTACTTTTTAATGCTCATACTGCAGGTGTCCAGTTGTGTATCTTCTAGTGCTCATTTCATATTTTCTGTTGCTGCCCTTGCTCCAAACTCAACATCCCAAGACTTAACGATGTTCATATCTCAAGCTTTCCATAGGAAGATTTATGTTTGGTAAAGCAGAATTGATCAATTAATTTTTACTCATGTGGCTTAACTGTGTTTCCCAAAATGCATATGTTAAAGTCCTAATCCCCAGTTCCTCAGAATGTGACTGGATTTGGAGAAAGAGTGTTTAAAGAGGTAATTAAATTAAAATTAGGTTATTAGGATGAGCCCTAATTCAACATGACTGATGTCCTTAATTGTAAGAAGAGAAGGAGAAGAAGGACAAAGGCATGCACAGAGGGAAGACCATATGAAGACACAGAGAGCAGAAAATGACCATCTAGAAGCCACGGAGAGCAGCCTCTGGAGAAATCTACCCTGTCAACATCTTGATCTCAGACTTCTAACCTCAGTAATTGTGAGAAAATAAGTTTCTGATGTTTAGAAAAACCAGTCCGTGGTACCTTCTTATAACAGCCCTAGTAAACTAATATATCATCCTTTGAAATTATACACAGGTTTAGCTCCTCTTGGAAGCCTTCGTTGATCTTCTGATGGCTCTTTATTGTGTGCATCCATAAATGCTGCAATAAATATATATGATTATTTCTCACATTTCATTGCCATTGTGTGCTTCTTTGTCCCATAAACTCTATCTTTGAATTTCCAGCATCTAATAGAGTACTTGGTATGTAAAAAGCAGCTAAATACATGCATTGAATTAATGAACATCCTGTCTTCTACAATAGACTGTGACCCTTTGAACATATGATAAAAATCTTATTCACCTTTTTATTTAAGTGTACTTTAGACTCTAAGTGGTACCAATTAGTTACATTCCTCAATTCATGACACAGTGTCATTAATTGTCTCCACATGTGCTCTCTTATTTACTAATCCGTTCCCCATTAGTGCCCATTTTCCCTTCCATTTTACACTTTACCTCCGTAAATAACAACTCTAACATACTTAATGTGTACATTCATCTGTGTTTATTCTTGCAAAATGTATACTTAAAAAATTTACTTGTACTTTAATATAAGTGTGATATTGTGTTATGAATCACAAATGTATCTGACTTTTTTTCTTTAGCAGTGCTTTTAAGGTCCATTTACATTGTTATCTGTACCTCTAACCAACTGTTTCTAACAGCTACATCTTTGCATTGTGTGTCTGTGTGTGTTTATCCTCAGCACCTAGATCAGTGCCTAAGGCAATGTAGGGTACTTAACTGTTGAAAAAGAATGTATAAAAGGTATCATATTCACCCAATTTTGCTGGCGATGCTGTCCTTGCAATTTCTACATTGAAATCTCCTTCATATCCATCCTCTCCTTTGCTGTCCTGTTTCCACTGTCTTATATTAGACCCTTTCATCTTCAAATGTGGTTGGTTAGAATATGTCACAAAACCCCTTTCTTCCCTGCACTACAAGCCATTCATCCCATCGGAGTCTCATTCATTTTATGAAAACTCCGTGGCCGTCATTTCTCTTCCTCCACTAAAAACTTCCGTGAGACCACACTGACCTTAGACTAATATCCCTGAGACTGATTTTGAAGGTCTTTCATATCCGACCTTAGCTCATTTATTTTTCCCCTTACTCTTCCCCAAAACAAGCTATTTCTATTCACCTTAAATACCCCATACTTCCTGACTCTGCTCCCTTTTTTGTTCTTTCTTTACTTGTCTAAATCCCTACAGTCTTTACAGAAACAACTCATGTAAAATGTCCCCATGAAGCTTTCTCTATGGCTGCGTGTTTTCTTCACTGACTTACAAGAATACAGAGGAGACCGTGTGGTGTAAGAGAGTCAGTAAGGCATTGCAGAAATCGTATTGCATTTGGAGACCTAGACTTGGAATACCAGTTTAGCATTTAATATCAGTGAGTCTGTGGGAAAATCACAAAGCTCCTTAAGCTTTCTTTTCCTTATCTGTAAAATAGGAATATTAATTATAACTTTATATAGAGTGTAGTGATTGAATGAGGCACTTTGCGTAAAACATCTGCCGCATAATAAGCATTCAATATGTAGCAGCTGCTATCATCATGAGTGCTGCCTCTATCGTTCATTTGGCATCTAGCATATGCCACCGTGTGTTACTATTTAACTACTTTATGGGTTTATATCTGTCTCCTGTAAAAGTGGCTTTTAGAGACGTGCTGTGTTTTCCATTTATTTTGTATGTCCCAGAGTGGTAATCACAGTGATGGTGTCTTCCCATTTATTAAAAAAATTAAGAACCTCATCCCTTGAAAAATTCATTTCAATAGTATATCTTGTTATTTTAAGGACACAGAGTTAACTGTATATTACCAACATTAATAAAGTATTGCTACATAGAGATCCTCCTGGATTAATTTGGCACATTCCATTGAGGAACACTTTACTACCCTGTTGCCTGGATGTCATCATTTGAAACTTAAGAAGAGACTCAGAGCATCTCTTGGGGTGATAATGGGTTCTTGGGTCCCCTTATCTCAACCACACTGAATAAGATTTTATAATTTGTGGCATAAGCGTAAATTATAAGCACATCAGTTGATTCCTAATCACCACAGAGCCTGAGATCCCTTGATATAGGAGAGGAAACATTTGTTATGGAAACACAGACCTAAATGCTCAGCTTCCTGTCCTTCATATCCTATCCTTCATATCCTTCACCTCTATGAACCTCAATTTATTTTTAAAATATAAATTATCATAGTTCTTCTTCATAGAGCTTGTAGAGAAAGCTCTATAAGTTAATCTTATCTTAGCTGATCATCTCATCGTCTTAGCTCATCATCTGGTAGGTAGCAGTTGCCTAAAACTGTAGTTACTTTTATCCTTGTTAAATTAGAGGATGTGATGACTGTGTCTTTCCAATAGCCCTCCTGTCCCCCTGTTCTGAGGAAGATTATTCTTTCTATAGTAGCTAAATCCTTGTTACTCAAAACATAGTGTTTGGACTAGCAGCTTGGGTAGCCCCTGGGAGCTTGTTAAAAATTTAGTCTCAGGCCCCATGGCTAGAAAACTGACTCTGAATTTGCATTATGACAAGAATATTTAGGTCATTGGAAGGCACATTAAAGTTTGGAAAGCACGGGTCTAGATCAGCTTTTAAATCAGTAGGTTAGGTCTAGGGAGGAACCTAGAACTCTGATTTCTCATGAGCTCCCAGATAGTGCCTGTGCTGTTAACCCATTAATTGCTCTTAGAGTAGCCTGTTTAGATCACCGGTTTCACACTTGATTGTGTATTGGAATCAACTTTGCAGGAAGCTTCAGAAAACAGAAATTACTGGTTTTGGCCAGGTACAGAGGCTCACGTCTGTAATCCCAGTACTTTGGGAGACAGAGGCAGGCAGACCACTTGAGGTCAGGAGTTTGAGACCAGCCTAGCCAATATGGTGAAATCCCATCTCTACTAAAAACAAAAATTAGCTACACGTGGTGGCACGTGCTAGTCCTAGCTACTCTGGAGGCTGAGGCAGGAGAATTGCTTGAACCTGGGAGTTGAAGGTTGCAGGGAGCTGAGATGACACCACTGCCCTCCTGCCTGGGTGACAGAGTGAGACTACATCTCAGAAAAAAAGAAAAGTAATTAATTAAATTACTCGTTTCTGCTCTCAGGGATTTAATTGGAATGTGGTGCAGTCTCAGCATCAAAACTTCTAAAGTCAGTAGTTCATTTGCACACACAGAAAAGTTTGAGGGCCACTGCTGTAGATTAATTTGGTTGATTTTTTTTCACACATAAATCAAAAGTAGCATTTCAAGCAAGGCACTGTGTAAATTATATTTTAAAAACCCACATTGGTGAGATTTTACTAGAGATATTTTGACAGAAAAACATGTAAACATGTATATGTACAAACACAGACATATAGATCAGTTTAAATCCTTTTAACTCCCAACTGTCTTGTGTAACAAGAACAAAGCAAAGTTGAAAGCCTGTGAAAGATATTATTCCAAGATGGAGTTAGGGCACAGAGTGAAGTGGAAATAGCTTAGAAGGAAACTTCACTGAGTGTTTGAAGCATTAGGGAATCTGGGTACTGTTTTCTGCATCACCAGATTATCAATTGTTAGCATATCAGAATTCAGGTTGAGGCAGATAGATTGTTAACTATGTCATATATTTGATTGTTGCAATGTGTTCCAAATCATGGCTGCTAGAGGTGTATCTTGCTGACTTTGGCATCTTCCTTCCCAAATATCAAAAGAATGATAGAGGGATATATCTTTTCAAAATGTAAGCAAAGAATTTATTTAGAAACAAGTGACATTTTAGTGGGTGAACACGTGTGAAAATAGTCCACCTAATGATAAGACTTGTAAAAATTCTTATTGGAAGTTTCACCTTTAAAAGAAATTGTAGCATCACATTAGGGTAGATAAATATTTTCGAGTTTTGAGCAAAAGCAATATATTTTCAGTAAAAGACATTAGATGACACATAATTACTCTAAAAAATCAGTAGCTGACAATACCACAGATACACCCCTCATGTGACAGTAACCCCAGGTTTAAAAATAAGTCCCCAAATTTTGTTTATTCACGTTAGCTAGTGTTATATCAGAAGACAACTTTGAATATGCCTAGTATGTTTTCACTTTTTAAAAACAGAATTGATATTCAACTCTGTAGGAAAAGCAATTACAAAATAAGTTTTATCCATTCACTCAAAAATATGTATGGAATGCCTACTATGTGCTAGGTACTTTCAAAAGATATGAAATAAACTTCTCTTCTGCATACTTAATTTTAAACTTCCTTCATTCAAAGTGCTATTGTGGGCAATGGATGATGTTAATAGTAATAAACTTTTGTTGAGAACTGAAATGCACCAAGCAGTGTGCTAGATTCTTCACTATCATCATCCCTTTTTTTATATTATTATTATACTTTACGTTCTGGGATACATGTGCAGAAAGTGCAGGTTGGTTACAGTGGTATACACATGCCATGGTGGTTTGCTGCACCCATCAACTCATCATCTATATTAGGTATTTCTCCTAATGCTATCCCTCCCCTAGCCCCAACCCCCCAGACAGGCCCTGGTGTGTGATGTTCCCCTCCCTGTGTCCATGTGTTCTCATTGTTCAACTCCCTCTTATGAGTGAGAACATGTGGTATTTGGTTTTCTGTTCCTGTGTTAGTTTGCTGACAATGATGGTTTCCAGCTTCATCCATGTCCCTGCAAAGGACATGAACTCAACCTTTTTAATGGCCGCGTAGTGTTCCATGATGTATATGTGCCACATTTTCTTTATCCAGTCTACCATTAATGGTCATTTAGGTTGGTTCTGAGTCTTTGCTATTGTGAACAGTGCTGCAATAAACATTCATGTGCATGTGTCTTTATGGCAGAATGATTTATAATCCTTTGGGGATATACCCAGTAATGGAATTGCTGGGTCAAATGGTATTTCTGGTTGTAGATCCAAGACATTTATGCAGCCAAGAAACATACGAAAAAAGGCTCATCATCACTGGTCGTTAGAGAAACGCAAATCAAAACCACAATGGGATACCATCTCACACCAGTTAGAATGGCGATCATTAAAAAGTCAGGAAACAACAGATGCTGGAAAGGATGTGGAGAAATAGGAACACTTCTACACTGTTGGTGGGAAGTGTAAATTAGTTCAACCATTGCGGAAGATAGTGTGGCAATTCCTCAAGGATCTAGAACCAGAAATACCATTTGACCCATGATCATCGTCTCTTTTTTAAGTGACATTGCAACCTTGTGTGACTGGGACAAGGATAATCTAGGCTTTAGGATGAGGCAACTAAGTTGTAGGGAGATTGGGTAACTAGAGAAACAATTGACAGTGGGGTGGGCATTTGATATCTGACAATCTGAATCCAGAACCCAAGTTCCTAAACATGATGGAAGAAGCAAGTGTGTTGCTTGGACTGAAGCACTCCTCGTCCCAGTCATACTGTATTTATTGTCAGAGAAAAGTGATTCTTGTTCACATGGAAACTTGTTCTGTACACAGCCTAGGAAATTTCCATGCACAAAACAAATCCATAGTGTCAATGAGCTCCAGCCAAAGCTCACCTGGAGCACACCGGTGATTGAACAAGTATTGATTATTACCACTTGCAGAGAGAAAGGACAGACACCATGGGGAATCATGCATTGTCTTAGTAAGACAGTATTTAAAAGAATCTATTTAAGGATCTGGGCTTTGGTTGTGTGATAAATAAGGATTTAGCATGCTTATACTCTGCCTCTCTGTACACCTCTTTTCTTCCCTCCATTTACACTATATTATTGCAATCCAATTTTGGTTAAATTAAATATATATTTACTGTATTTATCTGATACATGGTATTGTTCAGTTGTAGAGTACTGTGATTACATATTCTGACTGGTATCACTTTTTAATATTGTAGTTAATAATAGCCTTTATATAAAAGTTTGCTTAGTTTTCACTGGTATCACCATTTTTCTGCAAACTCAACAAAAGAAGTATAGAACCCTTTAGAATACTTTTTTCTGTAGTAGCTAAACAAATATTTGTTTTTCCCTTTGAAACAGTCCTCCATCCTGTGCCTTCCAACCTCCACTTCTACTCTAGGACTGGTGGCATTCTGAACGGTATATTCAAACTTTCGGGATTTTTCTATACTTCTCCTGTGATTGATCCAGTGTTTCCTGGATGAAGTGCCTTTGTCCTTCTTGCTCTATGCCCTAATTTGGGAGAGGCACATTTTCAAGTGATTTCCTGAGAATAAGGCATCAGAGGGAATCCTGAGACCTGAAACATTTCTGAAAGTGTTATTTGCTATCTTCATGCTTGACTGAGAATTTTGCCAGGTATGGCATCATAGGTCAAAAATAATTTTTTTCTCAGAATTTTGAGAGCATTGCTTCATTTTCATTCAGCTTCTAGTGTTGCTACTGAAAAATCCTACATCATTCTAATATCTGTTCTTTTGTCTTTGATCTTGTTTGCTTGTTTGTTTGTTGTCTCAAATATTTTATAAACTTATTTTTATCCCTGGTGTTTGAAAACTTCTATTAGAGACCAGGCATTACATAGCTGATTGGAACATGAGTAGAAATCGTTGAGTGATTGGTTGGAGTCCTGGGAATTGCTCTTACGGAAATACCAATTAGCCATATCTCTGAGTCTTTTTCTCTCATGTATTCTTGTTCTGTAGGGATAAAACAAAAGGCTTTACTTATCTTCAGCCAAGGTGAGGCCCAGGGTTTGGATGGGTAGTAATTGTTAGGTATGAGGTCAGTTCCAGAATTCTTGGAAAAACTTTGTGGCTGGTGGCTGGAGTAACTTCAACTTAACCTTCTTGTTTCTACCAGACTGTCTCTCTCCCACTGTGTGCTGCACGTAGTGTTCCCTAGAATGAAACCTCTATGACTTAAAATCTCTACAGATAAACCCCATGCTGCAGGGGAGAAAGTGAAGTTGCCCAACCAGGTGGAAGAGGGAATAGATCAGGGTACTGACTTTTCTACCAGTGTCCCTACTTTTTTTCTGGTGCTTCACTATTATCTTCTGTAGTATTGTTGACCCAAATTCTGGAGCTCTCATTGACTTTGTCTGAATTATCTTCCACTTGTGCAAGCATTTGGGATTTAGGTTTCTCAGAAAAACTAATCCCTTCCTCCACTTCCAATATTCTAAAAACTTGAAATCCTCTCTCTGGTCTGTTCCTTTTGTACATTTATAATTTATTTTTATTTACTTTCTCACAATTTAGTGGAGTTTCATGAGGGTGCAAGGATTAATTCATATATGTAATTGGCATTTTGTGATTTAAAAAGTCTTTAAATTGCTCTTAGATCTAAATTGTCTATTGTGGCATAATTAGCAGGCAACATACACATTGACCTTATGGAATATATGTTAAGTGTATAACACATAATGATATATTTTAAGCTGGTAGAGGGAACACTGTGGTCGCTACCAGTAAAATTCATCTGATCACAGTGCACACAATTTCACTACTGATAAGCTGTTTTTTTTTTCATGCTGTTGAAAACAGCCTAGTAATCTTTTCTAATGACAGTCTAGCAACTGCTTCAAATCCTTTGTGAAATACATAGTAGTGTATGTATAAATGAATGAATAAGTGAGCAATAAATGAATGCCTATTATTTATTAAAATAATACAGCAACAAGAAAAAAATTCTGGTCCAATACAGTGTGGTCTTCGGACATCTGTTTGAACAATAAAATGTTTTCACTCTGAGGGCTTTGTGGAGCCTGCATCTCCAGCATGTCAAGTCAGCTTCAAAAACTGATGAGAGTGCATAAACCACTGGTGCTCTTCCCATTTGCTTCAATGAAATGATCATCCAGTTATTGCAAGCATGAGGTTGGATTTCTCAGGCTTCTGGGCATTGCCGAGTTTGACGGTGGTGTGCAGGAAGATGAGGAACAGCATGAAAAATACCCATCCCCTCAGCAAGCATTCATCCTGCTCTAATCTGCCACAGCACCCCTGGACTTTTCCAATATTGATAGTCTTCTTTATACAAGTGAATTCTGAAAGCTGTCTCATTAATGCACTGAATGGATAGTGGTGTTTAACCAATGCCATTTTCCAGGTCTCCCTTATCCACGTGTAACAATCCATCATGGGAGTCAATTTTATTCCTAGGCATTTCTCACTGCAGAATGTTTCTTCTAGAAACCAAAGCTGCCCTTTCCCTTTTTAAAATCATCACTCTTTTCCTCTCTCACAGAGGAGTGTGCCTATATTCTGTGTCTCCCTCCTCCACTCTCCCTCTCCCTTACTCTGAATGTGTAGGCCCTCTGGGCTCATCTTTACAGGGCTTATGATGTGTTTGACAATCATTGATGCCTGCTAGGCTTCAGTTCATGGGGTAAGCAATGTCAGGCATGAGCTTTCCTGACAGATTAGAAGGTGCTTTCTAACAAGGGGAAAATCAAATCAAATGCTTGTCACAGGAAATTCCAAGTTGTGTTAGAAGGCAGACCAGGCAGGAGAGAAAAGAAATAGCTGGGAGAAGGTGAAAATGCTTTCTACTAAATAAGATGCAAACACCTGAAAAACAGCGTCAACCCAGGAGACAGTGGAGACACTGCTTTCAGAGTCTTTAAGGATGTCTTCTGCTTTTATGGTAAACAAGTGAATTTTAACAAGACTGACACACGAATTTAGAAAACACAGAATGTGGAGACAGTTAACAAAACCATTATGTCACCAACCAATGAAAGTTTATGTAGCCATTAAAAAGTTGGTTATGAAAAAATTGTAATAATATGGAAAATGCTTTTAAGGTCAGGCTAAGTGGGAAAGTGATATAAAATTACTTTCAGAATGACGACAGCTACATACATATCATGCATAAACAAAAGGATCACTTTATGCCAACAAATTAAATCTTCAGGGGTGGAGCTCCATAAATTTCCCATATTTTCCACATTTTTTAAAGGGTAAGTCACGCTAATTCTGTTAAAATAAAATAAAATAAAAGAAGAAACAGCCATGCTTCTTTTCAAAAGAAGCCGTCTAAGAAACTTCAGGCCCTAAAGGAAAAGAGTCAAACTTAAAAAAGTGTGAGGAAATACAATCAAGTGTGTTAGCTATTCCGAATCTGCAGTCTAATGAAAATGGAACCAAAGGAAGAGCCAAGATTAATGAGAAGGGCAAAGACACAGTAGAGATTTTTAGTAATAAAGCTAAAAAAAGTGAACAAAGTAAGTTAGACCCACTTTGTAGAAATTATTATTTTTTAATTAGAGAGAAAATCTCTTTGAATGTCAGGAATATTTTAAAATACTTTTCAAAGATGGTTTTCTTTAATTTTCATTTTACTTTAAAAGGTCACAGGTGATCTAGAAGCATGGAAGAATAATACAATGTATTGAGAAGGACCTAGGAACTCATTTAGACTAGAAAAGTGCATGGATTTTATGTATATTTCTCAACTAAAACTAATTTAAGTATTAAACACATGCGTCTTAGAAGTATACAGCTGTAAAAGTGATGACTATCAAAAGTACAGAAGCATGAAAAATATGTACAAAACATGTTAATTTTTAAAATTCAACACAACTATATTTGAACACTGATTACAACTATGTAAAATTATATGTGTATAGAGATATAAATAGTTATGCTACGGGGCATGAATCTTGATAAATATTTTTCTATAAAACTGTTTAATATTTAACACAGTTGTATTCTGTAAAAAAGATTACTGATATATTGGCCAAATGCATGCAAACTTTCGGCTCAAATTACTTGCAAGCTAGAATAGCAAAATGATCCAAAGATGGCATTCTGGGGTCTTTGGGATTATGTTGAGGATGCTCTAGTTGAAGGGCATTAGAGGGCTGAAGTAGCCAGCACAGGCCCCAGACGAGGACATCCTGCAAACAATTTTAAGAGATCTGCCTTGTGAGAAGGGGAGGGAAAGGCTGAAAAGAACTTGTATATACCAAGCATCTTCTAAGCACTGGACTGTGTCCTAGGCACCTGGCATATATAATCTAATTGGATTCATTGGCCATGAGCAGCTCCTCCTACCTATGTCAAACACTTCTTCTTCTTTTGAATATTCTTTCAATCCTGGGTGTTTTCCTACCAAGTTGATAAACACTCATCTAATTTTCACTTACTATGAAAGTGGTCCTGGTTGACTCTCTGACTCATCTGACACCCCCTCCCTTATGTTCAATCTTTCAAAGCCTTTTCCACTTCAGGGCCTTGCTGTTTCTCCTGCAGGTTTTGGTTTACTTTGCTCTTCATGGCTGGCTCTTTATCCTACAATGCTTTGTAGGTATATCACCTCTTCAGAGAGTATTTTCCTGTTACTCTCTCTAAACTGTGACTGCGCCCCATCCATCCACCCACACAACGCCTGCTACCACAAGTGCCCATGGTGTACTCCCTTTACAGCCCTCATCACAGTGTTGATTTCATTTATGTCATTATCCATTTATTTATTTACATTTAGTTTCTATTTCACAAGAGTAACTTTTTACAGGGTTGAGATATTAGCTGTTGTTGTTAAGCACTGTATGCACAATGTCTAGCATAGCACCCGTCAAATAGTTGGTGTTCAATTCGTATTTGTGGACTTAATAACTTGCTGACTGATGGATGGATTAAAAGAACAAAACATGCTCCCTTTTCTTTTTCTTCTCATAAAGGTGTTCCTTAGAGACTATTATACCAGGAGATATTATAAGCTCTCTGAAGTCATAGAAGTGGCATCTCTTTTGATTGCAAGTATTTAAATTTGCCTGGATATCTGAGGGCCAGACTAAGATAGGACAACAGCTTTAGTTCACACAGATCTGTGTTCAAATCTTATGCTAGGTCTATGACTTTGAGTTAGTTACTAAAACTTCATCTTGTTTTGTTTATCAATATGTGTCGAATGATGAACAAGTACAAGATATTAGAATAATTTTATTATATGATCAATATTATTTTTGTTATTACAGCTTCTATTTTAAAATGATTTCTGGTGATGGTGGAAATAATTATTCTGTGTCAGGTCATTTTTATTTATGTAACTTGATGTGGACTATATTTAAATTTTATTAGAATGAAGATATTAAATCCACTGTAAATGTATCAAACTTTAAACTCCATTTAAGGGGATTTTTTTTATAGTGAATAGTCAAAGAGCCTCTTAAATTGTTCAGATGGCACAATACTCAGTAACAACATTGCAGAACAGTGGAAAATGAAAAACACTGAAAAATAAATCAGGACAACCTACTCTGGATTAAACTTCAGTGTCGGTATCTCAGGAAACAAGAAATGCCATGACCTTCATGATAACACAATATCAGATGCAACTGGCCACTAGCACGTAACTTCTGCCCAGCTCATTCCCAAGCAGGAAACGTCAAAGGTTCTTCTCTTATGAAGTGAAGGAAGAGGAATATGAAAAGTAGGCAGAGGCCAGATAATTATACGTAGTAAATATAGGTAATAAAGGTAGGCAGAGGCCAGATAACCCTTGCAAGAATACAATACCACATCTTACACGTTTGAATTTTTTGGACACCACTCGTTGATGTATAGCAGGATATTACTGTATTAATGAAAATGAAACACTTTTAAATTTTTAGAGTGTATGTGCTATAGACTGACTGTTTTAGTCCTTCCCAAATTCATACATTAAAACCCTAATTCACAATATGATTTGGAGATGGGATCTTTGGGAGGTAATCAGGTTTCAGTGAGGCAATGAGTACAGATCCTTCGTGATGAGAGACTGAGAAGAGTTGCTTCCTCTCTCTACTTTTTGCCATGTGAGGATACAATGAGAAGGTGGCCAACTGCAAAGCAGGAAGAGGGGCCTCACCAAATCTGCTGGCACCTTGACCTTGGACTTTCTAGCCTCAGAACAAACCGTGAGAAATAAATGTGTGTGGTTTAAACCATGTGGTCTATGAAAATTTGTTATAGCATTTCAAGCTGAGCAAAATGTTATGTCACAGGAGATGCAAAACCTAAGATCCTACCTTCAACTCATGGCCTTTTATGGGAACCAACCTCGGCTCACCCCGTTAGCTGATCATCATTTTTAGCATAGCTGTTTTTGGCTCTCTAGTATGACCTTCTCAAGTGACAGCTCCTTTAGCTTTAGCATGGCCAGTTTGAGTTGATTGTAACTGATTTATGTTAAGGTGGTGTGACAGTAAGTGCTGGCTAGGTAATGCTGATAACAAACAATCCCCAAATCTCAGTGATTTTAAACAACAAATGTTATTTCTTGCTCCACCATACACGTCCACAGAGGGCTGGCTGGGTTCTCTGCTACTGCACCATCATTGTCATCATTTTAAAGCCTAGGCTGACAAGAGCAGTTGTCATGGAGAGGAAAAAAGAGAACATGGTGAATCATGCACCGGCTCTTAACATTTTCACACATAAGTATCTCACATCAGTTTCCTCATATTTCACTGGCCAAGGCAAGTGACACAGCCAAGCCTGACTTCAAGGTGGTAGGAAAATAAAATCTTCCTCCAGGGAAAGGGGCCTTATATGGGGAAATAGTAATACAAGTCTACCAGGTACTTGAGTGGAAGTGTGGAATCCTCACTCCTGGGCTTGATTTGTAAAACTAACATTCACACACACACATACACACAAACATGTATGCATACATACATTCATACAGTGTGTATGTGTGTGTGTACATATTCAAGTCTGGAAATAATTCACCCAGGTTACCATGACCCAGAAGACTGCTTTGGTGCTATATATCTTCTTTTTGGTGTATATCTGTATTTTAAATATCGATTGAATATTTGTACCCTAAATCTGATCTTCGGTTTGGTTATTCTGATAACTAAAACAGATGACCACGAGGTCATGTGCTATCCTGCTGCCCAGGTGAGCCAGATTAGCTTCTGACATGAGCAACCATCTTTGAAATGCAGGACTTTCCTTATGCAGGGCAAGTAATGCTTGTTTGAGCTTGGTTTGAGCCAGGGCTCTTAACACAGTGTAAGCAATGTGCTCTGGGGAGCTGCTACTAACGTTTGCTCGGGTTTCAATGCTCTCCTAACACATTGGTGCAACCAAATGAGTGTAATGAGGAGGAGTAAATAGGACACCTGCAAAGTGCTCTCTGGAGAAAGATGCTCACATAAATGGAATGTGCCGCCACGTTACTCACTCATTGCCATCTTTAGATTGCAGTCTCCAGGTCCTTCCTGAGCCATGCTAAGTGAAATGAATTTGGGAAATGCGATTTACATTAAGTACCTTTTACTTATCTGTCAATGACAAACTGAGCACTTGACAAATTTTCTCCCACATGATACACTGTATGCTAATTGACTAGGGGTAAAGCTCTCCAGCAAAGAAAGTATGTTTATTACTAGAACTCAATTCCAGCTCATATTCATGATGATATTTTATGATGCCACTGGAAAGAAAATGTCTATGACAGTGAAGGGGTGTGTAGAAAGTGTAAGAGATGCACCATGCTTCTATTACCTTGCCACCTTATAGTTGTATAGCATAACAATCAAAAGAATTAAAGCTGATGAGAAATACATGAGGCAAAATGAGGCAAAGGAAAATAAGAGTAAAAACGTCAGACAGAGCCTTTGTAAGACTGGTCCATCACAGAGATGTCTTGAGCTCCTGTCCATCCGCTAGACCACACTTTGGGCTGCAAGTGTTTGGGCACCAATGGGAGGAGGGAAACACACCCATTTTATAACACACAGTGAGCAAAATATTAAAAATAAAAACAAACCGTAGAAAAGTGTTTACAAGTCAAATAATTTCTGGTAGAGAATTGTCCTTCATGGATTATCTTAGATGCAGAGCTTAAATGGTGGTTAAGTCATTTGCCCAGGAACTTAGGTTTGACTCCAAGCTCTGTAATATATTCACTCTGTTATTCTGAATGAGGTTATTTGAACTCCTTCAGACCCTTTTTCTCATCACTAATTAGGAACAACAGTTCTCACCTTATAGGATTATTTTGAGGATCATCTTCGAAAAAATTCTATGAAAGAAATTCATCATTGTGCCTATTTATAGTACTAGCTAAAATTTAAAAATTTTCCCTAGTTTGATCAAAATAACAAGTTTCAAAGTACATAGATATAAAGAGGTAGAAAGCATCAAGAAGAATTTCCGTCTAGTAATTGCAGTTCTTTAGAGTAGCAGGTGGAATGGGCAAAGCAACAGGATTGAGTTAGATGTTTTGGGGGTTATAAACTGGAAGTACATTGGGAATAGCTGGTGTGGTGTGTCTCAAGTATGTTTCACAAGATTTTACATAAAAATGGCTCTTTATCAAACAGTTTTGGAAAATTATAAGTTAATACATTATAATGTTTTCTTTCCTTTATGAGTTGTCAGAGGTTTTGTATACCATGTGTGTTCTGAATCTCCAGGGGTGGGAAGGAAGAAATATAATATGTAGCATTTGTCAAACCTGATTGACCAAATAATTCTTTCTTCATTGGACATGTTGTGAAATTTATGTCCCAAAAACATGCTTAGGAAATGCTGATTGAAGGAAGTGGTAGAATCGTCATTCCTTCAGGCAACGGGTCATAAATATTGTTTCTATCAACTGAGTTTTTGAGTTTGAATTTAAGAGTTGGAGTGTTGCTCTGTTCTGACTCCATTTAAACATGTCATTACTCAAACTGGGTGGAATAAAGGATAAACCTCCTCCTGTAAATATTGAAAAAGACCGAGGAGGATGTGTCATTGACTAGTCTATTTCTTTTCAACAAACTGGTTCAGGTTGGATATGTAAATCATTTTTCCCTTGAGTTATGGTTCTCTGGGATTTTGGTGGAGGCTTGTGAATTTGGCGGGGGTCTTATGAACATTATGTTGGCTCCATTTTTACTCTTATTTTTCCTTTGACTCATTTTGTCTCCTTTTGTTTCTTACAGCTTTATTTAGCTAGTACTATGAACAAGCAAATGCTGAGTTCTTTATGGTCTTCTGAGGTACCATTACAGATCCTGGGTTCTTGTTAGTAAAATACATCTGTGTAAGTTTACATAATCAATACATGCATATACATGCTAATTGTAAATGTTCTAAATTCAGAAGTATACGAAAGAAGAAGTCTAAGGTTCCTCCTCATTGGACTTTACCATATTCCCTTAACATAATGAGTATATAAATATATACTCTTTAAAAAAAAAGGATTTTGTAATATATATTGTTCTACACCTGGCTTTTCTTTACCTTAAAATATCTCCTGGGGAATCTTTTTTGTCTTTCTAATATACATTTATTCTGTTTAAAATTGCACAAAATTTTGTAGTAGATGCCACATTGTAGACAAGAAGAGGACCAGTATAACTACAAAATGTGATCTCATAATGAGAAGTTTGCATAGGGAGGCACAAATTGAAAAGAATTTTGGGTTGAGGACTCTTGGGATCTTAAGGAAATGGGAGATCCCATTAGTTCCTAGGCTAAGAGAGAACGTGGAATAGCAGAGTTTTAGTTCAGCTCTGTCAATGACAGGCATGATAAAATAGTGTTTGTTATGATGCATGTTCCTGCTTTTATGCACTGGGGTTCATGATTTCAAACAAATACACACATTTATAAACTGTAAAACGATGGCCATCAAAGTCACTCTTAGGTTTTTGTTTCTTGCTTCTTTATGAGAACGCTCTCAATTTTTGAAAGCTTCTGAAGGCTATAAACTTACATGTTCTCTGGAAGTCAGTTAATGTGTCAATCTTCCCTGCACAAGAAAGAACTCAACTCCGGGAATTATCTGGGAAGTGTTGTACCTCTTCCTACATCAATGAGTCCCCGGAGATGTAGGGGATGTTTACAGGCAACTTGCGAGTTCATGATTTGGGCAGTAATACACTTACATTTTGCCTGGTTATTTCATCTGGTCCAAACATCAAGAGGTTTTATTATCCCTGATTCTGTGTTTGTGACCAGTCATATTTTCTGCTTTTCAAGCATCTCCCCGTAAATCACCACCTGTCAGACTTGATGTGCATTAAGGAAGGCAATGAGTTGTATTTCACTTGTCATGTTTGAAGAGGTGCATGACACTCTACAGTTACTGCTAACTAAAGAAAGAGATGACTTTTGTGCACACCAGCTAATTGGTGTCAACTCACATCACCTTGCATTGAGGTGACAGGCACAAATCAGAGCAGCAAAGGGTTGTACCAATCTTGGTCCTATCAGGGTCCAGTTGGTATTTCAAAGTTGCCACAATTCAGTATTCAGGACCCCCACACCCTCACCCCAGAACAAAAACAAATTGTGCTTTAAATTGCCTTAATCCTCGGGTCAAACAAATTTCAAGGACTCAAATAACTGAGCCTGTATTATCGCTGCAGATGACAAGATTGCCTTCCTCTTTCTAGTAGTCAACCCTAGGAGGAATTGTGCTGAATATAGAACTTAGAAGGGTAATTATGGCAAAGGAACAGCTCTGCTGCCACCGAGTTCTTCTACTGGTATTTTTGAAGGAGACTTGATCCTTCCCCACTCCAGTTACTCGTATCTTAAATGTGCAAGAAATAAAGGATGAAAGCAAACTCTTCATTCCAGAGATTTCTTTACACATCCCTATGAAATTTCCACTTAGAACACTAAGAAAATGTAATTTTTTTTTTGAAAAGGAATGAAAAAGAATAGAGGTGGATTGTTTCCAAGAGACTAACAAGTTCTTCACAAATCCTGGAAGCATCATGCCAGGAGGCTCCACTCACACTCACTACTGCCAGCGACCCTCTTCCACAAGCTTTCTTGGCTCCTTGTTATGCTGCATGTGGGAGTTCAAAAGTACACCTTGCCATCTCCGCCCTAAGGCCCCCTCTCTTATCCTTCACCAGGACATTCTGTTTTGTTACTTTGTAACATGTGTCCCAGTCTATAATGACTTTGCTCATTAATTGTTTTACTTGTATATCATCTGTTTTCTCCACTAGAATGCAAACTCCCTAACAGGGCAGCGATTTTTGCCCAAACAGTTCACTTTGCCTAAACAGTTCAGTTGCTCAAATAGTACATGATAGGTGTTTAATTAATATTGAAGTAAGAAAGAAAGGAAGGAAGGAAGGGTGAGAGGAAGCAAAGAGAAAAGGAGGGAGCAAGGAAAAGAGATTAATTTTAGCACAAGGGGCTTTGCTCTAGTGTCCGGTGTTGATGGAATCTCAGCACCTCTGATACTTGCTGCTCTGGCCAGGCTTTCTGCTGTCACTGGCCTGAAGACTCTGCCTCCGTCTGGCTTTTGATTGTAAGACCAGCGGCAACTATGCATGCAGTTAACCTTGTGAGTGGAAATGGCTGAGCTTCCTTTTTATTATTCATACATTTGTCCTACCTTATTTATCTATGACAGAAAAAACACAGAAGTCAGCTCTGGGACTCAGGGATGAAGCATTCAATAAGGGAGGTCTTGGCAGCCAGTTGTGGGCATGCTGAGTGATGAGGAAGGGGAGAAGAGAAAAAGCAGCCTGCTTTTCCCGAACAGCAGATTCTAACTTTTGTTCTAATTTCACCTTTGACACCCAGCTTGCCGCATGGCCTCCTGTGTCAGGATGGCTGCCAGTTTTAAACACCCACTTAATTGATTTAGTCAGAGATTTACAAGAAGAAAAATGAAAGAGAACGAAGCCAAGTGCTTAACTTTAATTCAAAACGAATTACCTGATTTCGTTTTAGCAAAAAGCTTCTTAACCTTCACAGCAGCATTGGCAGCTTTTCTCAAAGATACATCTTAATATGTGGTTACTTCCGTGTAAATTTCAGAGGCTACTGTTCTTTTGTCATGAGCCTAGAAAGTTTGTAGAAGAGCATTTTGTTTTGTTTTTAACTGCTGTGGGGATAGCAACTACCTGCTATGTGGAGATACTCTTCCCGTTACAGAATATTATGACACAAAGACTTTAGGGATGTTGGGGAAGTTATGAATTCTGGCTTGCATGCTGGAAAGCATTCAGATTAGAGCCCATCATGTTCACCTAAAGGGCTGGTTTGAAAGGTACCCATCCAGTTCACTCTGCAATGCTCTGGAGACACACTGTGGTACATAAGACTCATTTAAGGAACTTGTGAAAATAGCAAGATCAGTGGGACCCACCCCAGGGATGCTGATACTTAAAAAATGAAACCCAGGAAATTTTATTTTCCAACATCCCAGAGCATCGTGATATGATGTAGTTTAGAAACACTGCTTTGGGAGATTAGAAAAGTAGCAGTAAGATATAATATTTATCATGTATAAATGTAGCAAATGGGGGGGCGGAGCAAGATGGCCGAATAGGAACAGCTCCAGTCTCCAACTCCCAGCGCGAGCGACACAGAAGACCGGTGATTTCTGCATTTTCAACTGAGGTACTGGGGTCATCTCACTAGGGAGTGCCGGACAATCGGTGCTGGTCAGCTGCTGCAGCCTGACCAGCGAGAGCTGAAGCAGGGCGAGGCATCGCCTCACCTGGAAGCGCAAGGGGGAAGGGGATCCGTTTTCCTAGCCAGGGGAACTGAGACACACAACACCTGGAAAATCGGGTAACTCCCACCCCAATACTGCGCTGTAAGCATACAGGCAC
>NW_016814655.1:1955848-1970550 GCF_001698545.2 Rhinopithecus bieti | reverse complement strand
AAAAAAAAAAAAAAAAAAAAATGTAGCAAATGGATCGCTGAAATTGCCTTCCAAATAGTCTTCAATCTGGGTTTCCTCTATGTCAACTTTTGCTCAACACATGGATCTTGTCTTTCTCCTACATAAAACCCTTCAATAGCTCTTCAAATCTTTCAGAATCCCTTTCTAAAGTCTTTGCCTTAGCGTTTAATACTTTTCAAGGTCCAGAACAATGCTTCATAAAGACAGCTTGTTAAAAATGTAGATACTGAGCCCCACTGAACCAAGTTTCCTGCACCTGGCCAAGAATCTATCACTTAGTAAATTCCCTAGGTGACATATTTCAAAATTTTGATGTATTTAAAAATTTGAGACCTTCCTATTAGATTTTCTTGGGCCTATTTTCAACACTGACTACATGCATTTTCTGGTGCAACCATGCCAAACTGCTCAAATTTCCCTCAATATCTTGTCTTGCTTCAAGTTTTCTGGAGTGCCTCACTTTTACCTCACAGAAGCTAATACTTCTTGTCCATTTTAAACTTACCTGAGGCATCATATGTTCCAGGAAACCTCTTGACTCCCCTGTCTGAAATTCACACACCTCTTCTGAGCTCTCATAGTATCTTGTATGTATCTCCAGCTAGAATATATCTCCCTGGATGGATGTTGTTAGTTTACTTAGTGCATCCCCACTAGGCTGTGAATTCCTTGAGATGTAGGAGCATATCTCATTTAATACACACTGTATCACCAGTGATTAGCACAGAGCTTATACTCATATACAAGTGTTTGGTCTCAGAGCTGCCAAATGAATGAGCTAGAATAATAATGCAGAACAGTAGACAAACAGTTACACATAGAAAGGTGTAGTTTTATACATCCGACCTCAAAGTATTCTTAATTGGAAAAGATGTTATTAAGGTAAAGATAATTTGGGGTATTGTCTGAGGGAAGTACATGGCAAGAGATCAGTTGATATATTCAAAAGGGAGAAGACTGAGAGGGGCCTAGTATGTGGACACCTCGAGAAGAGCTAAGGACTAATGAAATGAAGAGGCCAGAAGATGATCAAATAGTCAAGGAGCTGGAAGGAGGTTTTTTGTTTGTTTGTTTGTTTGTTTGTTTTCTTGTTTTTTATGGATGGTGGAGTACCACTGGGGCTTCAGAAACTGAAGTTTCTGAGGTTTCTTAGCTATAGTTCCTTAGGTTTCTTAGCTGTAGCTCTGAGAATGTCAGCTGAAGATTTGGCTGATTTCATCCTTACTGCCTTTCAATGGTACTTCATGTGAACAGTATGGCCCTCTGTCCCCATGGACAGGAATCAGTGACAATGATCTATCATCCTATAAATCCTTCCTTGTTCTCTTGCTCATCTTTGAGGAGTAGTTCAGGTGACTCTACCTCATGATTAATGGCCTGTCTTTTCTATGGAATGTCAAGTCAAGCCGTCAGTCTATGAGGACTTCAGTTGTTTATTCTGTAAAGAAAGCAAATATCTTGACCAAGAAGAGTAAAACGGAAATTGGGAGAGAGCAGGAGAGGAGAGACAGGAGTAAAAACAAAGAGAAAGACTGAGAGAAAGAAAAGTCCAATAACTCTTGACTTTATTTATTTTAACCATTTTTGTTTATTAAAGAGGACTGAATTAGTGTTGGCTATCTCATGCTTAATCTTTCTTCCAAAACCTGAAGCTTTGAGATGAGAAGCTTTAAAATAGGAAGAGGTGTTTTTGAGGAGAAAGAATGAAATGCGTACAAAAGATAGACAAGCGGACATGCAAAACCACAATTTAAAGCTGACCGGCTTTGCATTTTTCTAATTGCATTTGCAAATCCTCAGTGCATTCTGCATCTTTGGCTATAACTAACTTAAAGTGCATGGTCCCTTCTGCCAGATGCTCAGTTCTTTTGTGTCCTTGTTTCTTTGCCAGGATTTCTCTGTCAGAGCTCTCCATCAGATCCAGGATTACATCCACCTACACATCATACCATTTTGAGTGGCACTGATTTTTGGACCTAGCCATGGCCTTAGTTTTAGTCTAAATCATGTAAAATTCAGTTTTTTTTTTTTTCATGGGCTAAAAGATGTTGAATTTCAGTAAATTCAGAGGAAGAAGAAAAAATGGAATATCAAATGATGTTTGCTTAAGGTAGTTGCTTAAGGTAGTTTCAAGGGCAGCAGGCTTATAGAGTAGATTTACAGTAAGTAATTAGTCAATATTATTCCTTATGCAGCCTTTTTCATCTTGATTTCATTCTATCATCCCTCCCCTATTCTATCATCCTTCCAAATCTAGACACCAGTGTAGGTACTGTCCTAACCTACCCAAAATATCACCCAGTTTTGTCCTCAAGTCCCCTCCTGACAGCTACTCATTTTCCCTGTAAATTCTCATAGAGATCAGTACAGCTGTCCTTTGAAAGCTGTCTCTGCCCTCCTTTTCCTGACACCCAATTTCATTCTTTCTACTGTTCCTAGACTTATTTTTATGAACACATAAATATGATTATGTTATAGGTTTTAATGATTACCTGTAGCATGCTGTTTTTAGGGCTTTGAATTTTAGTCTTGAAGATCTAGCTTTTGTCTACCTCTCCAATTTTATCCTTCTTTCTCTCTTCTCTCTTCTGCTCCCTCCCCTTTAATCCCAGAACTGATTGCTAATCTTAGACTGTATTAGGATCTCTTGTCTGCAATATTTTTCTCATGTTCTTACAAATATTTGCAATTCCAACATCAACTTTCTTTGCTTGGCAAACCCCTAAGCGTTCTGCAAGACTTAGTTCCCCCAGGAATCCTTTTGTGACCCCTCCTCTGGTTTGCATTCATCTGTACTCCCAGAACACTCTGACCATAAGGACATTAAGTAATTATCACATAAAATTAGAATTGTTTTTGTCTGCTTCCTCCACAGATACAAGTTCCTTAATAGGTACATCTTTTACCTCTGTATACCAGGGTCTAATATGATGAGCCCATTTGTAGTGTGTTTTCTAAAATTCTTTCTGTTAGGAACCACATAGGACACATTTTATGTTATTCTGTAGTGTCTGTTCTTAGACCCTTTAAACTTAGTGATGGGTCTAAGACTAAGCCCTATTTTTTGGAGAGCATGGAGAAAGATACTCTTTTATTCTAGAGTCAGAGCTCTAAGGACACCCAAGATGAACATCTAATGGCTATTTTCTCCCCATCGCATGGAAAAATAAATAACTTTAAATAAGACACTGAGGCTAATACTCCAAAAGAAGCAGGGCCTATAATCACAGGAAGTGATATAAAGGGAGAGACAGACAGAGAGAGATGAAGCTACAGAAAGGAGATAAGATCATTGTAACTCTCTCTCCCATACTCTAGGTATATCCACATATGAGGCTATTCTTGGTTCTTTTCAGTTATGTGAGCAAAAGGTAATTATTAAATAACAACAACAACAACGTGAAATACTCTACTTGAAAAACCGAAGAAATGAGATAACCAGTTAATATGTATTGAATAGATGAATTTTTAAAAGACGTATTTCATAAGGTGAAGGAAGGGGAAAGACAGAGAAGATTTACAGAAGGGCGATGGCAGTCAATTAAGATGGAATACTTTTCTTAAATAGATTCTAATACAGGAAGAGAGATGGTGATACACAGAAGAAAAAATGAATATTGACATTAGCAAAGTATGGACTGAGGATTTAATTGTTGAAGAGACCCAGGACAATCTGAGAGGCATGATACACCGCTCATAGAGTGACAAGTCAATGATTCATCTGAAAGGGGAAAACTTAGAATTTAACACCCTAAAATGCATTTTGTTAATTTATTCTTAAAGTTCCATTTCTACCACCTACCTAACTTAGGATTAAATTTTCAGCATTTCAGCAGAAGTATCCTGACAGATACATATTCAGGAATGTACTTTTAGTCAAAGAATTAAATGATGAAACTCACCAAAAATGGCTTCAGAATACAGTGAGGTTGACCAAGTCCCATTTGTTATGGTGAGTGAAATGTCGTAAACAGAGCACAGACATTACACTCAGAAGCTAACTTTAGCTTCTGACCCTGTGTGAGGGCAAACCGCCAAAAGAAGGCCACAGCCAGGATGAAAGGGGATGGCAGTGGGAAAGGGGAAAGACGTGGGAACGGAGTCCTCTGTCTGCCCTTCACATGGCAATTCTGGGAATTCAGATCTATTTCCTGACTCTGTCAGATGATACTTAGCACAGACAGAGGATAGGAAAACCCTTTGTCCTTCTTAATAAGGGTGATGATAGATAATAAAAACCTTGTCCTAGGCAGTTATCTACTCTGTGTATGGAAATGAGTTTCTGTCTTAAAACCAGGATGTCAAGCTTGCTTACAAAGTACATGGGGGTGTGTTTGTAACCATGATTCTTTTGGTTAAAGTACTATTTACAAGAAAAGGAGAAACAAATATCTTTTCCACTATTAACTGTCTAAAGAGGAGGTGTCTTTTTGGAGTAAAACCAATGAGTAGTTTCATAGGTAAGTAGCTGGTGAATTCATTTTTTAAGATTATAAAATAGTAATCACTCAATCATTAGTTTTAAAACATAGCAAGAGGTATAAACATTCATTTATTTAAAAGGAAAAAGAATACATATATTTCTTCTAACATATAAGTTAAAGAGGAAGATACAAAATAGGGGTGGGTTGAGGAAGGAGAGAGTCTCAAAACAGAGAAACAGTGTGGAAGTTTGTCAGTTTTAAGTGATAGATGTAGGATGGAATCTAATATATAGAATGGGACTAATATTGCTTTTTTCCTGGGGGTGAGGGGCAGAAAAGCAAGCAAAGAGCATAAATGCTACTACAACAAAGTAAAGTTAAATGAAATTTGACATCAGGTTCTTGATTCCACATATAGGAAGTTTGCACTACTTGATCCTAGCAACAAGTTGAAAGGTGAACAGATTGAAAAAAAAAAAAAAGATTCTAGATCCATTATAGAGTGAGGACACAGGGCAAACTGCTGTTCCCAAGACTGGAGAGACAGGCAAATACTAGGAACAGAGACTCAGGAGGGGAAGCGGCCAAGGGAAGCAGTGTTGGGGTAGGAAAACCTGAACTGTAATTGATGAATTGCTGAAAGCTCAGTGTGGACAAATCTAAGAGTTAAAATTTCCAGGGGGACCCAGTCATAGGGGGAAGCCACCCTTTTGTGAATGATACATCCAGGAGCTCAGTCAGGTTTTCACAATAAATATTGGCGAAAAATCCTCTTTTTCTTCCAGTAAGTAAAAGGAACCTTTGTGAAATATGCCAGAGTATGCTGGTCTTCCTAACAAGGCTCTCCCTCAGAAGAAACTAGTTCAGTGGAGCCTAATTTGTCAGGTATTATCAGTGCCCAACTAGCCTGGGGGAAGGGAAATGCCCAACACTCCAGCCTGCTTTAGCCATTCTGTCCCACCTAAGGGGAAAAAAATGAGAAACTATTCTGAATTTCACAGACCAGAGTCCTAGGCTTGGTAAAGACTGAGACCTAATTATAGGACTATAGAACATTTCCCTTCCCCTCACAACTTAACCACCACATTACTCAAGGCCAATTTATAGCAGTTTCTTTTACCTGGTATGATATGCCCATCTATCAAAACAAACAGACAAACAAACAAACAAAACAAACACAGAAATTATAGAATATACAAAAAGGCAAAAAACACAATTTGAAGAGGCAATGCAAGCATCAGAACCAGACATGGCATGTATATTGAAATGATCGAATTTGGAATTTGAAAAAAAACTATAATTAATATGTTAAGAGATTTAATAAAGTAGACCACATACAAGAAGAGATGGGCAATGTAAACAGAGAGATGAAAATCCTAAGAAGAAATCAAGTAGAAATGCTAGAGGTAAAAACACTGTAATAGAAATAATGACTTTGAGAGGCTTATTAGTGGACTAGACACAGCTGAGAAAATAATCTCTGAGTTTCAGGATATATCAATTGAAACATCCAAAACTGAAAAACAAAGAGAATGAAGACCAAAACAACAACAACAGTAACAACAACAACAACAGAACAGAACGTCTAACTACAAAAGTTATAATGTTTATGTAATGTGAATCCCAGAAGGACAATAAAGAGAGAAAGACAAGAAGAAATAATTGAAACAATAATGAGTGAGAGTTTCCTCATATAATGTTAGACACCAAATCACAGATTCAGGAAGTTCATAGAACACTAAGCAAAATAAATGTCACAAAATAAAACAACAACAACAACAAAAACTGTGCCTAAGCATATCATCTTTATACTACAGAAAATCACAGATAAAGATAAAATTTTGAAGCGACTCAGGGGAAGAGAAAAAATACCGTATCTGTGGAGAAATAAAGGTAAGAATTACATCTAATGTTTTCTCAGAAACCATGCAAGCAAGAAGAAAGTGGAGTGAACATAGTGTTGAGAGAATAAAGCGATCAACTTAGAATTTTGTACCCTGTAAATTTATTCTTCAAAGGAGAAGGATAAATAAAGACTGTCTCAGAAAAAAATATTGAGGAACTTTGTGGTCAGTAAACCTGCCTTGCAAGAATTGTTAACTAAAACTGTAAAGCTATTAGAAGAAAACACAAAGGAAATACTTAACAATATTGGCCTGGCCAAAGATTTCTTAGATATGAACCCAAAAGCAGAAGCAACAAAGCCAAAACAAAACAAAACAAACAAAAAACAAATGGAAATGCATCAAACCAAAAAGCAGAGGAAACAACTAATAGAATGAAGAGACAATTTGCAGATTTGAAGAAAATATTTGCAAACCAAAACACCTATTGGATAATCTGATAAGAGGCTAGTATCTAACATATATAAGAAATTCAAAGAACTCAACAACAAGAAAACAACAACAACAAAAAACAATTAAAAAGTGGGCAAAGGACCTAAATAGACGTTTCTCAAAAGAAGACATACAAATGGTCAATAGATACATAAAAAATACTTATTATCACTGGTCATCAGGGAAATGCAAATTAAATCCACAATGAAATATCACCTCATGCCTGATAGACTGTTACACTTTTTTAAAAAAATGATGAGTGATAGCAACTGTTGGCATGAGTGTGGAGAAAAGAAAACCCTTGTACACAGTTGGTAGGAATGTAAATTAATAAAGCCATTATGGAAAATAGTATTGAGGTTCCTTAGAAAAGCAAAAGTAGAATTTTCATATGATCCTGTAATCCAACTTCTGGGTATATATCCCAAAAAACTGAAATCTGTATGCTGAAGAGATATCTGAATTCCCATGTTTATTGCAGCATTATTCACAATAGCTAAAATATGGAAGCAACCTAGATGTCTATTATTAGACAAATTAACAAAAAATGTTATATATATATATATATATATATCACCTCATGCCTATATATATGTGTGTGTGTGTATATGTGTGTGTGTATATATTACATATGTGTGTGTGTGTTTTATATATACACACATATATATAAAATTTGGTTTGACTCTGTGTCCCCACCCAAATCTCATGTCTAATTGTAATCCTCAATGTTGGAGAAGGAGCCTCGTATGAGGTGATTGGATCATGGGAACAGGCTTCCCCTTGCTGTTCTCACAATAGCAAGTCCTCATGATATCTGGTTGTTTAAAAGTGTGTGGCACTTACCCATTCTCTCTCTCTCTCTCTTGCTGTGCCATGTAAAGACATGCCTGCTTCCCCTTTGCCTTCCACCACGATTATAAGTTTCCTGAGACTTCCCCAGCCATGCTTCTGTATAATCTGTGGAACTGTGAGTCAATTAAACCTCTTTCCTTTATATATTATCTGGTTTCAGGTAGTTCTTTACAGCAATGCAAGAATGGACTAATACAACATATATGTAATTATATATATATATAAAATACACATACATATACACACATATAATGGAATAATATTCAGCTTTTAAAATGGTGGAGAATCCTATTATTTTGAGACAACATGGATGAATCTAGAGGGCATTATGCTAAGTGAAGTAAGCCAAGCCCAAGAAAAAATACCATCTGATCTCACTTATATGTGGAATATGGAAAGCTGGTCTCATAGAAGTAGAGCATAGAATCATGGTCACTAGAGCCTGAGGGAGGGAGTGGAAGAAAAAGGGGAGATGGTCAAAGGGTTCAAAGTTTCAGTTGGACAAAAAGAATAAGTTTTAGTGATAGATTGCACAGAATGGTGACTATAATAAATAATAATACACCATATAATTCAAAATTACTAAAAGAGTATGATATGATTTGGTGTGTCCCCACCCAAATCTCATCTTAAATTGTAACTCCCATAATTCCCATGTGTTGTGGGAGGGACCTGGTGGGAGGTAATTGAATCATGGGGGCAGGTCTTTCCCATGCTGTTCTCGTGATAGTGAATAAGTCTCATGAGAGCTGATGATTTTCAAAGGGGGAGTTTCCCTGCACAAGTTATCTCTTTTTGCCTGCTACCATCCGTGTAGGATGTGACTTACTCTTCCTCACCTTCCACCATGATTGAGGCCTCCCCAGCCACATGGAACTGTGAGTCCATTAAACCTATTTTTTTTTCCCCAGTCTCAGGAATATCTTTATCAACCGCATGAAAACAGACTGTAAAACAGAGTAAATTTAAAATATTTTCACCACAAATATATGTCTATGAAGTGATGGATTTGTTAATTTGCTTGATTTATTCATTCCACATTATAAACATAAATAAAACATCACATTGCATATATATGTACAAAATTATTTTCAATTAAAATAAAACTTAAGAAACAGTTTATTAGAGAAAAAATAATATAGGTCAGCAACTCGGATCTAAGGAAAAGAAGAGCATTGAAGAAGTGAAGGTAAAATAAAAACTTAGTTTTCTTATTCTTAATAGATCTAACAGATCACAATTTACTCAAAATAATGATAGCAATGACATATTTGACTATATATGTTATACATATATATACATGACTGTATATATATATATATATATGTACAGTCATGCATCCCTTAATAATGAGAATATATTCAGAGAAATGCATCATTCAGTGATTTTGTTATTGTGGAAACATCACAGAGTATACTTAAACCTAGATGGTACAGACTACTACACACATAGACTATATGGTATAGCCTGTTGCTCCCAGGCCACAAACCTATATAGCATGTTACTGTACTGGATACTACTACAGGCAATACACGATGGTAAATATTTGTGTCTCTAAACATAGAAATGCATAGCATATGAAAAGATGGATCACATATGTCATCAGGAAAATAAATGCAAATTGAAACAATAATATGTTACTGAACACCTATTGGAATGTCCAAAATTCAGAACATTAACACCACCAAATGCTGGTAAGGATGCAAGACAACAGAAACTCATCATTGCTGGCAGATGCAAAATGATACAGCCACTTTGGAAAATAGTTTGGCAGATTCTTATGAAGCTAAATATACTCTTACCACACAATCCAGCAATTATGCTCCTTGATATTTACCCCAAGGAGTTTAAAACTTATGTCCACAAGAAAACTGCCATACAGATGTTTAGAGCAGCTTTACTTATAATTGCCAAAACACAGAAACAACTAACATATCCTTCAGTAGCTGAACAAATAAACAAACTGCACTACATCAAGACAATGAAACATTTAGCACCCAAAACAAATACATTTTCAAACTATATAAAGACATGAAGAATCTGAAATGTGTATTACTAAGTGAAGAAGCAAATCTGAAGAGGCTGCATGCTTTTGATTCCAACTATATCACATTCCAGAAAAGGAAAAAACTATGAATACAGTAGAAAGATCAGTTTGCCAGGAGTTGGGGTTGGGAATGGGGAAATGAATAGACAGACCACAGAAGATTTTTAGGGTGGTGAAAATACTCTGTATGATGCTATAATAATAGATGCATGTCATTGTGCATTTTCCAAACCGACAGATTGTACAACAGCAAGAGTGAACTCATGGACTTTAGGTGATTGTGATGTGTCAATGCAGGTTCATCAATTGCAACAAATATGCCACTCTGGCAGGAGATGTTAATGTGGGGTTAGGGGATACATGGAAAATGTCTGTAACTTCCTCTCAATTTTCTGTTAATCTAAAACTGCTCTAAAAAATAATAGCTTTAAAATAAATGAAAATTCAGCATATAAAATTAACAAGTTATATAAATTTATTTATTATAGTTATATTTTATTTATTAAAGTTATATTATAACTTTTTCTGGATTTGAACAGTCCACAAATATTTAAATATTTTTTCATAATTTTAAAATAGACACCAAAATGTTCCCAAATTCTTTATGTGTTCTAAAATATATGAAGCTGTGGAGATAAAATTCTCTTTTCACAGGACTGCCATCTCATCTTTTAGTGTTTTTAANTATATATATATATATATGTACAGTCATGCATCCCTTAATAATGAGAATATATTCAGAGAAATGCATCATTCAGTGATTTTGTTATTGTGGAAACATCACAGAGTATACTTAAACCTAGATGGTACAGACTACTACACACATAGACTATATGGTATAGCCTGTTGCTCCCAGGCCACAAACCTATATAGCATGTTACTGTACTGGATACTACTACAGGCAATACACGATGGTAAATATTTGTGTCTCTAAACATAGAAATGCATAGCATATGAAAAGATGGATCACATATGTCATCAGGAAAATAAATGCAAATTGAAACAATAATATGTTACTGAACACCTATTGGAATGTCCAAAATTCAGAACATTAACACCACCAAATGCTGGTAAGGATGCAAGACAACAGAAACTCATCATTGCTGGCAGATGCAAAATGATACAGCCACTTTGGAAAATAGTTTGGCAGATTCTTATGAAGCTAAATATACTCTTACCACACAATCCAGCAATTATGCTCCTTGATATTTACCCCAAGGAGTTTAAAACTTATGTCCACAAGAAAACTGCCATACAGATGTTTAGAGCAGCTTTACTTATAATTGCCAAAACACAGAAACAACTAACATATCCTTCAGTAGCTGAACAAATAAACAAACTGCACTACATCAAGACAATGAAACATTTAGCACCCAAAACAAATACATTTTCAAACTATATAAAGACATGAAGAATCTGAAATGTGTATTACTAAGTGAAGAAGCAAATCTGAAGAGGCTGCATGCTTTTTGATTCCAACTATATCACATTCCAGAAAAGGAAAAAACTATGAATACAGTAGAAAGATCAGAGTTTGCCAGGAGTTGGGGTTGGGAATGGGGAAATGAATAGACAGACCACAGAAGATTTTTAGGGTGGTGAAAATACTCTGTATGATGCTATAATAATAGATGCATGTCATTGTGCATTTTTCCAAACCGACAGATTGTACAACAGCAAGAGTGAACTCATGGACTTTAGGTGATTGTGATGTGTCAATGCAGGTTCATCAATTGCAACAAATATGCCACTCTGGCAGGAGATGTTAATGTGGGGTTAGGGGATACATGGAAAATGTCTGTAACTTCCTCTCAATTTTTCTGTTAATCTAAAACTGCTCTAAAAAATAATAGCTTTAAAAATAAATGAAAATTCAGCATATAAAATTAACAAGTTATATAAATTTATTTATTATAGTTATATTTTATTTATTAAAGTTATATTATAACTTTTTCTGGATTTGAACAGTCCACAAATATTTAAATATTTTTTCATAATTTTAAAATAGACACCAAAATGTTCCCAAATTCTTTATGTGTTCTAAAATATATGAAGCTGTGGAGATAAAATTCTCTTTTCACAGGACTGCCATCTCATCTTTTAGTGTTTTTAAGATCTTTGTACTAAGTAAAGATTTGTTTCACTGTTAGCATCCATAAGCATAAATAATTTTATAAAGTTAATTATTCTCCAAATTAAAGAATTGTGAGAACTCGGATGTTTCGATTTGACTTGTAAAGTGATGGCAATGGTGGTGGTGTGGTGTGATGGTGTAAGTCCTCTGCCATTATTCAAGCCACATCAACCAAGATATTTTCAAATTCTTTCTAAACAAACCATATTGGTCCCAATTCCCTAGGGCCATTGTATCCTTTCAACAATTTTTTTGTAAAAAAAAAAAAAAAATCTATTTTGCAGAGGTTTGGAGCACTCTATGCCATTCTTATTTAGGGAAATCAGGGTTGGAAATTCAACCCTAAGATTTGGATGAAAACTCTTAGAGACTTCACTTTAGCAAATTCCAGTGCCTGGGAAGTCTAAGTCTATCTTGACAATGACTTGCTTTAAAAAAATTTCACTTTGAGGAAGCAGCTATGTTTTTGAATTAGAAACTGTCTTTTAAGAATATCACGGGGTGACTGTTATTCCTCATACATTGGTTTCCTCCTGTCTGCCACCAAGGTAACTCATAGTCTGTACCCCATCCATCTGATATTATATTATTCTCTCATATGAAAATTTGTTTCTAGTCACTATCTCATAAGCACATCAAAGTCAATTCCACTCCTCCTATCATTTCCTGTTCTGGAACATTCTTCCATCCCCCTGCCTATCCAATTTCTGCACCTACTATTTACTCCTTCATTGATGACTTCCCAAACTGTCCAAGTCAAGGTTGACTGTCATCTCACATCATGGAAGTGCTTAGTGTAAAATTATTTTCTTTTTAATTTATCATTCCAACTATTATTTTAGATTCAGGGGGTACATGCGTGGGTTTGTTACATGGGGTTACTGCGTGACACTAAGGTTTGGAGGACAAATGGTCCCGACCCCAAGTAGTGAGCTTAGCACCCAAAGGGTAGTTTTTCATCACCTGCCCAACTCCTTACTCCCCCTTCTAGTAATCTCCAGTGTTTATTGTTTGTACCTTTATGTCCATGTATACTTAATGTTCAGCCCCCACTTATAAGTGAGAACACACAGTATTTGGTTTTCTGTTCCTGTATTAATTCCCTTAAGACAATAGCATCCAGTTTTATCCATGTTGCTGCAAAGGACATGATTTCATGCTTTTTATGAATGTACAGTATTCCATGGTATACACCCACCACATTTTCTTTATCCAACCCACTATTGATGGGCACCTAGGTTGATTCCATGCCTTTGCTACTATGAATAGTGCTGTGATGAATATACAAGGGCATGTATCCTTTTCATAGAATAGTTTATCTTCTTTGGGGTATATAGTCAGTATTCAGTAATGAGATTTCTAGGTTAAATCGTAAGCCCATTTATAGTCCTTTGAGAAATCTCCAAAATATTTTCCTCAGTGGCTGAACTAATTTACATTCCCACCAACAATGTATGAGTGTCCCTTCCCTTTTCTCTGAAGCCTCGCCAGAATCTGATATTTTTTTTTTGAGTTTTTGATAAAAGGCTCCTGAAACCGATAAATGACCTCAGTAAAGTTTTAGGATATAATATCAACGTACAAAAATCAAGAGCATTTCTACACACCAATAACATTCAAGCTGAGAGCCAAAACAACAACACAGTCCCATTTACAATAGCCACACACACAAAAATAAAGTATAATACCTAGGAATACAGTTAAACAAGGAGATGAAAAGTCTCTACAAGGAGAACTACAAAACACTGTTGAAAGAAATCATAAATGACAAAAACAAATGAAAACAACATTCCATGCTCATGGATTGGAAGATCCAATATTATTAAAATGGACACACTGCCCAAAGCAATCTACAGATTCAGTGCTATTCCTATTAAATTACCCATATCATTTTTCACAGAATTAGAAAAAACTATTCTAAAATTCATATGGAACCAAAAAAGAACCCAAATAGCCAAAGCAATCCTAAGCAAAAAGAACAAAGCTGGAGGCATCACGTGACTTCAAACTATGATATAAGGCTACAATAACCAATACAGCATGGCACTGGTGCAACAACAGACATATAGACTAATGGAAAAGGATAGAGAACCCAGAAATGAAGGAACACACCTACAACCAGCTGATCTTCAGCAAAGCTGACAAAAATAAGCAATGGGGAAAGGACTCCCTATTCAATAAATGGTATGGGGACAACTGGCTAACCATATTCAGAAAAATGAAACTGAACCCCTACCTTTCACCATATGTAAATATTAACTCAAGAAGGATTAAAGATTAACTTCAAACTGTAAGAATCCTAGAAGAAAACCTAGGGAATACCATTCTGGACAATACCATTCTGGATATTGGCCTTCGCAAAGAATTTATGGCTAAGTCCTCAAAAGCAATTGCAACAAAAACAAAAATTGACAAATGGGACCTAATTAAATTAAATAGCATCTGTGCAGGAAAAGAAACTATCAACAGAGTAAACAGACAACCTCCAGAATGGGAGAAAATATTGGCAAACAATGCATTTAACCGAGATCTTATATCCAGAATCTTTAAGAAACTTATACAATTGAACAAATAAACAACTCCATTAAAAAGTGAGCAGAGGACATGAACAGACACTTCTCAAAAGAAGAAGCACAAACAGCCAACAGACATATTTTTTAAAAGTTCAACATCACTAATCATCAGAGAAATGCAAATTATTTTCTTTTTCTTTTTCTTTTTTTTTAGATGAAATTTTACTCTTGTTGCCCAGGCTGGAGTGCATTGGCACGATCTCTGCTCACTGCAACCTCTGCCTCCTGGGTTCAAGCAATTCCCCTGCGTCAGCCTCCCGAGTAGCTGGGAGTACAGGCATGCACCACCATGCCTGGATAATTTTGTATTTTTTT
>NW_016814655.1:1907675-1955051 GCF_001698545.2 Rhinopithecus bieti | reverse complement strand
ACAACTTCTTCACCATGTAAATGGTAACTTATCTTATCCAAGGCGTCTTATCAGCTCATCACCACTTGAACTGAATGAGAGGCCAAGTGGCTGAATTACCCTTCAAAAGTCCCTGTTTTGTCATTTTAAGATGTTATAGCCTGTGTGCATAATAATAATAAATATGCTTTAATAATTAATTTGCATCTGTTTAACATGAATTATGCCATTAAAACTAAATTAAATATCTAGCCAAAGATCTTAATGGAACTTATTGCCCCCAAAATGCAAAATCTCCTTTCAATTAAAACTCTTTGCAGCAATAATTGTAATAAATGCATCACCTCACTTACATTTCTCTCTTATCATCCTGGACATGTCTCTCATCTTGGCACTGTAGGACATTTTTGTGTTGGCAGGATATTAGTGAAGCATGTTGTAGTTAACACTAATTAATTCATGTTGATCTCTTCACAATCTAATGAAACAAAATTAAACCTGTACTTTGTTCATTTGGTTCATATTTTTCAAATGAGACACCTAATGAGACTTTTTAAAGGGCATGTCAACTCTATAGTCTCTGAGATTTCTTTGAGCTTTCCAAAGGGAAAAACCTGAATATGCCAATAATAATGATTAGGATTGTATAACAAAAAAGGGAAATGAATTGCCATAAAGTGGCTGATGATTTTTCAAAAACAATTTCCAGTTATGAATGTATAATCATGCAGCAGTTTCTTCTTAAAACTTACATTGAAGGAAGGAAATTAAATAGCGAATTTTGTCAATACATCCTAGATTATATAACCTAGGAAGGTTTAGATCTACACTGCCAAAATATTTCTGAAAAGTGATAATTATCTAGGTAATTAAAAACAACTTTGGCCTTTGTTTTTAGGATCTACCTTAATTGTCTGTTTGGAAATAATGAACCTCAGATGTTGCTGTTTTATTGGCTTTATTTTTTATTTCCATTCTTTTTGCTTGATTTTCATTTTATTTGCTTAAGAAGAAACTTCCTTGAAAATAGCAATAGCTCAATTGATTATAACTGTAGGGATTAATATATTATTAGGTCCTCCAAAAGACAATGATGATATTTTTTTCTACTTTATATTTACCAAGCATAATTATATATATTTTGGAAACTACTCTGGGATATTGGTCAAATCACTTTCTGGCTTCGATTTTCTGATTTTTCTCCTGTTGCAAATGAGGATGCTAATCCATATGATCTCTTAGAACTAAAATTTTAAAAATAGGTGATTCAAAATACAACATAAGCAGCCAAAGTCTGATTCAGAGGAAAATTCATAGTCTTATAATTTTGGTGCTTACTACTAACAAGAGGACTACGTATAATTCAAAACAAAAACTGAAATAAAACTAAGTCATAAAATTAACTGAAGAAAGGCCAATGTACACCTGAATTTCTCCAAGAAATTTTGATGCTTAAAATTGTTGTTTTCATCATTTCCTGTCATTTATTTGATATTCCTGCTTTACTGGTACTCTTAGACTTAATCTTTCTATCAAGTAATCTGTTAATCATAACATTATATTTACATACTATCTTTTGGACTTGCAGAAGTGAGTTCAGTTTTATATATGTATATTATATGATAATATATAGAATTATATATTATTATATGTCATATATAGATATTCCACTGTTACTTTTTGTGTCTCATTTCTCTGTCTCTCTCATACACACACACACACACACACACACACACAAACATCATGCAATTTATCTGGTATGTTTTATCAAATTCTCACATGGCATTTTCAGAGATAAAGAGTTAATCAATCATCATTTATCCTATATGCCAAGGGTCCTAAATCCCTAAAGTAAGAAGCCTTACACAGCTGTGCTTTCTTAAACAGAAAAGCTCTCTGAGGGTTTGGTCTAATTCAATTTTTATATAGTGTACCCTAGAAGGCCTTTATTTCCTTTAAAGATAGGGAAGAGTTGGAGATTCCAGTCTTAGTTGCTTCAAAACTAGTTGCTGTTAACGTCCAAGAGGAAGGTAGCAACTAGATTCCCAAGTGCAACAGTTCCTCACGGAATACTTTGGGCATCCAGCACTAAGATAACATTTTGACAGAGGGATGAGACAGGCAAGGTCTCCTTTACTTACTGAAAGGAAATATAGTCCAGTCTTGTAAACTAGATTTTAACAAAATGGAAAACAACAGTAGACTGCAATAAGACATTTTAAAAAATGGTGCTTAAACACCTAATTTTATTTTTTTAAATATTTTATTTTATTTATTTATTGTTTTTTTGAGACTGAGTCTCCTTCTAGAGTCACCCAGTCTAGAGTGCAGTGGCACAATCTCGGCTCACTGCAACCTCCGCCTCCCGGGTTCACGCAATTCTCCTGGCTCAGCCTCCTGAGTAGCTGGGACTATGGGCATGTGGCACCACACCCAGCTAATTTTTATACTTTTAGTAGAGACGGGGTTTCACCATGTTGGCCAGGCTGGTCTTGAACTCCTGACCTCAGGTGATCAATCCACCTCGGCCTCTCAAAGTACTGGGATTACAGGTATGAGCCACCACATCCAGCCCCAAATTTTAATTGTTTAGACTATTTTAGTAGTGTGATTTCAGAGAAAGACACTGGGCATTACAATAATCAAAAGAGCCTTCCTGAAGGTTTCTGCATAGGCAGTCATACTCACTTATGTTCCTGTATGTATAACCAACCATTTTTGAGTATTTGTACAATATCTCTTGCCCACCATGTGTGATCACCATCCTTACGTAATCAGTATTGCCTAGTTCCATAAAGGAAATACCAATAGTGGGAAAACTATGTAGCTACTCACAAGCTATCAAATAGGAGTCTGTAAGAATGTGGACCCACGTTCAGGTGATACTTCTTGATTCCTCAACTTGGTGATTGGGTGGTTTTCATAACCCACAAAGAACTTCATGTACAACCAAAAGAGGTGCCTGCCCTTCTGGTAGAGAGTCAGTTTCTCAGCCACTGCTCAGAAGTCCATCTGTTTACTGGACCAGAAGATACGGTGAAAATCCAATTGACTACATTTTACAGAGTAGACTCAGTCTCTCTCCCCCAGGATCTCTGGCCACCTGATGAAATGAGTAGACACTGGAACAGGAGTCTGGGAAACTCACCACACAGAGAAACTGATATGAGATTTTATTCTTCCAGTGACACTGACTTTATCTGTCTACAGGAGCAAAATGAAGGAGCAGCATGGGCAGTCCTGCCATCTTCAAGTAGAATGTAAAACTTACTCTATGGAACCAAAGCGGAACGAAGTAGGGGTGTGGTGCTGGCCAAATCCTCCAGGATTTGCATTCCTAGCTGTCAGGTGGCTTTGATTTTTACTGTGTTGTTAATCTAACTAAATGGACAGTTCACCACATTGGAGCTTATTAGAAATACAGAAACTTAGTCCAACCCAACTCTATTGAGATAGACTTTGTCTTTAACAAGATCCTCAGAGGGTTTGTATGTATGGACTGAAAGGGAGTATGTGGGTTATGAAGGCTGGAGAAGCCCTATAATAATAAACACCCAAGCCCATGTCTTCATGGAACTTACTTTCTAGTGTGGAATACAAACAAGAATACAAACTGCCAAGAGAGGTCATAACCATGGCCAAAATCCATTGAGGAGTGACTATTATCAGATACTTTCCTAAGTATTGAATAGTATTAAACTTGTTTTCATGTGTTAACTCATTTAGTCCTCACAATGAACTAATTGGATAGTACCATTAACGTCATTTTACAGGTAAAAAAAATGGAGGCACAGCAATTTTATTTTAGCCAAAAATCACAGTCAGCCAGTGATAATGCTGAGACTCGAACGGAGGATTGTTGGGCTCCAGAGTCACATCCTTAACTATTGCATTTTACTGATAATTTCTAAGACTAAAAGTCAGGTTTCAATATGAGAACACTGGAGGAGCAAGTAACTCAAGTTTTCCAGAAAAATGATGACTAAGCGGAGGCACAAGAATGAGGGAGAAGGAGCCAAGGCAGTGGTGTCTATTCAGCAGTACCTGGACATTCCTTTTGCGCTACCAACTCAGCCTAACCAGCTCTGGAGCATGTCCCTTAGCTACACAAATGTCTTTTCTTTTGCAGGTTCTCTTTGATCTACTTTGCTTACACTATGCTTGCCAGCAGGACTGTCTTTCTCTGGATCTGTCCCTCTGTTTTCTTCTGTCTCCTTAGGGATCCTTGCTCCCACCATTAGGAGAATGATTTAATAACCCCTACACATGTTTCGTTCTCATCCTTCCTGCAATGTTTTGTGCCTTTGAATAGGGGAACTCATCCAACTTAAATGGTTCTCCAATCAGGTACATTCCTTACTACAATCGATGGAATATATCCTCCATCCTCTCAGGTTGGCATGTTTTCCTTCTAAAATCTGCCTTTACTGGAGTAACCAATAGCATGTTAAAAAGGAATAAGCAAGTTTAGTGATAGCAATCTCAGAAAAGGGGCCTTGGAATGAAGGAACAGAAAGACAGAGCTGTTTGCTTGACTAAGGGCATGGCTCAGCCTGACTCAGAGCTCCATGCCTTATGCAATGACTTTCCCTTTGAGAAGCCCAACTTGCCTGTTTCAGCAACTGATGTTGATCTTGCCTTAGAAATGACTGATTCCTGAAGGCATGTGAGAATCACTCTTGAGATAATTCAGCTAAAATGGAAAGGCTTCGTTGCTCTCAGTTTACCTTGTCTACCTAGACCAGGGAAACTCTAAGCCATGCTCTGTCAATCCCCATCTCTCTCTTTCAATCAGTTAAATTTGGTTTAAGGTCCTTCAGAACTCAGGAAAAGTATACAGAACATATGATATGCTCAATTCCATGTCAGGCACCTAATAAATGCTCAGTGAGTCAGTGAAAGCTAAGATTGTATTCACTGTTGCACAGTTCAGTAAAACAGAGTCAACTTTGGTTATTGGTGCTAGCATCTGAAAGAACAAACTGTCTTCAAATAATTTCTCTTTGGATTCGTGTTGCAATATATTATTATTATTTCTCAACCATTGTTGTTGGTTCACATTCTGAATAAAATTTGCATTTTCAGAGCATAGACCTATATCCAGTGTATAAAACATAATACTATTACTTAAAAATAAAGAAATAAATGTAGCATCTATTACCAGATTATTTTTTAATGAATGAAATATAAAAATATTTCTAGTAAGGTAGTGAAATTACAGGTTACTTATCAATATATCTGCTTTATGCTTTTATTTTGTGTGCTTTATACTTTTTTATACTTTCCAAAATTTACTCTCTATATATTCTTTTAAACAAAGTGTAAGATTTAAAATTTTAGAATAAATATTTTTACCCCAGAGAAGTTTCATGCAGATAAGAAGGAAATGTTTATGAATAATCTCACAGTAAGAGAACCTTTATCTCAAATGAAATTTAGTGATATTGACCTTGTCTAACACCAATATTCTGTTTGAAGCATGCTTCTGTCATAGGTTATAAATTTTTAAGGGAGGGTGGGTTGTAAAATTTCCAGTTCTTGCAGATAAACAACGTTTTTTTTTTTTTTTCCTTCACTTTGTGGGAAACTCTTATCCACAGGAAGGATTAGAGAATCACATAATTTTGGAGTTGGAAGGTATTTGAGATCAGCTTTCTTATGATCAGTTTTATTGTCAGAAATTCATTTTTTTAGGGCTTCTCATTCTTTATCTGAAAATTGTCCCAGTGCCTAGCACGGTGGGTACATAAAAGCCACTCAGTAAATGCTGCTGGATGAGTCAAGGGATCTTTTCCCTTTAATAGCATGTATCTATAGGGTACTATTATAATGTTCTCTGAATATGTTGAAATTTGCTTTTCCCAAATATAGAGCACAAGTCTGTCTCCTTCTTTTGTTTCTTTCCTGCCCTTTTATGGTGCTTTCTCAAAATATGATACTCACCTCTGAATCACCAGCTGGTGCTTCCTTGTTAGTCAGAATTATGAAGGAAGTGCCAATTACTTCATTTATTTTATCAGATAATTTATTCAGCAAATGCCCCACTATATCTGGCATTTTTTAATGGATAAGAGAGAAGACTAAGTAATAAGACTGAGATACGGGCTAAAGATATATAAGTGTGTGTTTGTATACATATATGTGTGTGTATGTGTATATATATATGTATGTGTATGTGTAGACATATATAAATCATTAGCATATAGATGGTAATTGAATCTACATTGTTTTAAAATTTTTGTTTTTGTTTTAATATGGCAATAACACTTAACATGAGATCTACCTCTTAACATAATATTAAGTTAGAGTGTAATATTGTTAACTATAGGCACAATGCTGTATAGCAGCCCTCTAGACCTTATTTATCTTGGATTACTGAAATTGCAGACCCAATGATTAGCAACTCTTCCTTGCTGTCTCCCCACTGTCCCTGGCAATCACTGTTCTGTTCTCTGTTTCAGTGAGTTTGACTATTTTGCATACGTCATTTCAATGGAAACATGCAGCAAATTTGGTATGATTAGAAACAAATGATAACCAAGAAAACACAACACTAGAAAAAATAAAATATCAGAAATATGCATTTTCTATAACACTTGTTTGTTTTTAACTATGGAGATAAAAATTAAGAGGAACGTGTCACCTTTCCTAATTTTCTACTTTAAACAAGCAATGTAGTCTTGTTGCTCTTGGGTTTGTATGTTTTTTTATTTTAACTTTTAAAATGTTTGAATGTTTTTTCTCTATATTATTACAGGTCCCTCCAGGACAAAGTCTTATGATTTATTGTATTTGTACAATTATCAATATATTATCATACCTACAACAGGCACCTAGCAACAGTTGCTGGTTGAATAAATAGGTAAATTCCATATGATATTTCAAGATTCCTAGCAAATCTGGAACACTATTCCTAACCAAGTTTGTCTTTACCTGTATCTTATGTCTGTATGAGATGTATGGGTATACAGGTATTTTTCTTACATATTTTTCAAATCAAAACTATAAAAATGAGTTATCCACCTAAATGTCTGCTAATGGCTCCACCTCCAAGGTGATGCCATGGGAGTGGTTGAATAAAATTACTGAAGGAAAATAAAAACATTACGAGGATTTTATGTCATTGAAGAACCTTAGCAGTATATAATTTAGTCCATTATTAGTGGGTTGGAAATTCAAAGATGAAAACACCATTATTGTAAAAGTCCAAATAGTCAATAAACAAATGACACTTAGAAAAGATGGATCCAAAGGTTCTAAGTAAAATAGAACATTGGAAGCAATAAATGGATCTTCAAAAAATAGGCAAATTTAATAGACAGAATAAATTGTATTTATTTTACACTAGCAACTGTTTACACATTTACTGAAATATGCAAACAAACAAACAAATTTCTTAAGGCATATTTTGGAGTGTGATACCATTTAGTTTTGCCTGTAGGTGATGGCACTGATTAGTGCCCTTTTGTCTCTCCAGATGTAGAGAAATTGTTTTAATATTTTCGCCTTCATGTAAAGAGAGTAGCACTTAGTGCTATTAAATACTTTAAAAATAAAGGGTAAACATATATCTAAATGAAGTGGGTTTGAACTAGCCCTATCAAAGAAGCTGTGGTATTTAGAAATATTTCATCTCTCCTTCCTCACTTTTATTATTAATAATATCTTCTGTGTACTTTTTTTTTTAAACCCCATCAAATGTTTTCAGAGTACAAAATTTCTAGCTCCGAAATCTTTTGAGAGTTATTATTATATTCATTTTATATCAGCCAACTTGTAGCTGCTGGAAATGAAGGGAATAAACATCTATCATTTCAGAATGTCACGGAATAGGACTGGATGCCAAGTGGCTGAAGTCCCCACCACTGCTGCAGGGTGTGACACCACCTTATTCATGCTCTTTCAAAAGTAACAAAGAAGCCCCACACAAAGGTTTCAGCTTAAATTAGGCATGGGGATATGTCTGGGTGGAGAGATTCATCTTCAAAACCAACCCTTTAATCTTCTAATTCAACCAATGCTTGCTGAATGTTACATTTATTCATGAATTTCTACCATGCTAACTGCCTGTTTGGTGTAGTGACAGAAGGTAAATGACAAATACAGATTTCATCTACTCAACAAATATGAACAAATAATTAAGAATGTAGTACAGAGACGAACCACATAGGATGTTTCATATTATGTGTATTTTAAAATAAGATCAAGTGCATTTAAATCTAAATACTCAAAGAATAGTCTTGCCCCTCTCTAAGGAGAAGGCAATGTAGAATCTGTGCCCTAAAAAGTAGGTTATTGTCTAATGAATGATGCTGTATGTTCACCAGTATCTTTGCCCATGTAAGTATAACAAAACCATCAGATGATTAGATAAAGGGGAAAAATAGACCTTAATTTCCTCCCAGATGATAAACTGTACCATAAAGAAGAACCTATAGAAAGAAGAAGCAGGAGGAGAAGGAGGACGAGGAGGAGGAGGAAGAAGAAAAAGAGGAGGAGGAGCAGGAGGAGGAGGAAGAGGAAGAAGAAAAGAAGAAGGAGAGCTGCTTCTATGTTAGCATTAACTGAATTTTACGATCACATCTCTCTGACTCTTCTTCCTCCTATGTCAGGGTTTATTTCATTCTTCTCCAAATTCAGTAAATACTCATTGCTCACTGTGGGTTAATCAGCATTTCTGAAGTGTGCTTTGAGGGCCCTGGAGTCTTCTTTCAGGGATTCCATAAGGTCCTCTCCTCCTAAAATACTTGTCTGTATAAGGACATATTTTCTTTGTATTCTTCAGATAAAACAACATATATCAGATTGAATGTAAAAGCAAATTTGAGAGTCCAGGTGTCTTCTATTAAGCGTGGCATAAAAGAAACTTATAAAAGTATAAAGCAATGTCACTCTTTCCACCAAAACAGTTTTTGTCTTGGAAAATACTTATTTTCATAAAACATAGATTAACACAAAAAAGTTAAGAAATGATAAGACCAAGTGTGCATTGCAGACTCAAGCACACATTTATTTAAAAAATTTATAAGCATTCTGTTTTCTTCAATAGATACATCTGGGTGAGAATTTCTCTTAAATCTACATGCTGTAAATGTTCAGTCTGGAAATACTGAAATCCAAATTGGGCAATAAATATCATGAGGTAAAGGTGGCTTAGAGTCGATTCTAGAGAAAAATTTTACTGGAATTCAGCATCAGCACCAGCAGAGCATAGGACCCAATACAGTTACACAGGCTTACTCTGAGCTAATTTGGAACAATGATTTCTGATACGATAACATAATTCTTGTGTCTATCAGGAAGATCTTCAGAGATAGCAGAAGAGCCCTGAGGCAGGCAATAGTCTAGGGTTGCTTGATCATTTTATCAGAGAGCTAAGAGTAGCTGTGAACCTCTGGGAATACGTATGTGCAGTTTTACAGAGTTCTGTTCTTGTCATCTGAGATCAATAGGATTGGATGTTGTCTTGAAATAAGGGTTTTCCTTGATCCATGTGCTTGAAGCAAACTCGGGGCACCAAGGAATGGTTGGTGTCTGATATGATTGGCTGTGTCCCCACCCAAATCTTACCTTGAATTATAATAATCCCCATGTGTCAAGGGTAGGGCCAGGTGGAGATAATTGAATCACGTGGGCAGTTTTCCCTATACTGTTCTCATGGTAATGAATAAGTCTCATGAGATCTGATGGTTTTATAAATGGGAGTTCCCCTGCACAAGCTCTCTTTCCCTGCCACCATGTAAGACGTGACTTTGCTCCTCACTCACCTTCTGCCATAATTGTGGCCTCCCCCAGCCATGTGGAACTGTGAGTCAATTAAACCTCTTTTCTTTGTAAATTACGCAGTCTCAGATATGTCTTTATTAGCAGCATGAGAACAGACTAGTACAGTGGCCAACACGTTTGTGCATACCTCCAGCAGTAATATCTCAAGTGTATGTTGGCTCAGACACTTTGGAGAATCAAGAAGCTCAATCATATAGATTATCTAAAATAAGTGTCACTTATCCCTGAGCCTGAATTTTGTGAATGTTGGCTCTTTTGTCCCATGATCCTCTTCTACATAAAACAACCCAAGTATCTATCCAAAATTTGTGTGAAATTTTCTTGACTTCTCATTTGGCTAGTAGTTGTCAATTATTTCAAGGATGTTCACTTGTCTTTCCTGAGAGGGCTGCTATCAGTGTTCTGGCCTACAGTGAACTTCTCTGATTTCTTGATAATTATAAAGAATAAGGAAGTAAAATTGCCTTCTACCTGCCGCATCCATGTTTCCATTTGGTGTGGGTCTTGAGGTGACCTCAGACTTTCCTGAGCTACACTACATAAGAGGAAGTCTTCATCCTTAGGCTGATGACCATCTTCTTGATACCCTCAACTGCTGTTCCTTCTGTCTGAAACATTCTCTCACTTCTTCAGTTGGCAAATTCCTATGTATCTTCTAGTTCTCCACTCAGACAAAATCTCATTTTTGATCCTCTTTAGAATAGGCAATTTACTCCTGCTCTTTCTTCTATATGAAGCCCCTGTCATGGCATTATCACATTTTACTATGACTGATAATTTAATCAATTTATTTCCCTTCTAGCTTTAAGCTCTTGAAGGTAAACATGTGTCTATGTTACCAATCCCTGGGCCCCTAGTGATTAGTCTTTAATGCTTAGTAGATAATCAACCAATACTTACTCAGCAAATGATTGTATGGTTAGATGGATGGACGAACAGTTGTTGACCCAAGTTACATTCACTAAGCAAAGACTATGAACAAGGAAGAAAGCAATGCCTTGGTTTGTAACCCAAATTTTACAATGTATACTAATGAGATTGCTATTAGTATACAATCTTTACTAACTCTTTGACTTTCTGGATACTGGAAACTTTTGAACACTTGACCTTATTTGTCTTGGCTATTTATCTTGGACTCAACATTCTGTGTCTACCAGATCCTATTGATCAGTGGAAATCTCCATTGTGATCACTCTTAGATTTTCCTAGTCCTATTGCCCCATATGTCTTAATGGGATAATATAGCACTTTAAAGTAAAATCTAATAATTATTCTCAAAAATATAAACTCTGTGCTCTTCTGTTTTCACAAAGTAAAACATCTCTGCTTTTAACTGTTCTGTAGGTTTTATTCAGCATATTTTTTGTCAGTTATCTATAAGGTACTGTCAAAATATTAAGAACATATGGTCCTGACCCCAAAGAGATGTATGTAATGGCCAAGAAATAGCAAACGTAGATAATACAAATGCTTACTGGTTGTTTCTAGGGGGCTAAAAAAAAACCTTATTTCTAAAGTTGTACATAATGAAATTCTGAAACTACTTGACTTAACATGTACAAAACTAAATAGTAGGGACAAATCCTTTATTCCATGTAGGTAAGAAATAAGCAAATGGTTTTGTTTGTTTGTTTGTTTGCTTTGAGACTGGGTCTTGCTCTGTAGCCCAGGCTAAGCAGTGCAATCTTAGCTCACTGCAACCTCTACCTCCTGGGTTCAAGGGATTCTCCTGCTTCAGCCTCCCATGTAGCTGGGACTACAGGTGCCCGCCAGCAGGCCCGGCTAATTTTTGTGTATTTTGGTACAGACAGGGTTTTACCATATTGCCCAGGCTGGTTTCAAACTCCTGACCTTGTGATCTGCCTGCCTCGGCCTCCCAAAGTGCTGGGATTATAGGCGTGAGCCACTGCACCCAGCCAAATGTTTTTAATGTAATGTGTAGAAATCTCAATTCTATATCATAAAACAAGCTAAGTAAAACCAGAGATTAATATTATTTAAACTAACCCTGGAGTTACATGCTATTTCGTATCCTCTTTTTTTGGAGTCTCTCAAACATTTTAAACTTTTCTAGTACAGATTTGGGTGAGGTATCTTTCTCCCTAAGTCTAAACTTTAACTTAGTCCAGCCATCTATCTATCTTTATACTCTTTTATCTGTCACTGACACATTCCATAAAAGGTTTTAGGAGCAAATATGTTTTTGGTATTGAAAACAGATTTATTTATTAATTCATAAATATTTTAAGCACTGTCTATGTTTCTGGCACTGCACTAAACACTAGACATATAGTAATAAACAAACCAGAAATAACCTTATGGAATGGATAGAAAAAAATCTAAACAGTTATCCTTACAATTGAAATGCTCACTTTGCCTGGGAAAACAAATCTGTAAATGAATCTTAGAATATGTTTTAGCTATCAGTATTAGAACAAAGTTCAATGGCAGTATGAAATCAGGTTTAGCTAACTTTACCTGGAAGTTCAGAGAATATGGGATGGGTAGGGATGAGGCTATACATAAAAATGTTTGGAGACCAGGGTTAGAAAATATTTTAACTGGTAAACTACTTAGAAGATAAAAGTAAAATTCTTTGTTGGTGCAAATGAAATGCTTCAGAATTCTCCCAACTTTCATTTCAGTATCTTCTTTCATACTTCAGTTTCCTGGTTGTACCTAACAAATTATTTTAAATTATGATGATTAACATTTTAATAATATAAAATCTAGTATTTAATCAAAATTTGCCATTGTTTAGAAATTGTTATGAGCTGTTGGCTTGTATTGACATAATACACTCATTCTAGGAGGGAATTAAATTTAACTAATATCCATTTGACACACGTACAAATTGAGTAGAACAGGAGTTATGTTACATGTTTAGGGTCAGATAATTAGTAACTATTGAATACAGAACTTGCATATAGAAAATTTATGTCTAAAGCTCATGCCAGCATACTTTCCACTGAGAACTAATCATTTTCAGTGTTGATGTTTCAAATAATTGGACTTTCATCTTCAATTAGAAGATAGGTAACAAGTAATTTACTACTAACACTAAATTCTGAAGTTTGTTTATAATTTTTTATCAGAGTAAATTTAATATTGTCCATTTAATATCACCCAGATCTGATTAGCTTTCTTAAATCATCTTTAGAGGCAGAGTTCTACCAAATGCTATGGGGACAGATATGTGAACATTATCATACTGGGTATCTCAGTAGAAATGTAATTAACTTCGAATGCTACTGAAAACTCATAGAAATTACTGGATTCAAAAGTGAATTTTTAAAAAAATGTACATTCAATGGAAGTATAGCATCCATTGGAAATTACTGTTGTGGTTTTATAATTTTGTGGTGAGACTGAGTTTGAAAACTACATGGAGAGCAGATATTATTGTTTCATGATTATATGTGGTATATGTATTAGTCAGGGTTCCATAGAGAGACAGAACTAATTTTATATATATATATAATATATATCCTATTAGTTTATTGAGTAATAATATGAAGGGGAGTTTACTAAGTGTTAACTTACACAATCACAAGGTCCCACAATAGGCTGTCTGCAAGTTGAGGAGCAAGGAGAGCCAGTCAGAGTCTTAAAACTGAAGAACTTGAAGTCCAATGTATGAGGGCAAGAAGCATCCAGCACGAGAGAAAGATGTAGGCTGGGAGACTAGGCCAATGTTGCCTTTTTACGTTTTTCTGCCTGCTTTATATTCACTGGCAGCTGATAGATTGAGCCCAACAGATTAAGGGTGGGTCTGCCTTCCCCAGCCCACTGACTCAAATGTTAATCTCCTTTGGCAACACCCTCACAGACATACCAGGATGAATACTTTGCATCCTTCAATCCAATCAAGCTGACACTCAGTATTAACCATCACAAGTCCAGCCCTTGTCAACTTGAACCCATACACATATCCTGAGATCATACATAACCTTCAAATAAAGACAATAATAAGGTAATTATTACGCCTAACAAAATACAACTATACAACTGGAAATGCACCAATCCCCAACCCAAATGCTATTACATAAAGTTAACAATACTTAAAAGGTGATACAAAGTCAATAAATCTTATGTCACATGATAAAGGAAAAGGAAATAAAATGAAGATATTTTCTTAGTAGAAGTGTATACATGCACAAACATGTTTTTAACAAAAGAAAGAGAAAATACTCATGACAGTTACAGTCCTCATTTTTGCAGCTGGTCACATGGTCATAGCTGATATTGATGACTACCTTCTTCTACTACCCATTCTGTATTGCCTTTGCCTTCAGCAAGCACATCAGCAGGTCCTGTTTTTCTTTTTTTCCTGGTGGAGTGACCCAAACCTTCATTCCTGAGGGGTCTGGACTATTTGTAGTCCGGCCTGAATTAGGCTGTTGTAGTTTCTCATTGACCCTAATCACAGGACATGGTAATACTAAGAGACATCCAATGGATCTCCTGTATTCCATGCATACTCTTCCTTACCTCCCTTATTGGGTAGTAGACTGATTTCATCCTAATAGTCCGGGTCAATCACCCCAGCCAACACTGTAATTCCCTTCTTAGCCTTTTGACTTAAAGGTAGGAGGAGCCCAAAGTGTGCAGGTGGCAATCTTAACTTCCAGTTTAAAGGAATCGTTGTTGTGTCTCCTGGTGGCAGCATTCCTTCCTCTGGAACTAAGACCTCAAGGCCAGCAGAACAGAATGTCACAGGTACAGGAAGCAAAAATTTTGCTAGCGGATCACTAGGAGTGATGGTGAATGATGTCACTTCCACCTCCACCCCTTGATTCCTGGACCCTTGAATCCTGGCTATGGGAGAAACAGTATCATATATTGGATGCTGATTCAGAGCATACGCAACCTTCTGGAGAACTTTGCCCCAGCCTTGCAAAGTATTGTCACCTTGTTGGCATTGTAATTGTGAATTCAAAAGGTCATTCCACCATTCTATCAATCCAGCTGCTTCAGGATGATGAAGAACATGGTAAAACCAGTTAATTCCATAAGCATGAGCCCACTGCCACAATTCTTTAGCTATAAAATGAGTGTCTTGGTCAAAGGCAATACTGTGTGGAATACCATGACAGTGGATAAGGCATTCCATGAGTCCATGGATGATAGTCTTGGCAGAGCATTGCATGCAGGTTAGGAAAATCCATATCTGGAGTAAGTGTCTATTCCAGTGAGGACAAACCTCTGCCCTTTCCATGATGGAAGAGGTCCAATATAATCAACCTGCCACCAAGTAGCTGGCTGATCACCCTGAGGAATAGTGCCATATCGAGGGCTCAGTGTTGGTCTCTGCTGCTGGCAAGTTGGGCACTCAGCAGTGGTCATAGCCTGGTCAGCCTTGGTGAATGGAAGTCCATGTTGCTGAGCCCATGCATAACGTCCATCCTTGCCACCATGGCCACTTTGTTCATTAGTCCATTGGACGATGACAGGGGTGGCTGGGAAAGAGGCTGAGTGGTGTCCACAGAACGGGTCATCCAATCCAATTGATTATTAAAATCCTCGGTCCTGAGGTCACCCACTGATGAGCACTCACATGGGATACAAGAATCTTAACAGTTTTTGACCACTGAGAGAGGTCCATCCACATACCTTTTCCCCAAATTTCTGTCACCAGTTTTCCAATCATGCTTCTTCCAAGTCCCCGAGCATCCAGACAAACCATTGGCTACAGCCCATGAATCAGTATATAATCACATATCTGGCCATTTTTCCTTCCATGCAAAGTGCACAACCAGGTGCACTGCTCAAAGTTCTGCCCACTGAGAAGATTTCCTTTCACTGCTGTCCTTCAGGATGTCCTAGAAGGTACTGTAGTGCTATAGCTGTCCACTTTCGGACGGTGCCTACATATCTTAAAGAACCATCTGTGAGCCGGCCCTTGTCTTCTCTTCCTCTGTCAACTGATCATAGGGAACTCCCCATGAGGCCATAGATGCAGGCTGGGGAAGAGAAGGGAGGGCAGCAAGAGTGGAGACATGGGCATTTGAACTGCTTTCTCATGTAACTTACTTGAGTCTTCAGAACTTGCTCAAGCCCGATCACGTATATACCACTTCCATTGGATAATGGAATGCTGCTGTGCAAGACCCACTTTATGGCTAGATGGGTCAGAAAGTACCCAGTTCATGATAGGCAGTTCAGATCATATGGTAACTTGATGGCCCATACAAGTTTCCACCAAAACCCAGTAACAGGCCAAGAGCTGTATCTCAAAAGAGAGTAGTTATCTGCAGAAAATGTCAGGGCCTTGCCCCAAAATCCTAAAGGCCTCTGCTGTGATTCGCCTGTGGCAGCCTGCCAAAGGCTCCAATCAGCATTCCTGTCTGTCAGTGACACCTCAAGCACCATTGGACCTGCTGGATCATGTGACCTAAGCAGCAGAGCAGCTTGCACATCTGGACCTGTTGCAGAGCCTCCTCCTGTTCTGGACCCCACACAAATCTGGCAGCCTTTTGGGTCACTTGATAAATGGGCCAGAGTAACACACCCAAATGTGGAATGTGTTGCCTCCATAATCCAAATAGGCCACTAGGCATTGTGCCTCTTTCTTGATATCTGTGGAAGCAAAAAGCAATCAAGGTCTCTCTGAATAAGATTATGACACAAAGCTGGAGAGTTGATATTCTTCTGAGGTAGGACAGTAAAGACACATTGCTGGTCTTTCCAGCTGAAGGCAAATTGCTTCTGGTGGGCCTTATGGACAGGAATGGAGAAAAAGGCATTTGCTAAGTCAATGACTACATACCAGGTGCCATGAGATGTGTTAATTTGCTCAAGCCATTAAACCACATCTGGTACAGCAGCTGCAATTGGAGTCGCCACTTGATTAAGTTTACAATAATCCATTGTCATTCCTCAAGATCCATCTGTCTTCTTAACAGGCCAAATGTGAGAGTTGAATGGGGATGTGGCAGGAATCATCACCCCTGCTTCTTTCATGTCCTTGATGGTGGCACTAATCTCCATAATCCCACCAGGGATGTGATAATGTTTTGATTTACTATTTTTCTAGGTAGAGGCAGCTCTGATGGCTTCCATTTGGCCTTTTCCACCATAATAGCCCTCAGCCTACCAGTCAGGGAGCCAATGTGGGGGTTCTGCCAGCTACTATGTATGTCTATGCCAATTATGCATTCTGGCGCTGGGGAAATGACCATAGGATGAGTCCAGGTACCCACTGGACCCACTGTTAGTCAGGCCTGAGCTAAAACTCCATTAACTACCTGACCTTCATAAGCCCCTACTTTAACTGGAATCAACATCAGCTCAGAGCCAGTGTCCAGTAGTCCCTGAAATGTCTGATCATTTCCCTTTCTCCAATGCATAGTTACCCTAGTAAAAGGCCAGGAGTCTCCTTTGGGAAGGATGGGAGAAAGATTCACTGCATAAATTATTAGTAATGTAGTGGGGTCCTTCCTCAAAAGGACCTGGCCTCCCCTTCATTCAAGGGGTTCTGGGTCTGTAAACTGGCTCAAGCTTGGAAATTGATTGAGAGGGCTGTGATTCTCTGTTTTTATACTGCAAGTTAGTCTTTTGTCCACTCAACCTAGAAGTTTCTTCCTTATATAAATTAAGTAGGAATGCAGTAGGCTTCCTATCAATTTCATTTCTAGGAACACCGTGATTAATTAGCCAATGCCAGAGTTCTACATGAGTCAGACTATTCTGATTGCAGCTTTATCTCTGCTGTTCATTACAGTGGCTACTTCCACCTTGCCTTTGACAGTTGAGTCCTGCCACTTGGCCCCTGCCACCTGGGGATCCAATTATTGCCATTGTATTTAATTTTGTAGTTGAGTGACTACTGTTCCCACTGTTAGATCTGACATACAGAGAAGAGCATTACAGGGCTCTTCAAAGATGCAGGTGCTGCCTTCACAAATCTATTTCACAAGCCACTGGTCAAGGGTATATCTTCTGAAACAGCTTGGATGAGTATGTCTAAAGTGACTCATCGACTCCACCGTCCCAATCTCCTTAAGCCTTTGAATCCCTTCCTCTACATTAAAACAAGGGAGATCAGGCATTTCCAGCTCACTCATGGTGGGCCATCTTTTAATCCATATTTCAGCTAACTGAGCAAATAAACTATTAGAACCTTTCTTAACTCCCAGAGCTGCAACATTATCTGCAAAGTCCCTACTTAGTGGGCCCAAATCAATAAATTCAGCCTGATCCAACTCTGTGTTCCTTCCACCATTATCCCATACCCTTAACATCCATTCCCATGCCTGTTCTCCAGATTTCTGTTTCTATAAATTAGAGAACTCAAGCAGTTCTTTTCGAGTGTAGCACACCCCCTCATGGGTCACACTCCCAACCTCACCTCTAGGGCCCCACCAGGACTTTAGTCTAGTTATAAGTCTAGAAGCAAACGGGGTGTTGGGGGTGGCTCCTGAGGAGAATCAACATTATTTTGCCTGGCAACTGCTTGGAGGAGTCATCACTATTGCTTCAGGTAGCACAGGGTTTATCTCCTCAGACAAAGGTCGAAACGCTGATGACAGCATGGGTTGGGGAGAGGATGTTGCCACTACTGGGGATGGGGAAGCTGTTTCTTCTGGCGAAAAAAGGTTCATCTGAGTTTATAGACTCCGTGTCCCCAGCTTCATCAGGATCCTCCCACATGTCCCATTTTTTTTTTTTTTTTTTTTTTTTTGAGATGGAGTTTTGCTTTTGTTGCCCAGGCTGGAGTGCAATGGCAGCATCTTGGCTCACCACAACCTCCGCCTCCTGGGTTCAAGCGATTCTCCTGCCTCAGCCTCCTGAGTAGCTAGGATTGCAGGCATGCATCACCAAGCCCAGCTAATTTTGTATTTTTAATAGAGTCGGAGTTTCTCCATGTTGGTCAGGCTGGTCTCCAACTCCTGACCTCAGGTGATCTGCCTGCCTCGGCCCCCCAAAGTGCTGGGATTACAGACATGAGGCACCACGCTTGGCCCCATTCTTTTCCAATCAATGCCCTCGTTTTAACAGGAGACACCTGGCCAAACACCTGCTCTCGTTTTAACAGGAGACACCTGGTTAGTTTTAACAGGCGACAACTGACCTTTTGTTGCAGGTCAGTCACTCGCATGATAAGAGCTTGTGTTTGTTTTTCCACAATTTCAGCTCTTTCTCTACTGGAGATAAAACTCTCACTCAGGGCAATCTTAGCAGATTTGAGGCTCAGTGTCTGCTTCTGAAGCTGGGAGACAGAATCCCTGAGTTCATCATTTTCTTTCATCACTTTGTCCACTGAACTTAGGAGCAACCAACCAACTTCATTATGTTCCTCGGTTCTCTACGTATGGTCAAAGGTATTATGTATAGAGTTACTAAACTCCTTGCTTCTCATGAGCAGTGTATCAGGAGTGTCAAATGGATTTATTTTGCATAACTCTCTAAACAGTTTATGCCAAGGACTATCAGTGTTCTCCATACTATTAGAAGTAGAGTCCTCAGCATTTTTGGGTCTTATATTATGCAGCCAACTCCAGAAAGCCCAAAACCAATTAAAGAACTCCATCCTTAACATTCTGTCCCTCTAGAACCACTCCTGGTACCAAAATCTGTATTAGGGTTCCCTAGAGGGACAGGACTAATAGGATGTGTATATTTCTCATTAGTCTTTTTGTGTTTGTGTATCATTGCACCAATACTATGCTATCTATTGCAGAAGTTTAAAGTCCGAGATTTTGTTGTTTCTCTTCAAGATTTTCTTGGCTATTATGGATTCTTGTGATTTCCATATAAAAGTGAGAATTAGGTTTTAAATTTCTACAAAGAAATTCTCTTGGAATTTTGATCCAATTTTGTACTTACTCTATAGATCAATTTGGAAATAAACAACAATTTGCTGGTAGTGTGTCTTCTGATTCATAAACATAGCTACCAGAATTTTAGGTCTTTAATTTCTCTCAATAATACTTGGTAGATTTCTGTTTAGAGCTCTTCATTTCCTTATGTTAGATTTATTCTCAGTAATTAGATGCTTTATGCCATGGTGTGTAGTATCATTTTTTAAAGATTTCATATTCTAATATCATATTGCTATTACATAGAAATGCAATTGATACTTGTAAAATAATCTTGATTCCAACAAAAGTATCAGCAAATTATTTTATTATTTCTAGTAGTTTATCTATGGATTCATTTGAATTTTAACATACACAATTGTATCTATGAATAATGAGAAATGTATGTCTTCATTTCCAATCTCTATATAATTTATTTATTTTATATATGTGAATTACCATTTATACGTATATATATATTTCACATAAAGATATCTCTAATTCCACATTACTATATTTTAAATATTGTACATTTTTAGGTTGAGGAAATATCCTTGTATTCCTACTTTGCTGAGAGTTTTTTTTATCATCAGTGGGGGTTGAATTTTGTCAAATATTTTATTCTGCATATATTGAAATGTTCATATTATTTTTCTCCTTTAAAACCTTATTGTGTTGAATTACATCGGTGGATTATTGAATGTTGACATAAATTTGTGTTCCTTGGGTAAGACCCACCATTTTGTGATTTAGTATATTTTTTGTGTATTATGAGATTTGATTTGCTAATATTTTATTGAGGGTTCTCTTTCTTGTAAGATTTTTCCTATCAGAGTTATGCTTGTTTTATTAAACAAGTTGGAAAATATCACCTCCTTAACCCAGAAAAATTCCCTTGTAAGAGAATTGTTAGGCAGAAAGAATTGTTTTTATATCTGGAAATCTTTCAGATTCAAATTCTCCAGGCTAATACACGTCCTTCAAAAGTTGGTTATACACTTGCTTTTCTCCTGTTCCTCCCCCAACCTGTCCTAGGAAGGGTTTGTCATGGTACATCCTAGCGTTTTAGATTCCTTTTGTCTTCAGATCTTCAATGACTTTAAAGAAAATCGTGCATTATTTGTTTTATTTAATTGATTTCTCAGCAGTTTGATGGATATGAGGTTTTTTTTTATCTCTCTGTTATTATAATTAATACTACTTCTTAATCAGAAGTTGAAGTCTTAGTTTCAGTTATACTTTTTGGGTTCCTTTTGAGGGGCTCTTGTAGTTGCCAGTTCTTTGCCAAAATTCTTTCCATCTTGTCATTTTATTTATTGAATGTATTTGAAATTATACAAATTATACAGTTATTTGAAAATCATTAGACAACTCCAGTATCTGGATCTCCTCTAACTCTATTCTACTGTCTGGTTTTTCACTTGCACGTGGTCAATTGTGTTCGTTTACATGCTTGCTGTGGCAATTATTGAGCTGTAATTTCTCAGTCTGAATTCCAGTTCTATACTTTGCCCTGGGGGTGAGAATCTGCAAAATCATTTCTAATTTGCCATTGGCTTCCTGTTAGGATCTGCTAATAAAGAACACGTGAGGGAGACTAGAAGGTTGGAGAAGGCAGAAGGGATGTTCTCTTCCTTTTTTCATGTTCCTATAAGTATTATCTTAACAATGCTTTTTTTCACTCCAGGGTAGGTGTTCATTTAAGTAGCAGCAAAGGATTCCAGTTTTCAGTTTTTCAGACAGACACAGAATCATCCCTTTTGAGGCTGCTCAGCATTACTTCCTGGAGAAATCCGGGTTTCAACCTCTCAAGAATCCTCTTTCAAGCTCAGCGATACCAGCAGCTAAGCAGCAAACGCCTCTTAGTGTCTCCAAATGTATCTCTGAGAGTCCTCTCTTCCAATCTCTGCTTTAATATTTCTAACCTCTTTCCCTTCCTCCACCAGTTGTAAGTGAAGAAGTTGCTTCTGCATTTGCTAACTTCGTGATACTTCAGTGTTCTTTTCTTTTCTTTTTTGCCCTTTCGTCTATTTTCTTTTCCTTCTTTTGTTCTTTTCTTCTTTCTTCTTCTTTTTTTTTTTTTTTGAGACCGAGTCTCGCTCTGTCCCTGAGGCTGGAGTGCAGTGGTGCAATCTCAGCTCTCTGCAACCTCCGCCTCCCGGGTTCAAGCAATTCTCCTGCCTCAGCCTCTTAAGTAGCTGGGACTACAGGCACCCACGACCATGCCCAGCTAATTTTTGTATGTTTAGTAGAAACAGGGTTTCACCATATTGACCAGGCAGGTCTGAAACTCCTGAACTCGTGACCTGCCCACCTCGGCCTCCCAAAGTGCTGAGATTTCAGGTGTGAGTTACTGTGCCTGGCCATTTCTTCAATTTTCATTGCAATATTATTTATATTAAATTATTTCTACTAAAATACATTGCTTGGTTTCTGTTTCCTAACTGAATCCTGACTGATACACTTTGTTACTTCTTTAACGAATGCTAGACATTCTGCATTTCATAGTTTAGAGATAAAAGTGGAAGCAGGACTTTTGCAAGGGGTAGTACTTTAATCCCATCGTGATTTGAGCTGTTTCAAAGCTAAATTTGAGTCTTGTAGAACCTAGTCTGTATCTGGTTAATACTTATCTTTACAATACAATCCTTCTGGGCCCCAATTAAATCTCATTTGTAAGCAAAGACTCCTCTTTTTTGACAGCTCCTGAACTCCCATTTTCACCCCCAGACCTGTCAGAATGCCAATACTCTCAGCTTCCACTTTATGCTTAGATTTGTAGCCTCTCAGCTGTTGTTTTAAAATCAGCAACTGCCTCAAAGAGAAATGCAGTGCCAACTGTTAGGCTCATCATTTTAGGCTTTCCTGCTTTCTGGAATGTTGGCCCTAAAAATTCTCACTTCCTTTTTAGCTCTTCTATGACTTCAGAAAGATTTTAGAGAATTTTGTCCAAGTCGTTCAATTTTTCTCAGTGGGAAGTTTAGATGAGCTGAGAACCCTGTCCCCTTTCCAACGCCAAAGGGAAATTTAACAAGTCCTATGGTTTTTCAGCTGTTCCATTCCACTTCCTTTAATAACATTATTCCCTAACAATGGTATCAGGTGAAATTAGGAGACTTATCCCCAGACTCCATCATGACTTCCTGCTCCGTCATTTTCAATAATATTCTCTTTAAAGAATGTGAATGAAAACTTCCATCTAGATATCAAATTTTCTTCAAGTTGGACTGTTAGAAAGCAAGTTGATTAAGAACTCACGTTTCCACTACTCTTGCATCAAGGAAGAGATCAAGCAGTGATATCAGAGGCAAAAGTCTTCTTTGTTTTTACATGGAGTGTCATAAATTACAGATTTGCAGGGATTTATCATCATCACCATAACTTCTAATTATAAATTCAAAAATGACATGGAGATTTAAGTTGGCATTATCCATACAATGTAACAAATGAGCATTTTAAAATGATGTTGGAGGAAAAGTTTTAAATTATACAGAATCAAATATGAAACATATTCTGGGTAAAGTACAGAAAATATATGATATCATGAAATCTCAAGAATATATTTTAAAATCATAGAACAGAATAATGGCCTATTTATTTATTTATTTACTTATTTATTTTGAGACAGAGTCTTGCTCTGTCACCCAGGCTGGAGTGCAGTGGTGCAATCTTGGCTCACCGCAACCTCTACCTCCCGGGTTCAAGCAATTCTCCTGGCTCAGCTTCCTGGGTAGCTGGGACTACAGGTCCATGCCACCATGCTTGGCTAATTTTTGTATTTTTAGTAGAGATGGGGTTTCACCATATTAGCCAGGCTGGTCTCAAACTCCTGACCTCATGATCTGCCAGCTTGGGCCTCCCAAAGTGCTGGGATTATAGGTGTGAGCCACCGCGCCCGGCCTAATCACTTCTTAATAAGAAACATGGTGCAAATTTTCTTTTCTTTTCTTTTCTCTCTTTTTGAGACAGGGTCTTGCTATATTGCCCAGGCTGGCATACAGTGGTGTAATCTCGGCTCACTGCAGCCTCAATTACCTAGGCGCTAGTCATTCTCCCACCCCAGCCTCCAGAATACCATGACCGGCTAATTATTTTTTTTGGCTTGTTTGTTTCTTTGTTTTTCTAGAGATGGGGTCTCACTGTATTGCCTGTTTGGTCTTGGACTTCTGGGCTCAAGCAAGCCTCCTGCCTCAGTTTCTCAAAGTGCTGAGATTATAGGCCTGAGCCACTGCGCCTGGAAAAAACCCATTATTTTTTATTGTCCCACTTTTCTATAGTTTCCCAATATCTGTAATAAGCATGTGCAACTGTGATAATCAGAATATGATTTTGAAAGAGAGTAAGAGATCAGTATGCATTCCATAAGATTGTGTTATTTACATTAAATTACACAAGAAAATTTTTTAATGAAAAAAATCAAAAGAAAGTAGTACAACTAGTTTCTTTTCATATTATTAACTCACCGTCTATTTAGCCTATTCAATTGGTATCAGCCTCATTAACAATGTTCATATCCTCTCTATACCTATCTACACACCTTGCAGCTGTCTTCATCATAACTTCTTCTCAGGGATTTCTGAGAATATACCAATCTATTTGCATTAATTAGACTTAGTCTTCTGAAAGCCCCCTTAAGACAGACACAGCAAGCTAATTGTGAAGGTGATGTTTGTTGGCAAAAGTAGAAAGCCCATAATTCTTTGGGGTGAGGGTATAGAACATTGTGGGCATTCTGGAGAGCAACATGGTGGTACTTAGTCACAATCGGCGTGCACATATCCTATGACACAGCTGTCCAAGCTTTACACAGGTTCACAAGGAGACATAGATCAGTATGTGCAAAGTTGAAGGCAATACACTATTAAAACAAAGAATAACCATAATGTGGTAAATGCAAACTATGAAATATTCTGTTGAAGGTAGAAGTAAAGATAATACACACACATACACACAGTCATGCACATACAATAAAAATTAATTATCCTAAAAACAGTGCTGAAAATACAAAACTGATGAATAGAAAGAATTCTATAATATTATATAAAATATTTTAAAACTTTAATAAAATAATTATATAAAATATAGATATAAAATAATTTAAAAACATAATTAAAATTAAACATGTAAAAATATTTCCCCAGATATATGCAATTTTCCAAAAGATATGTAAAACATTCAACAGAATATATTTTAAACTCATTAAAACAGTGACCTGTTTACCTGGGAGAAGAATAAATGCTGGAAATGAAGAACATGAGAATAATTAATAAGTAAAATCATGGAAGAACCGATTGATTACTTTATCTTGGAAACTAAAGAAATATGAGTAACTTTTCATCTGTGAAACATTTAAAAGAAAATAAAAAATGAACTCTTCTGAATCAACAAACCAAAACAACAAAAAAATTAAGGAGATTTGGCTATATCACAATTCTCAATAGGCCGAAGGCAAGCTATTTTGTGTGTGTGTGTTTTTTCAGTGCATTTTATATTTGGTTCCAGAGTTTGGTTCTTTTAATTAAAATATGTTCCTGCTATTTTGAGTATGTTAGGTAAAGATAGTGTGACTTATTCTCAAAATATAGGTTTTTTTTAAGCGCCAGATTCCTCTAAATTATTATAAGCAATAGCTTCTCTTTTCAAATTAATCTTGGATATTATTTTAAAAACATTTTTTTTTCCAAGCAGCAACACAAATCACTGAACACAATGTTCAATTGTAAGTAATTATATTTATTCAGAAGGAAGTTGTGTGAAAATTTTCCTTTGGTTTCTCACTTGAATGACACAGCTAGAACACAGCAACTACAGTTGAGGCCAGACCCCCTTCTTTCGTATTTATTAAGCAGTAGCCAAACCTGCCCCAGTATCTCTGATTATCACTGCAGTGTCAGGATCACAGCCCCTAGTTACTTTGTGCAGGTTGCTTATTGTCCAAATGTGCAAAGCCAAGAAGGTAATAAGGACTGAAATGCAGCCTGAACTCTGTTAACCTAGCTATGTACACATGGGCTATCTTCTTCCAGAGCAGGAATACTGATCTTTAATTCATTAATAGAGTCCATATGGACTAGCAGTGTTTTTATTAGTCCCTCACTTCAGCCCCATCTCTTTGTACTCCCTGTTCTTCTGATTTCCTTATAGTCCATACCTGCTACCAGACTGGGGAGAGGAGAGAAGAATCTATAGTACCTTTCCTCCTTCCCGTGGAGGGTGTAGGTACTTCCCTTCATCCAAAGCCAAGTGAGTGGGGAGTCCAGATTCTACAAATGAGTGGAAATTTGGGTGTCTACAAAAAGGACATGCTGACATCTCACCCCCTTTCTGCTAGATTATTCAGCTATGGAGTCTGCAGGCATAGAAAGGAGAGAGAATGAATCTTAATTTCCTGGCAGAGCCTGGCATTTATTTACTGGAGTTTGGGGAGAGTTTCCAAAGAGACAAAAGACTGCTTCTCACCCTGGAGAAATTTGGAGACAGAGTTTCCCAGATCAACAGAAAAATTTGGAGTCATTGGACTGCACACATAGGAAGAAGACTGGAACTCATACCCAATCTTGTTTCCATGGCAAAGAGTTAAATTAAGGTGGATTGCTTTTTAACAATCAGAGCCTAGCTCTAGAACCAAAGTAGAGTAAATCCAAACCAAAGTCAAACCACAGAGGTGATGCATAATAATGTGGTGGCAGGAGCAAGAGCCATTCCGCAAATGAAAACCTGGATGATGTTAGCAAACGGATGTGTGAGGAAATGGATGCTAGAGAGAATGCCTGAATTCTACCCTTAGAAGATACAGAACACATCTCAGCAGTCCCCTGTGCCTTCAAGTGAAGTGAAAACTCTTGAATAGAACAAGAAGAAGGGCTGTGAGGTTGCCCACTGGGCTTCTGAAAGTGATGGAAACCCCTTTGAGACACGGAGGGGGAGAGAGAGAGAGAGAGAGAGAGAGATAGAGAGAGAGAGAGAGAGAGAGAAAGTGGGTTTGTGGAAATCTCACTGTTGAAAGGAGATACAGTCTTTGTGTGCTTAATAGTGGCGGGAGCCAGAGTGAAACTTAATTCCTACCTCAAGAAAACTATTCACGTACTTGCAGAAATTACCACATTGGTAAGTAACATCAGCAACAAATGGAATTAACCTGAGTCAGAGTAAGATGGGATGCCTCCCCCACCAATACCTTTCTTTTCTACTCCCTCCTGTCCCCTGCTTACACAGATGGCTAGACATAGAAGTGGGAGGAGAGAGGAAATATTCCAGAACCAAACATTTCTCTAAGGTGTTAGAGTGTGAGAATCTAAAATCAAACCACATATACTCCAAGTTCTCGAAAGTGAGGCCTTTCCTGGGGGTGGGTGATATGAGACTGAAGTTCTGGGCTCAGTGACTTTTCTAATAACCTAAAACCAGAGGAGTTACCTAATATATCGTTAAGGAATCCAAAAAGAAGTTTGACAGAACATGATTGTACACAGGGACTGAAGACAGAATAATTAAACCATTTTGTTTTACATTTTAAGTTAAAAGGTGCAACAACATGGGAAATATCTAGTTATTATAGGGTAAACCTGTAAATACTTCCCCTTCCTTAAGAAGAGACACAGAAAAATGGAGCTGCTGTAAATTTAAAGGCTATGTATTATATTAGAGGGGATTTCTGGCCTTTAAAAGCTTTTCTGTCAGCTGTTTCCCTTGAGAAGGCCCTTTAAAGGATTGGCGTGTAGGAAGCATGAACCACTTTTCAATCCTTCTGCCATTTGTTTGTCCAACAAGGATTTTTCATCACCCTCTGTGCAGGCCTTTGCAATAGATGTCATGTGGGTTGGTTGAAGTGGAGAAGAAGAGATTCAATATAACAGATAAAGGTTCTCATAGAGAGACTGTGGTGCAAAGATTCAAAACTGAACCAAAAGCCAATGTTCTATCAGTGACAAAGAAACAAGTTCCAAATAACAAGAATGAATGATAACACTTGTATTAAAGCCTGTCAACAGTATATGAAAGCTTTTAGAATAAATGCAAGTTATTCCCACTTGCATGATCTGGCCCTTCTATCTAATTATCTTCCTTTTTCAGGGTCAGAAAATACAAATTTTAATATTTTGATAATCATGGATTATCTTGCATTCATTTTAGTTCTTGAAAATATTACTTATCTCCATTATGTTTTTGGCACCCCTTAAAATTTGTACCTGATGTGTTGATTACCCTGGTTCCTGCCCTGGGAAGGAGAAGCATTAATGAAATTTTAAAAATCCATAGTCCATATTTGATCTTCTGTTCTATTCTGAATACAACTTAGGAAGTAAAACAATGTTCTCTAGTTCCAGAGATCCCTGACCTCTGTCTCCTATGGTTTCCCAAGGCCATGGTGTGTGGAATTGAACATTTCACAATCTAAGGGAGACAGCACAACTTTATAGTTTCTTTTTTGTCTGGCTGCTTTGAAGAGTTTCTCTTTATTTTAAGTCATTTAGTTACATTATGCCTCAATAAGATTTTCTTCTTGCTTCCTACTAGGGCTGGTTGAGCTTCTTGAATCTACAGGTTTATAGCTTTCATCAAACCTAGAAAAATTAAAGCCATTATTTATTTAAAACATTTTTCTGAACCCCAACTTCTCATCAGGGACTCCAGCACTTCAATTACACATATATTGGGCTACTTGAAGGTTCCCCGATGCTCTGTTCATTTGTGTTTTCAGTCTTTTTTCTCTAGGGTTTTATTATGAATGGTTCTATTGCTATGCCTTCAACTTCACTATCCAATTTTATTTAGTGTTGAACCCACTGTTTATCCTACCCAGTGTATTTTTAATTTCAAACATTGCAGTTTTCATCTCTAGAACTTCTATTTAATTACCTAATTAAGCTACTTTCTTCCTCTTCTGCTCTATTCTTTCTACAATGGTCTTAAGGTCCTTCTTAGAAAATGTTAAGCTCTTTTCTGCTTTAAGGCTTATCCTTGATGTTTATGCGACTCAAAACACTCTTACTGGGCTTCAAAACATGGTCAACCCACCTCAACTTTCAGATAGAGTGACTAGCTCATTCCAGTTGACCTCGGACTTCCCCAGTTCTAGCACTTAAAGTCTCACTCCTGAGAAACCCCTTAGTGCTAGCAACCCTGGATGATTAGCCACCCTACCTTGAGGCCTCTTGAGCCACCCTACCTTGAGGACTTTAATTAACATTAAACCTTTAATGGTTTAATGTTACCTCCCCAGAGAGTCATTACCTCAGCACCCTAAGTGGCCCCTGAATACATAAATATAAATTAAATGATAATGGAAAAAAAAAAAAACTCCAAGAGAAATCAGCTGTAATAAAAGCAAAAAGACAAATGAAATATGGAAAATCATAACATTTGCATTTTTGTCACAGACAAGAGTTAACATTTTAAAAAATTAATAGAACAAACAAACAAACAAAACTCAACTACCCTGTAGGATGATGGGTTAAAAGGTGAACACAGTTTATAGAAAAAAAAAAAACCTGAAAGGACTCTTAATCACATGAAACCATGCTCAACCTCACTTACATAAAAGAAATGCAAACTAAAACTTTAAAACAGTGTAATTTCTCACCTATTGGCTCTAATTCAAAAGTTTGACAGGATACACTATTTGTGAAGTTATGGGGAAACAGGTATTCTCATACTTTAATGGTACAACATTTATGATTGAGAATTTGGTGATTTTTAGCAAAATAACATATATATTTCCTCTTTGACCTGGTGATTCCACTTTTCAAAATTGATTCCAAATATACATAGGTAAAATTATAAATGCTATTTATGGAAGGAGTATTAGTAACAGCAAAAGTTTAGATGCATGATTACAGCTGGTGAATAAATTGTCAAACCAAAAATTTTTGAAAGTGAACATCAGATGTCATTTCTGAAGCAGTGTTCAATTAAAATAACCACCACTGTTTAGGTAGGTTACCAAATGTTGTGGCAAAAACTAAACTAAGTCCTGGGTAAAAAATGGAAATTTATTTTTATGTAACCTTTTGCCTGCTACTTGCTGGATAAGAGAAGACTGGGGTCAGTTTCAAATTTCAAAAAGTTCTTCGATTCCTCTTCTACCCAAGCAAAACAGTGGTGTATGATAAAATGGGAAATAGAGGTTTCTAGCCCAAGTCTCACTGCCTTTCTCTCTCATACATGCAGAATTTAATATAATATTTGAACCAGAATTCCCATCTGGAAATAAAGCCATCTCTAGAGCAGGAAAGTTATCAGAATATTAAAACTGGGCCAGATGCAGTGGCTCACACTTGTAATCCCAGCACTTTGGGAACTTGAGGCAGGAGGATTGCTTGAGGCCACAATTTGAGGCCAGCCTGGTAACATAGCGAGACCTTGTCTCCACAACAAAAAAGTAAAAAAAAAAAAAAAAAGCCAGGCATGGTAATAAGTGCCTGTAGTCCCAGCTACCTGGGAGGCTCGGGTGGGAAGATTGCTGGAGCCCTGGAGATCAAGGCTGTAGTGAGCAGTCATCGTGCCACTGCACTCAAACCTGGGTGATAGAGCGAGACTGTCTCAGAAATAAAAGAATGAATGAATGAATAAATAAATAAATACTGAAGGGAATTTAGAGAGATTATGAAGTGTTTTATAACTAATTTTATGAAACCACTAAATTTTTAAAAGAGGAAATTGAAGCCCAGGGAAATCAAATATTTTTTATAAGGTCACATAGCTAGAGTTGCAGCCAGATGGATTTCGGTGGGATCAATAGTTAGCTAGCAGGCTAAATACCAGTACTACCTAATATTAGGAAAATGCTATCAAAATGGGGCAAAATAATGAGGAGATGGGCGTAGGTATAATATGAAAGCTCACCAAAGATTCACTGACCTCATAGCTTATTTCAAACTGCAAGAAGTAGTTTATTTCAAATTACTTTTTACCTGGACTCCCAATCTTTAGCTCATCTCAAATGTCTTATATGACAACAAATGTACATTCATAACCTTGTCATTCCCAGCTGTAGACTGTATCTTTCATATTCTGAATCCATGTATAGCTACCTCTAGGCTCTGCTCATTTTTTCCATCTTTGTTTAATGAGTGACACATTTGGAGGCAGAATGGACATGCACTTGTGACCTTTCCAACACTCATTTCTACTCAACTCCATTTTATTTCTCCCACATCACTGAGGTACAATGACAAATAAAAATTGTATATATTTAAGGTGTACAACCTGGTGTTTTGTGATGTATATCTATCTATATCTATATTCTGAATTGTTCATCACAATCAAATCTATCACCTCACACATAGTTACCATTTTTTTTTTTTTTTTTGGTGAGAACATTTAAGATCTACTCTCTTAGCAAATTTCAAGTACACAAAAGAACATCATTAACTGTATGCATATTAGATCTCCAGAATTTATGCATCTTGCATACTGAAATTGTATACCCTTTGACCAACATCTCTCCATTTCCCCCTCCATCCAGCCCCTGGCAAACACTATTCTACTCTCTGCTTCTATGAGTTTGACTATTTTAAAATACACATTTAAGTGAGATGAGACAGTATTTGTCTTTCTGTGCCTGGCTTGTTAGCCTAATGTCCTCCACACTCATCTACATTGTCACAAATGACAGGATGTCTTTATTTTTAAGGCTGAAAAATATTCCATTGTACATAATACCACATTTCTTTATTCATCCATAGAAGAACATTTAGATTGTTGACATGTCTTGGCTATTGGGTATAATGCTCCAATAAACATAGGAGTACCGTTTTTTCTTTGAGATTTCAATTATTTTGAATTATACCCAGATGTGAGATTGTTGTATCAAATAATATTTTTTAATTTTTTAAATAACTTCCATATTTATTTTCATAGTGATTACATTAACTTACATTCCCACTAACAGTGTAAAAGTTTCTTTTCTCTACCTCCTTACCAATACTTGTTTTTCCTTCTTTCTTTCTTTTTTCTTTTTTTGAAGATAGTAATTTTAATAGGTGTGAGGTAGTATCTCATTGTAGTTTTGGTTTGCATTTTCCTGATGATTAGTGATGTTCAACATCTTTTCATATGCCTAATGGCCAATTGTATGTCATTTTATTTGAGAAATGTCTAGTCATGTACTTTACCTATTAATCAGGTTATTTGTTTCTTGTTATCAAGTCGTAGGAGTTCCATATATATTTTGGATATGAACATCTTATCAGATATATAGTTTGCAAATATTTTCTTCCATTCCATAGGTTGCCTTTCATTTTGTTGATTTTTTTCACTATGCAGAAACTTTTTAGTTTGATATAGTTTCAGTTGTCCATTTCTGTTTTTGTTGCCTGTGCTTTTAGCATAGCCTTCAAGAGAATTTTGCCCAATCAGATGTTTAGAAGCTTTTCCCCTATGTTTTCCTTTAAGAGTTTTATTGATTCAGGTTTTAGATTTAAGCCTTTGATCTATTTTGAGTTGATTTTTGTACATGATGTGAGGTAAGTGTCCCATTTCATACTTTTACATCTCAACATTCAATTTTCCCAATATCATTTACTGCAGAAACTATCTTTTCCCCATTTCATACTTCATTTTCTATCTTCACTGGGATTTTTCTTCAGGGAATGATCACTCCACATCACTGCATAGCGCTTACTTGGTTGATTTTAGGTAGGATTTACTCTGCTCTGGTTCCTGAACTGGGCTCTAATGCATTCAACATTAATTAGGCCTTTGTCATGGGGACTGGTAAAGAAATGGTCGTTAACATTGCTTGAATCTAATCAGTACATGATATTTCTTTAGTCACAATGATTGGATATGAAAATGCAATTTAAACTACAATGGTTCATCAGATCTAAGTCTAGGACTTGTGTTTGTGATAGTCTCTCTCTCTTTCTTATTTTTCTTTCCTCCCTCCCTGCCTCTCTTTCTCTCCTGGAAGCTATTGATAGTTATGTTACGATATAGAATGAGAAGTAATTAGCACAAACGAAGGCACTGCAGAAAGTGAAGAGTTAGAAAGAAATAAAGTTCTTTTTGATATGCTAAACCACTAGAGCAAACCATCATACCTACCTACTGACATTTGTACTTAACTGTTTATAGGAACCAATAAATTCTGTTATTGTTCAAGTCAATTTTAGTTCAATTTTTAATATGAAACTAAAAGCATTGAAATAAATAGTGGAGGCAATGTGATTTCAAGGAAAAAATGTCTCATCATTGGAAATAAGCAGACCCGGATTCTACTCCAGTGACCAACTGTGAGACCTTGGGCCTGTCATTATAACTTCATATGTACTACATTTTCCTTAGCTGTAAATTTTGTAATCTAATATTTGCCTTGCTTAATATTACATGGTATTGTGAATATCACATGAAATAATTATTTTCGGTTAGGAAGACCTGAAAACTGTGCAATTGAATCATAGGTGATATTATTACCATGAGAAGATCTTGCAGCCATCAACATGCTTATTATAGTACATTGCTTTCTTCCTTTTTCTGAATTGCAAGTTGACATGAATAATTCATCAAGATTTGCCCTTCCAGAAAACACTTGATGAAAACAGGAGTGGAAGTTTCTATAGCAAAGTGGATGTTATTAGGCTGCTTAATATGAGTATTTATAGCCAAATTGTTTCCCAATTGACTTTGCAATCCTCATTTGTGATTTGTAATTATTGGTGAATAATTGCAATTATCATCTGCTTAATGAGACAATAATTCCCCCTCTCTCTCCCTATCTTTATTTGCCTTTTAGTAAAGCCCTGCATTCACTGCTGTGTATGTCACAGAAAGTCATTCCATCAGAGAGCTGAATCCCTATGAAATACTCAGAATGCCACACCCCAAGAAAAGAAGGGTCCCAAGTGTGAAGTAGAACAATATATATAAACTAGTTTGTATGTAATCTTCCTTCTTTCTGATACATGCACAAACCGAACTTTTATGATTGAACTGGATATACATGGTGTGTTTATGTGTTCATATGTTACACACATATAAAGCACCTTGTAAGAAAAAACTAAATAATACAAATAGGCTCTATTATCAAGACAGTTGTATTTACTTAGATTTTATGACAGCAATCTTTTAAATCGAGACCCAGGTTTCTCTGGTTACCAGATGGGAATCACATATCATTCTGTCCTGATGGTCCCCATGTATCATAACCAAGTTGTCTCCCAGTTGGTCACACTCATCATTGAGCTCCTGCAGTGTGGCGTATGGAGCTTGAGATTTGAATGCGGTTGGATTTCCATTTTTATCCTGGGCATGCCCAATGTTACAGAGCCACCAGGTATTAAAGCACATCTCTCTGAAGCACAAATTCTCTAAATTTTAAATGGAAATCATCCACCCATCTTGTTCATGGGTTGTTTGGGGGAATTAAATGAGATGAAGTTACAAAAGCACCATGTCCATTTCATATTACCTCGTAACACCATTTATCTCCTCACTGCTTGTCCCCTCTTTTCCTCATAGTTCCACCCAGGAGAGGAAATGTCTGTGTCTCACCCTCTTTTAAGATGTTAAAAATAATGAAGAGCTCAGAATTAACTTTACACTTATACAGTTAGCTGATCTTCAGCAAGAGTTGCCAAGAATACACAATAGGGGAAAGTCATCTTTTCAACAAATAGTGCTGAAAAAAAGGATATCCACATGCAAAAACTGAAATGGGACCCTTATCTTGCATCATATGCAAAGGAAAATCCAAAATGGTTTAAAGATTTAGATATAAAACCCGAAAGAGTAAAACTCCTAGAAGAAAATGTACAGGAAAAGCTTGTTGACATTGCTTTTGGCAATGATTTCTTTGGTATGACAGCAAAAGCACAGGCAACAAAAGCAAAATGAAAAGTGGGATTACATCAAACTAAAAGCTTCCACACAGCAAAGGAAACAATCAACAGAATAAAAAAGCAACTGTTGAATGAGAGAAAATATTTGGAAACTATATATCTGATGAGGGGTTAATCTCCAAAATATATAAGAAACTCCTACAATTAAGCAACAAAAAAAGATTTTAAAATGGACAAAGGACTTCAATAGACTGTTCTCTAAAGAGAACATACAAATGGCCAGCAGATATAGGAAATGATGCTCAACATCACTAATCATCAGGAAAATACAAATAAAAATCACAATGTGGTATCATCTCTTACCTGAAAAATAGCTAGTATAAAAAATGTTGGCCAGGTGCGGTGGCTCACACCTGTAATCCCAGCACTTTGGGAGGCCGAGGCGGGTGGATCATTTGAGGTGAGGAGTTCGAGAGCCTGGCCAACATGGTGAAACCCCGTCTCTACCAAAATACAAAAATTAGCTGGGCATGGTGGTACATGCCTGTAATCCCAGCTACTCAAGAGTCTGAGGCAGAATTGCTTGAACCCAGGAGATGGATGTTGCAGTGAGCCAAGATCACGCCACTGCACTCCAACCTAGGTAACAGTGAGACTTCATCTAAAAAAAAAAAAAAAAAAATTAAAGACAACAAATGTGGCAAGGATGCAGATAAACTGAAATCTTTTTACACTGTTGATAGGAATATAAAATTGTACATCCTTTACAAAAAACAGTATAGTGATTCCTCAAAATAATTATTGTGTTTTTGACCGGGCATGATGGCTCACACCTGTAATCCCAGCACTTTCGGAGACCAAGGTGGGCAGATCACAAGGTCAGGAGATCGAGACCACGGTGAAACCCTGTCTCTACTAAAAATGCAAAAAATTAGTCGTGCATGGTGGCAGGCACCTGTAGTCCCAGCTACTCGGGAAGCTGAGGCAGGAGAATGGCGTGAACCTGGGAGGCAGAGCTTGCAGTGAGCTGAGATCATGCCACTGAACTCCAGCCTGGACGACAGAGCGAGACTCTGTCTCAAAAATAAATAAATAAATATAATTATTATTGCTTTTTTTTTTATAAAGGTCATGCATAATCATTTGTTTTTATATTTTGGTATGTTCTCCTACATTTTCTATAGCCACACTGCTCAGAAGGAGAGAGCAGAGGTTCTCAAACTGGGCAGTGAAGACACTGACACATTGTTTACTGTATCCACATATGAAACTAGAAGAAATGATGTTTAAGCAGTACAGATTTTTGTATAATGATGTTAATTATTGATCAACTTTGGAATTTGAAGTTACCAAACATTCATGGAACATACACAGATTCAACTGTGTATATATGCCTGGTTAAGAAAGTAGAATCAAAAATTAAGATAACACATGGACACAGAGAGGGGAACAACTCACACTGGGGCCTTTTGGACGGTAAAGGGTGGGAGGAGGAAGAGGGTCAGGAAAAATAACTAATGGCTACTAGGCTTAATACCTGGATAATGAAATAATCTGTACAACAAACCCCCATGACACAGGTTTACCTACAAACAAACCTGCACATGTACCCCTGAACTTAAAAGTTTTTTAAAAAGAAAAAAAAATTCAAAATTTGTAATCAATTTTGTCTGCTGTTTTACTCATTACTCTTAACTCAGTTACGGCCCAGACTGGACATAAGTCTGTAGATGAGAATATCCTCTTGGCATCCATTCCCAAGAGCCTTGGTAGTGTGAGGATCCTTCCACTGTACTTATTATTCCACCGTTTTCCTGACCATAAAGAGTTGCATGAGGGAGATCTTTGTGGTCATGGAATAGTTCTGTATCTTGATTGCCGTGGCGGTTACAAAAATATTCACGTGATGAAATGACTCGCATTATACCCATGTCAAATTCATGGTTTTGAGATCACACCATAAGAAGAAGAAATGGACATTTTATTTTATACAAATTGTCTTGATAGCAAAGTAGCTATTTCATTTGTTCTTAGTTTCTGTTCTAACACAGTAGGAGAAAAAAATCTAGCGCTGTTTGAATTTAAAAAATTTTAATTGAAATAATTATAAACTCACAGATAATTGCAAAGATAGTACAGAGAGGCCGCATGTATTTTCACCCTGTTTTCTCAATGGTTGTATCTTACATAATTATGGTGTGATATCAAAACAGTGAATTTGACGTAGGTATAATATGTGTCATTTTATCACATGTGAATATTTTTATAATCACAACTGCAATCAAGATACAAAATTATTTTATGACCACAAAGATCTCCCTCATACTACTTCTTTATAGTCAGTTTTTTTGGTTAGGTTGTCCTAAATCCTGGCAACCACACCAATCTGTTTTTTATCTCTATGATTTTGTCATTTGGGGAATCTTATGTAAATGGAATGGAATAGAATGTGACCTTCTTTTTTAAATGAGATTTTAAAAAAACCCTCTATATTGCCTTTAAGATTCATACAAGTTGTGTGTATGAAATGTTCATTCCTTTTTGTTGTTGAGTGGTGTTACATGCTAACACTATTCGTGTAGTGTTAAACACTGCACGAATCACAGATTTTTTTTAACTACCTCATAGGGACATTTTCATTAGTTTATGTTTGGGGCTTTGTAGATAAATTTACTATCAACAATCATCTACAAGATTTTATATGGACATACATCTTCATCTATCTGGAATAAATGCCCAGAAATGCGACTACTGGGTCACATGGTAAGAGTACGTTCAGTCGTATGTTTTTTAAAGAAACTGCCAAACTATTTTCCAGAGTAGGTGTACCATTTTAAATTCCCACCAGCAATGCAGAAAAGGTTCAGTTTCTCCATATCATCATCCACATCTGGTATTGCCATTTTATATGAACTATGCTAATAGGTACGTGGTGAAAGTTTATCATATTCTTATTTGCATTTACCGCATAGCTAGTGGTATAAAAAATTACGTGCCTATTTGCCATCTATGTATCTTCTTTAGTGAAATGTTTCTTCATGTTTTTCTTCACAATTTCTAATTGAATTGTTTGCATTTTAATGTTGAGTTTTGAAAGTACTTTATATATTATTGATATCAATTCATTGTCAGTTTTGTTATTTGCGAATATTTCCTCCTAGTCTGTAACTTGTCTTTTAATCCTCTTTCACAGAAACAAAAGTTTTTAACTTTTAAAATTTAGTTCAACTTGCCAATTATTTATTTATTTTACAGATTGTACTTTTGGTGTTATATTTAAGAATTCTTCACCAAACCTAGTTTCCAAAGATTTTCTCCTATATGAGGTTCTAAAAATTATATATTTTTACATTTCATATTTAAACCCATGATACATTTTAATTTTATATAAGGTGTGAGGTTTAGGTTGAAGATTTATTGTTATTATTATTGGCTATGGATATCCAATTGCTGCAACACCATTTATTTTTTTGAAAAGATTATCCTTCCTCCAATGAATTACTGTATACCATGTCAAATATCAGGTAGTCACATTTGTATGGCACTAATTCTTGGTTCTCTATTTTGTTTAATGATCTATCTATCAATTTCTATACAAATTCCATGAAGTCTTGATTGCTATCTCTATATACTAAGTACTGAAATCAAGTAGAGGATGTCCCCATTTTATTCATTTTCCCCCAGAATTGTTTTAGCTGTTCTAGTCCCCTTGTCATCTTTCCATATGTAATTTAGAATAATGTTGTTGTATCTACACAATAATAATAATTATTACTATTATTTTGAGACGGAGTCTCACTCTGTCACCCAGGCTGGAGTGCAGTGGCATGATCTCAGCTCACTGCAACCTCTGCCTCCCAGCTTCAAGCGATTTTCCTGCCTCAGCCTCCCTAGTAGCTGGGACTACAGGTGTGTGCAACCGCGCCTGGCTAATTTTTGTATTTTTAGTAGAGACAGGGTTTCACCATGTTGGTCAGGCTGGTCTCGAACTTCTGACCTCAGATAATCCACCTGCCTTGGCCTCCCAAAGTGCTGGGATTACAGGAGTGAGCCACTGTGCCTGACCATTATTCATATTTTGATAGAAATTATTTTAAACCTACATGTCGGGTTGGGGAGAATATACATTTTGACTCTTTTAGCCCATAAACATGGTATATGTCTCCATTTATTTAGTTTTTTTTAAATTTCTTTCATCAATATTTTTAGTTTTTACCATACAAGTACTACACGTCTTTGTTAGACTTAAATCCAAGTATTTTATTTTTGATTAATAGTAAGTGGTAATGTGTCTTAAATTTCAGTTTATAGGAACCAATAAATTGTTCATTGCTAGTATATAGAAATAAACTTGAGTTGTATATGTTGATCTCATAGCCTGTGATCATATTGGCTTGTGTTGATCTCATATTCTGTGACCGTCGATAATACTAGAAGTTTTATTTCTGTAGATTCCTGAGGATTTTCTATATAGACAATCTTGTCATATCCTTATCCTTTTCCTGCCTTATACTGACTAGAAATTCTAGTAGTATGTTGAATACTGGGCATCCTTATTTTTTTTTTCCATAGTCTTTGGGGTAAAAGTCTTTAGGTGTTAACTTTTACAGATATCCTTTATCAAGTTGAGGAAGCTCTTCTCTATTCCTAGTTTTCTGAGAGTTTGTATTGTGAATGTATGTTGAATTTTGTCAGATGCCTTTCTGTATTCATTGACACAATCATGGGGTTTTCTTTCTATAACCTCCTAATATGGTAGATTACAGTGATGGTTTTCAAATATCAAGCCAGCCTTGAATCACTAGAATAAACCCAAATTGATCATGGTAAATAATTATTATTACATATTGCTAAATTGAATATGAATAGGTATTAATTCTTCTTTAAATGTTTGGTAGAATTATCCAGTGAAACCATCTGGGCCTGGAGATTTATTTCTCAAGAGGCTTGAGTTAAATTTCCTTAATAATTATAGGGCTATCCAATTTTTAAATTTCATGTTAGGTGAGTTGTGGTATTTTGTACTTTTCCAGGAATTATTTCATTTAGTCTAAGGTGGAAAAATTGTATATAGGATTGTTTGTGTATTCATTTATTATCTCTTATCCCCTTTATTCCCTTGATGACCGCAGGTCTAAATATCCTGTTTTATTACTGACATTGGCAATTTGTGCTTTCATATCCTTAGATGAAAAATTGTTTTCACAACACACACAAAGCATAAACTACAAGGAAAATATTGATATTGTTTATACATTAAAATGATATTTTATTTGCATCAAAAATTATAAAATAAGTTAAATAAACAGGCCACTGATTGCGTAAAGGTATTTGTAATACATATCACTAGAAAATATTAATATTCATTTCACAAAAATCTTAACACAATAAATACATACAAATATTTCCCTAGTTATCCAGAAAAAAATGCAAATTAAATCCTCAGGGATAAGACTTTTGCCCCAGAGGACTGGCAAAATTTTAAATCTGATAATATCAAATGCAAATGACGAGGAAGACAAACATAAGCTATTATACACAGCTCAGGAAAATAAAAACTGGTACAACTACTTTGGGAACATTTTTGGTAATATCCAAAAAATTAAAGATGTATATAGCAAAAGATCCATAAATTCCAATTTTGAGTATATTCTGTAGTGAATTGAAAAACTTACACTTATGCCAAAGAATACCTGTAAGAAATTTAGAGCATTTTTGTTTGTAATTATTTTTAAAATTGGAAATATTGAGAGTGGATGTGTATTCCAGTGTTATGTACATTTTCAAATGTACATTTTCAATGTGCATACACTGGAATATTATATAACTCCCAAGACAATCGAGTTAGAGATGCCAAGATAAAAAGGATAAGTCTCACAAACCTAATGTTTACTGATAGAGCTGTATTACTGAAGAGCACTTACCAAATATTTTAAAGTGTGGTAAACAGAAGTGACTATAGGGTTATGAGTGTGGCATATGGATGGACAAGGATGTGTTCAGGAAGAGAATTCTATCAATGCAAGGTACATAGGAACAACTACAGTCTCTCCTGCTGCAGTACATGTCTAGATCAAACTTATTTTTATCATTCTTCTCTTACACCAACCATTCTATATACCCTTCACCCTCAGCTAGCACCTCTGCTGGTATAGATGGCTTGCCTAGAGGTGAACAAAACTTCCATTCTAAAGGGGGTCTTAATTTTTGGCTATCATGTCCTTATCAATCATTGACTGTTCTAATTGCACATTTTCTATTAAAAATGCATGCTGCAGCCTCTCAAGAGACATCCCAGAGAACCATTAATGCCAAACATATTCTCTGCCCTTACTATGTAGTAGCATCTCCTACTTCCTACTGATGACCGGGGTCAATTACCACCACCAGGATACTGACTTCCTTTTTCCTTGCTAATTTCTTGGCATGAGAAACTCAAAGTGATGGTAAGAGTCACAACTTAAGAGTCAATGGAACTCTTACTGTGCCACCTGATGGAATTGTACCCTTCCCAGGGACCAGACATCTAGACCAACAGATCCTTTAGTAACAGGGAAAAGAAGCACAAATTCCTAAACTCAGTCACTGAGAACAATGCTAAGTGGAGCCACTTCTGTTTATACCCATTTCTTGGATCTATTTTTTTCTACCTATCAGAAAACAACCGGGAAGTGGATGTTGAGTTAAAGTACATATTGCATCCATATCATTTCACCTCAACTGTGTCTTTACAGGATCATTTCACTACTCTATCAGATCTGTGGCTTCTTCCCCATTTTTACGTTTGCACATGTAGCTCATTTATCTTAGGAGTTGTATAATATTCCTGTGTGTGCATATTTGAAAACGTAGGGACTGGGATACACATCCACTCTAGTGTCAACATTTCCAATTTTAAAAAATAATTACAAACAACGATGTTCTAAATATTTTCTTACAGGTTTCTTTGGCATAACTGTAAGAATTTTCACTGTACTATGTAATGTGGTCAGTAGTTCTCATGATGATGTACCAGTGAAGTAACACTTTGCCGAAAAGTGATATCCTTGGTTCAATGCAGTGTTACATGGGATCCCAGATCAGTGAATAAAACACACTGAAACTCCCATGTGGATGTATTAGATCAGTCCTGAACAGTAGCAGCCTATCCTTTTGGTTCATGTATAGCCTCCACTTCTGCTGTCATGCTACTCTGTGTATATATCCATTGTGCCAGCACTGAAGTGGACAACGACAGAGGCTGGCTTATGTCATCAGTCCAAGTCATTCTATACTTTGTTTAGTGTGTTTTTGTTTTTTGTTTTTTTGATTTTAGGTTCAGAGGACACATGTACAGGTTTGTTACATGGATATATTACATGATGCTGAGGTTTGGCCTTCGATTGAACCCATCCTCCCAATAATGAACATAGTCCCCAGTACACAGTTTTTCAACTCTTCCCCACCTCCCCTCTTTTGGAGTACCCAATGTGTATTGCTCCTGTCTTTATGTTCACCCATACCCAGTGTTTAGCTCCCACTTCTAAGTGAGAACATGTGGTACTTGTTGTAATGTTTTTGCATTAATTCACTGAGGATAATGGCCTCCATCTCCATCCATGTTGCTGCAAATAACGTGATTTTGTTCTTTTTATGGCTGCATGGTATTCCATGATGTATATGTACACATTTTTTAATCCAATCCATTATTGATGGGCACTTAGGTTGATTCTATGTCTTTGCTATAGTGAATAGTGCTATTAACAAACATGTGAGTGCAGGTAGAACAATTTATTTTCCTTTTGGTATATACCCAGTAATGGGATTGCCAGGCCAAATGGTAATTCTACTTTTAGTTCTTTGAGAAATTTCCATACTGCTTTCCACAATGGCTGAACTAATTTCCAATCCCACCAACAATATATGAGCATTCCCTTTTCTCTGCAACCTTGCAAACATCTGTCATTTTTATTTATTATTATTATTTTTGAGATTGAGTCTTGCTCTATTACCCAGGCTGGAGTGCAGTGGCATGATCTCTGCTCACTGGAGTCTCTGCCACCTGGGTTCAAATGATTATCCTGCCTCAGCCTCCCAAGTAGCTGGGATTAGAGGCGTGCACTGTCACACTATCATGCTGCTCTGTTTATATGTCCATTGTGCCAGCATTGAGGTGGACAATGTTTGAATATTTTAGTAGAGACAGGGTTTCACTATGTTGACCAGGCTGGTCTCGAACTCCTGGCTTCAAGTTGATCCATTCAACTTGGCGTCCCGAAGTGCTGGGGTTACAGGTGTGAGCCACTGAGCCCGGCGTCTGTTATCTTTTGACTTTTTGATAATAGTCGTTCCGACTGGTGTGAGATGGTATCTCATTGTGGTTTTGATTTGCATTTCTCTGATGATCAGTGATGTTGAACGCTTTTTCACATGTTTGTTGGCTGCTTGTATGTCTTTTATTGAAAAGTATCTGTTCATGTCCTTTGCCCATTTTTGTTTGTTTGTTTGCTTTCTTATTGATTTGTTTGTTTCTTCTAGATTCTGGGTATTAATCTTTGTCAGATGCATAGTTTGCAAATATTTCTCCCATTCTGTGGGTTGTTGGTTTATTTAACTTATAGTTTCTTTTAATGCACAGAAGGTCTTAAGTTTAATTAGGTCCCAATTGTCAATTTTTGTTTTTGTTGCATTTGCTTTTGAGGACTTAGCCATAAAATTCTTTGCTTAGGCCAATATCCAGAAGAGTATTCCCTAAGTTTTCTTCTAGGATTTTTATAGTTCGAAGTTTTACATGTAAGTGTTTAATCCATCTTGACTTAATTTCTGTACATGGTGACAGTTATGGGTCCAGTTTCATTCTTCTGCATATAGTTAGCCAGTTTTGCCAGCACCATTTGTTGAATAGGGTGTCCTTTCCCCATTGTTAATTTTTGTTGATTTTGTTGAAGATCAGTTGGTTGTATGTATGCTGCTTTATTTCTAGGTTCTCTATTCTGTTCTGTTAGTCTATATGTTTATTTTTGTACCAGTACAATGCTGTTTTGGCTACTGTAGGCTTGTAGTATAATTTGAACTCAAGTAATGTAGGAGTGCCTGTGGTTTTGTTCTTTTTGCCTAGGATTGCTTTGGCTATTTGGGCTATTTTTTAGTTACATATTAATTTTAGAATAGTTTTTCTAATTCTGTGAAGCATGACATTAGTTATTTTATAGAAATTGTATTGAATCTATAGATAGTCTTGGGAAGTATAAACATTTTAACAATATTGATTCTTCGTATACATGAGCATGAAATGTTTTTCTAGGTTCAGTGCTTTTTAAATGGTGAATACTCTTGGTGGGCTTCAACATGCGATACAATATGGGTCCACTCCTGTAGCTCTATCTACATTCTTCTTTACAAGCTTCCTTGCCTTTGATTCCAGTTTTTCCCTTTCCAGGACTCTGCTCAACCATCCGGGTCACTTGACATTGCCTATGTGTCCATGTACATTATTATTTCAGGTCACTTCTCATTCCACAATACTTGGATGATCAGGTGCAATACCCAGGGCTTTGCCCTGAGAAGAATTTGTTCCACTGCTCTCTTACAGGGCCACTCCTGAGTGGGGTTATGGTGCACATGCAGTACATTTCAGCTCTCACTGAAACACTAAACTGACTTATCCATGAACACAGCCAAGTATTTTCCTTTCTCTGTTGATAATAAAGAATACTGACATGGCCATAAGTGTGAGCTAATGGAGAGGCACCGGTGAAACAGTGGTTGAAAATATGGGGATCTGGGGTGCTGCTTTCATAGCTTACTTATGCCCTCTGGCCCTTCTAGTGCTCCAGCCCAGATGTACCACTTCAATTGTACAATAGATTGCTGCTGGGACCACCTGACCTTATGTTTAGTTGGTCTAAAATAACTCACTTATCATAGGCATCTCTGGCCATATGGTCACTTGATGTCTCATGCTTAAAGGCTCATTTTCTATCAGGGCCTAGTAGCATGTCTTGTGCTTTTCAAATGGTGTGTAGTTTTCTGCTGCAGATGGGATAGACTTGCCCCAGAGCCCTAGCAATCTATGTTGTGATTCTTCTATTTGGACTTATCATAAACTCTACATGGAAACTTTACTCCAATATATTAGGGTCTGCTTGTTAATACAGCCCAAGAGACAGGATAGTTTGTATAGCAGCCTGGAGCAGTTGTAGAGCTATTTCTCCCTGTCAACCTTATTCAAGCTGGAAAAATGATCGTAGTACCAGGTAAATGGGTCAGAATAGTATTTCCAAGTGTGGAATATGCTGCCTTCAGAACATGAAGAGGCCTATCAATCATTTTGCTAGTTTCTGATTGGTGGGAGGTATAATCTATTTCTTACTATGAAGGGAATGACCTCACATGCCCTAGACTACTAAATCCCTAAAAACTTCACTGATGTCACCATTTTGGAGCACATATGTCTGACTATAGCCTCCAATTTGCCACATCTTGCCACTCCTTCAGTCTAATGCCTCTGATATGGTGCATCAATGTGATGTTCTGCAGGATGTGCAGATGATCCAAGTACCCTTGGACACGTTTTGACAAAGGGTGTGAGTGTTAACATAATCCTAGGAAAGACCATAAGTGTATATTGTCTTTACCACATTAAGGTGACCTGCTTCTGATGCTCCTTCTTGATGGTGATGAGACATAAACATTCATTGGTTCAATGTCCACATCCTACAAGCAGGAGGTGATGTAACTCTGCAGTTGATACTACTACCTGGTTAATTTTACAGTAACCTACTTTCACATACTATGATCCATATCGTTCTTAAAGACTAGAGTAGTAAATTAAATAAAGATATAACAAAGGCTAACTCCCTTAATTGTTTGTCTTTTCTTGTTAATTTTATTTCAATTTTAAAAACATAGTTTTTAATTGACACATACAAATTATATATATTTATCACATGCAACATCTTTTGAAATTTGTGTACATTGTGAAATGGCACATTCATTTTCTCACATACTTTTCATTTTTGTGACTATACTCAAAATCTATTCTCTTAGCAATTTTCAATAGCATGATATCTTTTTATTAACTATACCCATCTATACCCATCATGCTGTACAATAGATTTCTTAAACCGATTTCTCCTATCCAACAGAAATTATGTATCCTTTGACCAACATCTCCCCTCAACCACCTCCTTCTCTGGTAACCACCGTTCTACTCCACTTCTGTGGGATCAACTTTGTTAAATTCCAGATATGAATGAGATCATGTGATATTTGTCATTCTGTGCCTTGCTTATTTCACTTAACATAATGTCCTCCAAGTTCATTCATGTTGCTGCAAATGACATGATTTTATTATTTTTATGGTTGAATTGTATGCCATTGTGTATATAGGTCACATTTTTTAACCCGTTCATCTATTGATAAACACTTAGGTTGATCCCATATTTTGGTCATTGTGATTAGTGCTACAATAAACATGGGAGTGTGGAAATCTCTTTGACATACTGATTTACTTTAGATATATAACCACTAGTGGGATTCCCAGGGCACACTGCAGTTCTGTTTTTAATTTTTTGAGGATCCTCCATACTGTTTTAAATAATGGCTGTACTGGTTTACATTCCTACCAACAATGTGCAAGCGTTTCCTCTTTTCCACATCCTTTCTACCACTTTCCTTTTGTCTTTTAGGTATAGCCATTCTAACAGATATGAGAGCATATCTCATTGTGGTTTCAATTTACACATCTTTGATGATTAATGTTGAGCACTTTTTCATATACATCTTGGTCATTTATGTGTTTTCCTTTGGCCATTTTCTGGTTGGGTTATTTGTTTTCTTTTTTATTATAATTTAAGTTCTAGGGTACATGTGCACAACGTGCAGGTTTGTTACATATGTATACATGTGCCATGTATACATATGTATACAACGTGCAGGTTTGTTACATATGTATACATGTGAGTTGGTGTGCTGCACCCATTAACTCATCATTCACATCAGGTATATTTCCTAATGCTATTCCTCCCCGCTCCCCCCACCCCATGACAGGCCCCAGTGTGTGATGTTCCTCTTCCTGTGTCCAAGTCTTCTCATTCTTTAATTCCCAACTATCAGTGAGAACATGTGGGGTTTGGTTTTCTGTTCCTGTGAAAGTTTGCTGAGAATAATGGTTTCCAACTGGATCCATGTCCCTACAAAGGACATGAACTCATACTTTGTTACGGCTGCATAGTATTCCACGGCATATATGTGCCACATTTTCTTAATCCAGTCTCTCATTGATGGACATTTGGGATGTTTCCAAGTCTTTGCTATTGTGAATAGTGCTGCAGTAAACATATGTGTGCATGTGTCTTTATAGCAACATGATTTATAATGCTTTGGGTATATACCCAGTAATGGGATGGCTGGGTCAAATGGTATTTCTAGTTCTAGATCCTTGAGGAATTGCCCCACTGTCTTCCACAATGGTTGAACTAGTTTACAGTCCCACCAACAGTGTAAAAGTGTTCCTATTTCTCCACATCCACTCCAGCACCTGTTGTATCCTGACTTTTTAATGACCGCCATTTTAACTGGTATGAGATGATATCTCATTGTGGTTTTGATTTGCATTTCTCTGATGGCTAGTGATGATGAGTATTTTTTCATGTGTCTGTTGGCTGCATAAATGTCTTCTTTTGAGAAGTGTCTGTTCATATCCTTTACCCACTTTTTGATGGGGTTGTTTTTTTCTTGTAAATTTGTTTGAGATCTTTGTAGGTTCTGGATATTAGCCCTTTGTCAGATGAGTAGATTGCAACAATTTTCTCCCATTCTGTAGGTTGCCTGTTCACTCTGATGGAAGTTTCTTTTGCTGTGCAGAAGCCCTTTAGTTGAATTAGATCCCATTTGTCAATTTTGGCTTTTGTTGCCATTGCTTTTGGTGTTTTAGATGTGCAGTCCTTGCACATGCCCATGTCCTGAATGGTATTGCCTAGGTTTTCTCCTAGGGTTTTTATGGTTTTAGGTCTAACGTTTAAGTCTCTAATCCATCTTGAATTAATCTT